>NC_080542.1:11741574-12041574 GCF_028640845.1 Ahaetulla prasina | reverse complement strand
ACTTCTGTGAGCTCGAATAACAAAGACCTCTATATATATATATATATATATATATATATATATATATATATATATATATATATATATATATATATATTTGTTTTCTGAGGTTTTCACGGGTGTTTGTATGTAGGTCTTTGGTTGTTCGGTTTTCTCCCGTGTAAAATTGGAAGTGTCTTGGCGGCGTTTGACAAGTCTCGTCATCTTCAGGCTTCAAGTGCTTCTGGGAGCAATGTGTGATGCAGCTGTTTCTTCCTTTAACTGCTAGTGGGGTTTGAACTGATTGGGTGGGAGCTTGGCTTCCTCACACACCTCAATAGCCTACACCCCAAAATACAGTTCACCATGGAAACAGAAGTTAATAACCAACTTCCCTTCCTGGATGTCTTAGTCTACAGGAAACCCAATGGCTCCCTAGGACACACCATCTACCAGAAGAAAACACACACAAACCACTATCTGCACGCACTCTCACCACCCACCACAGATCAACTCCGTAGCCAAGACACTCATCTCCAGAACAAAATGCTTAGCTGATGAACAACACCTAAAACCCGAACTAGACACTCTCACTAACGTACTAACATCCAATGGATTCCAAAGAAATAAGATTACCAAGCTAATCCAAAAGAACCCCCACTAAAATCCAAGACAGAGAACAAGAAAGCGGCACAGCCCTCCTCCCATATATAAAAGGCACCACAGACAGAATCAGCAAGATCCTCCACAAACACAACATCAAGACAGCATTCTGCACAAACCAGAAAAATATCCACCATCCTAAGAAACCCCAAAGACAAAATTGAGTTAGAAAATCAAGGAGTATATGAAATCCCATGCACCGCCTGCCCCACCACATACATTGGACAAACCAACAGAAGAATAAGAGCACGCATTGAAGAACACCAGAACTCATTCAAAAAGAGGAACCAACTTCTTCCTGGTCCAACACTTTAAAGTCACAGGACATGATATTGACTTTAAAAGACCAGAACTATCGCCAAAACTGAACACTTTAACAACAGAATAATCAGAGAAGCCATTGAGATAGAAAACGCCCACACAGCATGAACAAACGAGATGATACCTCCGCCTACTAGCCATTTGGAAACCCGCCCTTATTGACAAACGAGTCCCTAACACGAGGAATGACACCAGACCCACACTCACGAGGTCCACACAGGATGTCACCACCACACATCCACCCAGAAAGCAGACCCAAACCCACACTGATCATGAAGCACGACCAAGGACCAGAAGCCAGACCGCAGCTGTAACATTAGCCATTTCAAACCCCTCCAATCCATTCATGCAGCAGACTGACACCCACTATGAAGATGTAGCACGACCACAAAGCCAAACAACAGCTATGCAGCTCACCAGCTCAAATCCCCCTGCAGCACAGACTAGACTGAGCACAACCAAGCCCCCACCAAAACAGGACACACCCCCAGCCAATCAGAGCACAGAAAAAACCCCATCCAATCAGAGCACAGCCAAGCTCCCACCCAATCAGTTCAAACCCCCACTAGCAGTTAAAAGGAAGAAACAGCTGCGATCACACATTGCTCCCAGAAGCACGAAGCTGAAGCCTGAAGATGACGAATGAGACTGCGTCGAAACGTTGCCAAGACACTTCCAATTTTACACGGGAGAAAACCCGAACAACCAAAGACATATATATATAAAAGAAATGTAGGAACCCAAACATCATTTGTGGCTTGGCGTTACATGTGATCCGTCCCCATAGTTTGCTCAGCTAACCGTGTTTAATAGCCGCTTAGTCCAAAGCCGCCGAGTCAGCTTTCAGCGCTGTTCTATTTCACTCTCCCATGTAAAGTTATGGTAGTAATCAGCCGGTTCGCACTGGTTTGCCCGAACTGGTAGCGGAATTCCTCCCACCCTATGGGATCCTATTTAGGCATATTTTTGAGGGCGGGCGCATGCACAGAAGGCACGTACACGAGCAAAGCACATGCGCCGAAGGTCGGGCGCATATGTGGAAGGCAGGCGTGCGTGCGAACCAGATGCACAGAGTGAGCAGGCACGCAGGTGGCGAACCAGTAGTACCATAATGTGAAACCCAACGCTGGTTATATGTCTCCTCAAGGAAGTTGGTTTAAATCTCTCTTAGCATCCCTCCTTCAGATTCTAATTGAGGAATTATGCGCCCTCAAGTCAGAAGAGAAGTGGATTTTCTTCAGGATGATCTACAGGTATTCCTCGACTTCCAACCGTTCATTTAGTGACCGTTCAAAGTTACAATGTGACTTTGAAGAGAGTAAAAAAAAAAAGTGGAAAAAAAGGGATTTATGTTCATTTTTCACACTTACGACCATCGGTCACATGATCAAAATTCAGATGCTTTGGCAACCGGCTCATATTTATGACGGTCGCAGTATCCTGGGGCGGTGGTGGTCATGTGATCCTCTTTGGCGACCACCTGACAAGCAAAGTCAATGGGTAAGCCAGATTCACTTAACAACTGACTAACTGATCTACGTTAACTAACTGAACTGACAACGCTACTAACTGAAGAGCTGCAGTAATTCACTTAACAGCGGTGGCAAGAAAGGTCGTAAAATGGGGCGAAACTTCACTAAACCAATGACGGTTTTGTAGGCAGGGTCTCTTGGCTTAGCGGGAGAAGTTTTAAGTTGTAATCGTAACTTGAGGTTGTATTCCCGATGTGCCCTTCGGCTCTCCAGGGAGAAAACCCATCACTGCCATAACTGTAAATCCATCCACCCAGCTAGTGACATCCACATTCCTTGCACTTTTCCCAATATTAAGTATATTCCTCCCCCAAGGGAACTGACCTTCATATGGTCCAAAAATATGATCATTTGAGCCAGGTCATTTGGGCCTCAGGGGAGAATTCTGGATTAATTTATTCTACGATCCATTTGTCTATAAAAAATTAATTAATCCAAGTGGCCTAGTGCTTCGTCTTCATGGCAGTGCCATTTGTCCTAACGTTACATACAGTATATGAAACAAAAAACTGAGTTGCAAATAGATGTGGAATCTTATAAATTTTGGACTTGCTTTTCAAGGGGGGATTGTTGCAACAGATTTGCCCATGTTCAATTAGGGGGCATAATATCTTCTTCTTCTTCTTCTTCTTCTTCTTCTTCTTCTTCTTCTTCTTCTTCTTCTTCTTCTTCTTCTTCTTCTTCTTCTTCTTCTTCTTCTTCTTCTTCTTCTTCTTCTCCTCCTCCTCCTCCTCCTCCTCCTCCTCCTCCTCCTCCTTCCCCTTCCCCTTCCCCTCCTTCTTCTTCTTCTTCCCCTCCTCCTCCCCCTCCCCCTCCTTACAATTTATATTGACTGTTTCCTAATATGATCGGATTGCTTATTTGTAACGTATGATTATCATTAAGTGTTGTACCCAATGATTCTTGATGAGCGTATCTTTTATGTATATCGAGAGCCTATGCACCAAGACAAATTCCTTGTGTGTCCAATCACACTTGGCCAATAAAAAAATCTATTCTATTCTATTCTATTCTATTCTATTCTATTCTATTCTATTCTATTCTATTCTATTCTATTCTATTCTATCCTATCCTAACCTATCCAATCCTATTCTATTCTTCTTCTCCTCCTCCTACTTATGATTTATATTGACTGTTTCCTAATATGATTTGATTGCTTATTTGTACCCTATGACTTAATGACTATCATTAAGTGTTGTACCTTATGATTCTTGATGAACGTATCTTTTCTTTTATGTACACCGAGAGCATATGTACCAAGACAAATTCATTGTGTGCCCAATCACACTTGGCCAATAAAAATATATATTCTGTTCTATTCTATTCTATTCTATTCTATTCTATTCTATTCTATTCTATTCTATTCTATTCTATTCTATTCTATTCTCCATTCCGTTCCGTTCCATTCCATTCCATTCTATTCTTCTTTGTAATCCACATTTTTCTTTATAAAATTCTTGTCCACTTTTGGTTCATCTTTATTAATGTTTTTGTTTTGTTTTGCATTTTGTATTTTAATCTTTTGAATAAAATGGGGAAAAAAATGAAGAAATATAAAACAGGCAGTACACGGTGGCATGGTGAGTGAAAAGGAGCTATTTCCCTCTTTTAATATACAGGGAAAAACATTTAGGGGAAAAAGATTCTTCTTACAGAACTTCCTAATATGGGGTCTACTAGCTTTTTATAATGGGGTTGAATATTTTTACAGGGGGTTGATTTTTCTCATTGAAAAATCCTAGCTTCTCATTCATTGCTTTATCCAGCTAAGCGATTCTATGTTTGACCGCATAGTGGCTCCCTCCCCATGTAAAATGCATCTAAGAAGCCCTCTTAAATATATATTTTTTCTCTTCCCAGCTTCTCCTGGCTATAGTCTGGTTGCAGTGTGGATACCTGTCCTCTAGATGGCGCTGCCTTTCCTTATTTATTTAGCGCATGGCCTATCATACAGTAGTGGCCAAAATTGTGGAAACCTTTTGGGAAAAGTGTATTTTCTAAAACTAGCTAATAATGCCACTTTTTTTTTTTTTGGAGTAGTACCATAAAATTATATATCAATGGAAAGATAATTTAATCGAGAATATAATGCAATAATCCTTTATGAAGGATTTGCTATTAGAACAGCAGTTACGGTATAAAGAAGAAAAGTGAAATACATAGAAAAACGAGATATACAAAAATGATCACCATAAAAAAATATTTCCCCTAAAAGGGGGCAGAAACTCAGCCCCCCCCCCACACCTTTGTCAATGGGCCATTAAGGCCTGGGCCAGTCTATTCTACATGACGAAGATCTACCTCCTTCAGGCAGAGCCATAGTAGGAATTGGCCAAAGCCCTTTCATTATATCATCACCCAGCAAGAGTCAACCAAGCCTGGATTCAAAAGACAACCTGCAAAGTTGTCGTGCCCCACTCCTCTGCTGACGGCCGGGTTAGGGAAATCCGAATCAGGCATGCCTCTGCAGCTCTGCCAAAGTCCTAGCAAAGTCCTCAGGGCAGGCAGGAGATCAGAAAGTGACTTCAGCAAGATATGTTTAGACTTTGCCTGACTCAGAGAATGCCAGAAAGCAGGTCCTTTATATAGGCCATGGGGTGTGGCTCCATGACTCAGCACTTATCCAGGCCTGCCCCTCCCTTCCTTTTGTTGCCTCCGTCTATCAAGTCTTCTGACGCGAGGGTCACTCCAGTCAGCAGCTGTTGGCAATTGACCTCCCTCAGGCTCACATGCTGTGGAGGAGGGGGAGGGGTCTATTGCTTCTTTTGCCTGGGCATGGAGCCAGAGCTGGGGGCTGGAGATACTTCCTCCTCTTCAGCCTGTCTGGGCACGGAGCCAGGGCTGGGGCCGGGAGGCATACTAGAACATTCCTCCGTGTTCGGAAGCAGATAAGAAGACCCCGGCTGAGGTGAGATTGGACGAGACACAACAACATGACGAAGATCTACCTCCTTTAGGCAGAGCTATAGTAGGAATTGGCCAAAGCCCTTTCATTATATTATCACCCAGCAAGAGTCAACCAAGCCTGGGACTCAAAAGACAACCTGCAAAGTTACCCCTGCATGGCCCCACGGGACTCTGACAACCAATCAGAACACAAGCTCAAATTCAAAGCCCAACAGAGGGCATAAAACCCAGGCATTCTCAGGATCTCAAGCCGTGTGACCCTGTTCATTAATAAACCTTCTTTCCAAGCAACTTCTATGAATCCAGTGTCTTTTTCCTCCCTTAGAACTGATCCCAGAGGGACATTTCTTCCAACAAGGCCATCGGGGGGAAGATTGAAGATTGCCCTCCTCCTTAAAGTATTGGTTTCAGAATTATTTTTTTCCTTATTTTCTTCCATTTTTTTCTTTTGGGGTTGGGGCCATCATAAATTCGGTGCGGCCTTCCATTTGGATAAAAAAACGACATTATAAATAAATAAAGATAAGTTATTCCGAGCAGCAAACTTGTTCAGTCTTTCCAGACAATAAATAAAATGAAAGGCATTGATTTTGAAAAGTGGGTTTGATGCAGTGGTGAAACGTAAAATTTATTACTACCGGTTCTGTGGGTGTGGCTTGGTGGGGGAGTTAACATGACTGGATGGGTGTGGCCAACTTTTTTTTACTTTTAAAAGCATTTTTTCTACAACCTCTCGAAGAGGTTGTAGAAAAAATGCTTTTAAAAGCCTCTGACCATCGCAGCTGAGCTGCGTGATCATCAGAGGCTCTTTTTTTACTTTTAAAAGTATTTTTTGGGTCAAAAAATGCTTTTAAAAGTAAAAAAAACCACCTCTGATGATCGTGCAGCTCAGCTGGGCATGGGGGCGGGCAGAGATTTTTGCTACCAGTTCTCTGAACTACCCTCCGCCATCGCTACCGGATCAGGCGATCCGGTCCAAACTAGGAGCATTTCACCCCTGGTTTGATATATACGATGTATAGGCTCCAGTTGGGGTGGGGGGTGACATGCATTTGAAGACAGAAGTTGGCGGAGTGAAAAACCATGTTTTTACAAACCACCATTAGCAGGCTTTGCATGAAGAACTTCTGGAAGAAATGTCCATCTGGGTTCAGTTCCAAGTGGGGAGAAAGACACTGGAAACATGGCAGCTGATTGGAAAAAAAGGTTTTTAATGGTGGAGAGGATCACACAGCTTGACATCCTGGGCAGAAAAGGCGCGCGTGCATGAGAGAGAGACAGAAAGACAGAGAGAGAGAGAGACAGAAAGACAGAGAGAGAGAGACAGAGACAGAGAGAGAGACAGAGAGATAGAGAGACAGAAAGAGAGAGAGACAGAAAGAGAGAGACAGACACAGAAAGACACACAGAGAGAGAGACAGGGAGAGAGAGACAGACACAGAAAGAGAGACAGAGAGAAAAAGAGACAGAGGGACAGACAGAGAGACAGACAGAGAGAGACAGAGGGAGCGACAGACACAGAAAGAGAGAGACAGAGATGGAGCAAGACAGAGACAGAAGGAGAGATAGAAAGGGAGAAAGAGAGAGATACCCTCTGTTGGGCTTTGAATTGGAGCTTGTATTCTGATTGGTTGTCAGACTCCCGTGGGGCCATGCAGGGGTAACTTTGTAGGTTGTCTGTGTCCCAGGCTTGGTTGACTCTTGCTGGGTGATGATGTAACGGAAAAGGGGCTTTGGGCAACTCCTGCTATAGCTCTGCCTGAAGGAGGCAGATCTTCGTTATGTAACATACATTTCCAGATACAAAGCCTGTAAAATAAAATCGCTTGAAAACTGTCCTCTCTTCTAGGTCGGGCGGTTCGAATCCCTAGTATAGGTCTCCTGCCTTGAGCAGGGGGTTGGACTAGATGACCTCCAAGATCCCGGTGACTGTTACTTCTCCAAAGAAGATTCTTCAAATCTGCGACCCTTTTTCTGCAGGAGGATCTCATGTTAGCTGGGGAGAGCGCACAGCACTCCCAAAAGCTTGAATAAAACATTTGAACGCGCTTACTTCCGGTTCCCCATCGCTCATCCCACCAGATATATAGGATGGAGGAAAAAAAACCCGATAATCACGCTGGGAAGATATAGCTACGCGCGTATCCCTTTAAAAAATATTGGCCTTTCCCTTATTCGCCTACTATTTATCTTCACAAGCTTCCATCTCCAGCCACGCGCGTTGTCTCTCCTTTCTCTACGCAGCGCTGTTGCCCCGCACATGGCGGCGTTCCAACCGATACCGGAAGTGAAGGCTTCTCTCTCTTTCCTCCCCGCTCCCTAAGGACGAGGAGGAGAAACGGGGAGCTCGGCTCCACCCCAGCGCGTGAATGTTTTCTTCTCCTCCTCGCTCTTTAAACCGGCGCCTGCGCGCTGTGACGGCTGAACGGGGGGGGCGGGGACAGAATGGGCGGAGTTGGCTTCGCGCGGAGCGACGATTGGCCCGAGCTCGAGGGGAAAGGAGGCGCGGTCAGGCGGAAAAGGGGCGGGCGGGTGGGCGTGCCCCCCGCGAGCGGCAGGGGGCGGGGCCAGGGGAGAAAAAGAGGCGAGTCCGCGCGCGGGCTTGTCAGTCGGCGCTGGGCAGCGGCAGGGGGCGGAGGCTGCGGCAAGAGCAGTGGCAGCAGGCAGCGATAGCGGGCGATAGCGCCGGCGGTGGAGGAGCTGCTGCCGCCGCCGCCGCTGCTGCCGCCGCCGCCCCCTCGCGGGCTTCCTTTCCCTCCCTCCCCCGGGCCCGCGCGGCGGCCGCTGCCGCCCCCGCCGCCACGCTGAGCTCCTCTCGGGGGAGCCCTCCGCCGCAGCGCAGGTGAGGCTCCACGGTGAAGGCTTTGCAGGCGGGCGCCCCTGCTCGGCCTGAGTACCAGGCCCCGGCCCTTTAGCAGTCGCTTTTTTGCCCCACCGTGAATAGTGAAAGGTATATATAGCTCCATTTCTCTGCAGGGAGGATGAGCGAGCGATCGATCTCCCATGGGCATGGGGCGGCAGAGATTTTTGCTACCAGTTCTCTGAACTACCCTCCGCCATCGCTACCGGATCAGGCGATCCGGTCCAAACTAGGAGCATTTCACCCCTGGTTTGATATATACGATGTATAGGCTCCAGTTGGGGTGGGGGGTGACATGCATTTGAAGACAGAAGTTGGCGGAGTGAAAAACCATGTTTTTACAAACCACCATTAGCAGGCTTTGCATGAAGAACTTCTGGAAGAAATGTCCATCTGGGTTCAGTTCCAAGTGGGGAGAAAGACACTGGAAACATGGCAGCTGATTGGAAAAAAAGGTTTTTAATGGTGGAGAGGATCACACAGCTTGACATCCTGGGCAGAAAAGGCGCGCGTGCATGAGAGAGAGACAGAGAGAGAGAGAGAGAGAGAGAGACAGAAAGACAGAGACAGAGAGAGAGAGACAGAGAGATAGAGAGACAGAAAGAGAGAGAGACAGAAAGAGAGAGACAGAATGAGAGAGACAGAGACAGAGAGTGAGAGACAGAAAGACACACAGAGAGAGAGACAGACACAGAAAGAGAGACAGAGAGAAAAATAGACAGAGGGACAGACAGAGAGACAGACAGAGAGAGACAGAGGGAGCGACAGACACAGAAAGAGAGAGAGAGAGATGGAGCGAGACAGAGACAGAAGGAGAGATAGAAAGAGTGAGAGAGAGAGAGGGAGATACCCTCTGTTGGGCTTTGAATTGGAGCTTGTATTCTGATTGGTTGTCAGACTCCCGTGGGGCCATGCAGGGGTAACTTTGTAGGTTGTCTGTGTCCCAGGCTTGGTTGACTCTTGCTGGGTGATGATGTAACGGAAAAAAGGGCTTTGGGCAACTCCTGCTATAGCTCTGCCTGAAGGAGGCAGATCTTCCTTATGTAACATACATTTCCAGATACAAAGCCTGTAAAATAAAATCGCTTGAAAACTGTCTTCTCTTCTAGGTCGGGCGGTTCGAATCCCTAGTATAGGTCTCCTGCCTTGAGCAGGGGGTTGGACTAGATGACCTCCAAGATCCCGGTGACTGTTACTTCTCCAAAGAAGATTCTTCAAATCTGCGACCCTTTTTCTGCAGGAGGATCTCATGTTAGCTGGTGAGAGCGCACAGCACTCCCAAAAGCTTGAATAAAACATTTGAACGCGCTTACTTCCGGTTCCCCATCGCACATCCCACCAGATATATAGGATGAAAAAAAAAACACCCGATAATCACGCTGGGAAGATATAGCTACGCGCGTATCCCTTTAAAAAACATGGCCTTTCCCTTATTCGCCTACTATTTATCTTCACAAGCTTCCATCTCCAGCCACGCGCGTTGTCTCTCCTTTCTCTACGCAGCGCTGTTGCCCCGCACATGGCGGCGTTCCAACCGATACCGGAAGTGAAGGCTTCTCTCTCTTTCCTCCCCGCTCCCTAAGGACGAGGAGGAGAAACGGGGAGCTCGGCTCCACCCCAGCGCGTGAATGTTTTCTTCTCCTCCTCCTCCTCCTCGCTCTTTAAATCGGCGCCTGCGCGCTGTGACGGCTGAAGGGGGGGCGGGGACAGAATGGGCGGAGTTGGCTTCGCGCGGAGCGACGATTGGCCCGAGCTCGATGGGAAAGGAGGCGTGGTCAGGCGGAAAAGGGGCGGGTGGGTGGGCGTGCCCCCCGCGAGCGGCAGGGGGCGGGGCCAGGGGAGAAAAAGAGGCGAGTCCGCGCGCGGGCTTGTCAGTCGGCGCTGGGCAGCGGCAGGGGGCGGAGGCTGCGGCAAGAGCAGTGGCAGCAGGCAGCGAAAGCGGGCGATAGCGCCGGCGGTGGAGGAGCTGCTGCCGCCGCCGCCGCCGCTGCCGCCGCCGCCCCCTCGCGGGCTTCCTTTCCCTCCCTCCCCCGGGCCCGAGCGGCGGCCGCTGCCGCCACCGCCGCCACGCTGAGCTCCTCTCGGGGGAGCCCTCCGCCGCAGCGCAGGTGAGGCTCCACGGTGAAGGCTTTGCAGGCGGGCGCCCCTGCTCGGCCTGAGTACCAGGCCCCGGCCCTTTAGCAGTCGCTTTTTTGCCCCACCGTGAATAATGGAAGGTATATATAAGCTCCGTTTCTCTGCAGGGAGGATGAGCGATCGATCTCCCATGTGCAGGTGGACGGCTTTATCATCCCTGCTGGCCGAGGAGGATGGGAGCTGTAGTCCCTCTGGGGAGAGGTGGGGAGGGGGAGCAGCTGTAGCAGGTGCAGCAGCCCGATGGAGGACGATGGGACAGAGTTTGGACCCAAAAGGGAAAGATGTCTTTTAAGGCTGCTGGGGTGAAAGACCACCAATGAATGGGTGATATTGGGGATGGAGGGTGGGGTGGGGTGGGTGTCTCTACTAAGGTCTGGATAAAGAGCAATATTGCTTTATTATTATAAATATTATTTACTTTATTCATTAAACATGAAACTCAAGTCAACTGAACGTTCAAAAATGCATCGCAAATACCGTTGACTGGTACTAATGATTGATACGGGTTGCTGCTAGCATCCTAGATATTAGGTATTATTATTATTATTTACTTTATTTGTTAAACGTGAAACTCAAGTCAACTGAACATTCAAAAATGCATTGCAAATACCGTTGACTGGTGCTAATGGTTGATACCGGTTGCTGCCAGCATCCTAGGTATTAATATCATTATTATTTACTTTATTCATACACATGAAACTCAAGTCAACTGAACATTCAAAAATGCATCGCAAATACCGTTGACTGGTGTTAATGGTTGATACCGGTTGCTGCCAGCATCCTAGATATTAGGTATTATTATTATTATTTTTTACTTTATTCATTAAACATGAAACTCAGGCCAACTGAACATTCAAAAATGCATCGCAAATACCGTTGACTGGTGTTAATGGTTGATACCGGTTGCTGCCAGCATACTAGGTATTGGATATTATTATTATTATTATTATTTACTTTATTCATACACATGAAACTCAAGTCAACTGAACATTCAAAATGCATAAATACCGTTGACTGGTGTTAATGGTTGATACGGTTGCTGCCAGCATACTAGGTATTGGATATTATTATTATAAATATTATTTACTTTATTCATTAAACATGAAACTCAAGTCAACTGAACGTTCAAAAATGCATCGCAAATACAGTTGACTGGTACTAATGATTGATACGGGTTGCTGCTAGCATCCTAGATATTAGGTATTATTATTATTATTTACTTTGTTAAACATGAAACTCAAGTCAACTGAACGTTCAAAAGTGCATTGCAAATACCGTTGACTGGTGCTAATGGTTGATACTGGTTGCTGCCAGCATCCTAGGTATTAATATCATTATTATTTACTTTATTCATTACACATGAAACTCAAGTCAACTGAACAGTCAAAAATGCATCGCAAATACTGTTGACTGGTGCTAAGGGTTGATAGGGGTTGCTGCCAGCATCCTACGTATTTGGTATTATTATTATTATTATTTACTTTATTCATTAAACATGAAACTCAAGTCAACTGAACAGTCAAAAATACATCGCAAATACCGTTGACTGGTGCTAAGGGTTGACACGGATTGCTGCCAGCGTCCTAGGTATTGGATATTATTATTATTATTATTATTTACTTTATTCATACACATGAAACTCAAGTCAACTGAACATTCAAAAATGCATCGCAAATACCGTTGACTGGTGTTAATGGTTGATACCGGTTGCTGCGAGCATCCTAGGTATTGGATATTATTATTATTATTATTTACTTTGTTCATTAAACACGAAACTCAAGTCAACTGAACAGTCAAAAATGCATCACAAATACCGTTGACTGGTGCTAAGGGTTGACACGGGTTGCTGCCAGCGTCCTAGGTATTATTATTAATTCTTACTATTATTATTTTCTCTCTCTAGGAGATGCTTAAATGAGAACTTGAGTTCCCCTTCTCTGGTCCTCCAATGGGGCAAAAGAGAAATGGAGGATTTGAAGGGGGGGGTGTCGTGTGGCTTGGCTGCCCAAAGTAGAGAAGGCTAAGAATGGAGAGACGGCATGGGGTGCTAAGTGGATGGTGGTGATTGGTGATGGTCTGTCCAAGATTGCAGGGTGGGTGTTGTATCCCACTTAGGACCGTGATCCTTCGTTAGGAGGAGAAGAAGATGGGGAAGGAAAGGATGAGGTCCACAGAGAAGGGGTGGGTGGGTTGATCAGGATTGGAAGGAGGTGAAGTTTTGCATCCTGAGTCAGGAATGAAACCAAAGGAACGGCTTTGGAAGGAAGAAAAAAGTGGATTAAAACTGGGAAGGAGATGGAAGTCATAGTGGATGTTTTGGTTCAAAATGAATATTGACTAAAAGGAAACCAGAAATAAAAGAAGAAATGTGGGATCTTTTGGATAGGCTGGAACTGCAGCTTCCAGAATTCCCTAATCTAAGAATTCTGGGCTAGTGATGTTGAGTGTGATGGGGAGAGAAAGGTTTAAATGAGAATGTGTAGGTGGGTTTTGCCAACTTGGGCCTTATATTTGCAACCTTTTCTATTTCTGTGAGGTGGTCTTTCTCAGAGTTAGCCGCTTTTAAGATGTGTGGACTTCAATTCCCAGAATTCCCAATTCCCAGAATTCCCTAACCAGATGGGTTGCAGCAATTTTCCAAAGATGTTTTCATTTCATTCAGTTGTTGATGTGGAATAATGAAATGTTGTTGTAGCTTGAAAAAAAAATCACGCCATTTAAAAACATTTTTTCCCCCTTCAATGTATCTAGCTTTGATCTTACGCCTTGATATATAAACTCCAGAGAGTCGACTGTTGGAAAGATCTTCTTGGGTAAATCTGTAGATAACTGTTTATATTCAGGTCAAGATGTCCCTTAGGAAGATCTGAAGCAGGTTAAGCAATGGCTTCCCACTTTATTCCTTTTCTGAGGCAGGAAACTAGAATTCCACTTTTAAAATTGCATTCTATCCAAATGTCTTGTGTGTGTAGATGCTTGTTCATTTATCAAATATCTTTAGCTGCTGATCTCACGGATGTGACTGGTGTAGAGTAAAAACAAAACAACTAGAAACAAAGCCTTAAAGCCATTTTTTTTAAAAAAGACGATTAAAAACATAAATATAAATAAAACCGCTGGAGTTCCTGCGTCCTTTAAGGATGAAATCCAATGTATGTGGATATAAAATCCAGGCTGTGACTACAATTGCACTTGAGTGTCAAGGAACCAATAAAACAGCTGGAAATGACCCGTCTTCTCAGGCAATCAAATGTTCTCAAAGATATTTTCAGGTTAAGCGTTACGCGTGCAAGAAATCAGTGCAAAAATTATCCCACAGGCCACCCTTGATCACAAAGCGTCAGCGTTAAGACTTCCTTCTTTACTTCCTCTTTTTACCACTTCAGGTGTTGAGGAAGTCAAGTCTTTAACTATGTTTGATTAAATTAAATCTCCTGACAGTTAGAACAATTAATCAGTGGAACAACTTGCCTGCAGAAGTTGTGAATGCTCCAACACTGGAAATTTTTAAGAAAATGTTGGATAGCCATTTGTCTGAAATGGTGTAGGGTTTCCTGCCTGGGCAGGGGGTTGGACTAGACGACCTCCAAGGTCCCTTCCAACTCTGATATTATTATTATTATTATTATATTATTATTATTAGATATCAGTTGTATTTATTAGATATTTATGATATTAAGTTCAGAGAAGAGCACCTAAGATGATCAAAGGCTTGGAGACTAAAACACATGAAGAACGGCTGCAGGATTTGGTTTGGCTTGTCTAAGGAAAAGAAGAATTAGGGTTGACATGATAACAGTATTCCAGTATTTGAAACGTTGCAGGAGGGGGTCAGCTTATTTTCTAAAGCACCAGAGGGCAGGACAAGAAACAATGGATCAAGGAGAGAAGCAACCTGGAACTAAGGAGGAACTTCTTAACAGGGAGGACAATTAACCAATGGAATAGCCTTCAGAAATTGTGGGTGCTCCATCGCTGGAGGTTTTTAAGAAGGAACTTTGTTGTTGTTATTAGTTGCGAAGTCGTGTCCGACCCATCGTGACCCCATGGACAACGTTCCTCCAGGCTTTCCTGTCCTCTACCATCCTCTGGAGTCCATTCAAACTCACGCCTCCTGCTTCCAGCCACCTCGTTCTCTGCAGTCCCCTTCTTCTTTTGCCCTCAATCGTTCCCAGCATTAGGCTCCTCTCCAGTGAGTCCTTCCTTCTCATTAGGTGGCCAAAGTATTTCAGTTTCCTCTTCAGGATCTGGCCTTCTAAAGAGCAGTCAGGGTTGATCTCCTCTAGGACTGACTTGTTTGATCGCCTTGCAGTCCAAGGGACTCGCAGGAATCTTCTCCAGCACCGGAGTTCAAAGGCCTCGATTCTTTGGCGCTCAGCCTTTCTTATGGTCCAACTTTCACAGCCATACATTGCAACTGGGAAAACCATAGCTTTGACTATATATGCACTTTTGTTGGCAGGGTGATGTCTCTGCTTTTTAGTATGCTAAGAAGAAACTAGACAGCCACTTGTCTGAAATAGTATAGGTTCTCTTGCTTGAGCAGGGGCTGGACTAGAAGACCTCCAAGGTCCCTTCCAGCTCTATTCTAGATCCAGCATTGCATTCTTCAGGTTTGCACATTAGCTGCCCTATAACTTGAATTTTGCTTAGGAATTCTTCTAGGAGCCCATCTCTTTTGGCCAAGTTAAACTCCTGGGGCAGGGGAGCTGCTTTCTTTTTAATTCTGCACTGGGAAAGATAGTGAACAAAAACAGACCCACCAAGAGGGAAGAAAAAAAGAGAAAAAATGATGATGTCGAAGCTGTCGGAGTTTGCATTTAGTTACCCACTGGTTGGAATGTGGGAGAAATCTGTAGACATTCAGATTAAGCTCCTTCAAGTGTTGAAATTGGTCTCGGGTTGCCTAGCAGTTTTCTAAGAAACAACTAGTTTAATCCTCAATTCCTGAAAGTAAATAGTTCGGCTACGCTTTCTTGCCGCTGCTGTACTTATAGTTTTGCTTTATTTATTGCCAATAGAATAGAATAGAATAAAATTTTTATTGGCCAAGTGTGATTGGACGCACAAGGAATTTGTCTTGGTGCATATGCTCTCAGTGTACATAAAAGAAAAGATACGTTCATCAAGGTACAACATTTACAACACAATTGATGGTCAATATATCAATATAAATCATAAGGATTGCCAGCAACAAGTTATAGTCATACAGTCATAAATGGAAAGAGATTGGTGATGGGAACTATGAGAAGATTAATAGTAGTGCAGATTCAGTAAATAGTCTGACAGTGTTGATGGAATTATTTGTTTAGCAGAGTGATGGCCTTTGGGAAAAAACTGTCTTGTGTCTAGTTGTTCTGGTGTGCAGTGCTCTATAGTGTCGTTTTGAGGGTAGGAGTTGAAACAGTTTATGTCCAGGATGCGAGGGGTCTGTAAATATTTTCACGGCCCTCTTCTAAAGGTAGTCCTTGAGTTACAACCACCGTTGAACCCAAAATTTCCATTGCTAAGCACAGAGGTGAGTTTCATGTAATTTTACCGCCGCTTCGCCGCGCACCAAAAATGTGAGCGCGCACGGCCTTCCCTGCATGCGCTTTGCTTGCGCACGCAGTTGCATGCATGCGCACAGCTTAGAAAACGTGATTAAATAGGATGGCAGAGCACCGGGGCCGGTGGGCAGACGGTCCGACCTTCAGATTGCCTCTGCCAGTTCGTCCAAGCCAATCCGAACCGGCTGAATACCACCACTGGCTAAGCAAGACAAGTGAGTTTTGCCCCATTTTATAACCTTTTCCGCCGCACTTGTTAACTGAATCACTGCAGTTAAGTTAGTAACCCGGTGGTTCAGTGAAACTGACTTCCCCTCTTGACTCTGCTTGTCGGAAGGTCGGAAGGAGGCTCCAGCTAGTCCAGAATGCGGCTGCGCGGGTGATAGAGGGAGCACTGCATTGCTCCCATATAACACCTATCCTGTGTGGCCTGCACTGGCTGCTGGTAGCCTTCCGGGTGCACTTTAAGGTGTTGGTGACCACCTTTAAAGCGCTCCATGGCTTAGGACCGGGATACTTACGAGATCGCCTTCTGCCACCGATAGCCTCCCAACGACCTGTGCGCTCCCACAGAGCGGGCCTCCTCAGGGTGCCGTCAACCAAACAATGTCGGTTGGCGGCCCCCAGGGGGAGAGCCTTCTCTGTGGCAGCACCGGCCCTTTGGAATGAGTTGCCTCCGGGGTTACGCCAACTCCCCGACCTCCGGACCTTCAAACGGGAACTGAAGACTTTATTATTTCATCGAGCGGGACTAGCCTAAGTGTATTTTAACTGTAAATTTTAAGGGGTTTTATGTCGGTCTATGACCGTTTTGGTCGATTGGCCTACTAAATATTTGTTTTTAAATTCTTTTAAATTTGCTATTTATTCTCTGTATTTTAATATGGCTGTAAACCGCCCTGAGTCCTTCGGGAGAAGGGCGGTATAGAAATTAAATTATAAATAAATAAATTATAAATAAATAAAAGAGGGTCACATGACCCCAGGATATGGCAACCGTCATAAATACAAGCATCTGAATTGTGATCACATGACCAAAGGGATGCTACAATGGTCGTAAGCCTGAAAAACAGTCCTAAGCCACTTTTTTTCAGCGACGTAACTTCAGACGGTTACTAAGCAAACGGTGTTTAAGTGAGGGACTACCTCTATGTCAGTGGTGGGTTTCAAAAATTTTTATTGTCGGTTCTGTTGGTGTGGCTTGGTGGGTGTGGCATTGCTTGGTGGGTGTGGCAGGGGAAGGATACCGTAAAATCTCCATTCCCACCCCACTCCGGGGGAAGGTTACTGCAAAATGCCCATTTCCTCCCGATCAGCTGGGACTCGGGAGGCATAGAATAGATGTGGGGGAGGGCCAGTCAGAATTTTTACTACCAATTCTCCGAACTACTCAAAATTTCCACTACCGGTTCTCCAGAACTGGTCAGAACCTGCTGGTCAGAACCTCCACCTCTGCTCTATGTCCTACTTTTCCTTCAAAGGGATTTGCAGAACTCCGCCTACCATTGTCATATGATCTTCCCAGCCGTCTTATGAAGTAGACCCAAAGGAAAGGTTTTATGGCTGGGGAAGGCTTTGAACCCAGGCCTCACCTGGTTAAACATACTAAACATTCTATTCAGAGGTAGGCTTCACATACTGTTGCAACCGGTTTGCCCAGCACCGGAAATGTGAGTGAGCGCGAGTGCACGCTTGCTTCGCTCGCGTGCCATCCGCGCATGCGGGCGGCGTCACAAAACAGGTAATTCGTGCGCAAGTTCCATCTGTGTGCATGCATGCAGTGTCTCAAACACAGCAATATAGGATGGGATTGCGGCCGGGCGGGTGGTACCTGCAAGTCGCCACTACCGGTTCGTGCGAACAGGCTTGAACACCAGCTCTGATTCTATTATGTTCTCTGCTGGAGGAGTCTTTTTCTCCTCCAGCAGAGAATATAATAGAATCAGAGCTGGTGTTCGGGCCGGTTCGGGCATACCGTTTGTCTACAATCTGGCCAGCCTGTCCGGTTTGACATTTTTATTATACAAAGTGTGAATTGGAAGCAGAAGGAGAATTTGAAGCTCTCTTGAAGATGAAGGTTTAGAGATCCACCATTAATTATGGACAAACAATAGTGGAGCTGGATGCTCCAGAATAGAAACCGGCAAAGTTCTTGCTTACAGAAAAGTACAGGTAGCCAGTCCTTGACTTACGACCACAATTGAGCCCCAAAATTACGTTGCTAAGTGACACAGCTGGTTTTTTTTAAAAAAAATATGTTTTATTGAAACATTTTTCTTTACTAAACATAAAAAGCTGAGTATCTGAACAGTGTGTTGTCTGAGTACAATCTGCACTACTATTAATCTTCTCATAGTTCCCATCACCAATCTCTTTCTACTTATGGTATGACTGTAACTTTGTTACTGTAACTTTGTTGCTGGCAATCCTTATGATTTATATTGATATATTGATCATCAATTGTGTTGTAAATGTTGTACCTTGATGAACGTATCTTTTCTTTTATGTACACTGAGAGCATATGCACCAAGACAAATTCCTTGTGTGTCCAATCACACTTGGCCAATAAAAAAATTCTATTCTATTCTATTCTAAATAACAAAATGACAATAAACATAATAACCATAATATACATATCATTAATAATCACATAGTAATAATACAATTAGCTTATCCATACCTAAAAATGTTCATTATATAATTATTCTTTTAGTCTTGTTAGTTTCTAACCTCTGTTTTTGTTAGTTAGCCATTGATAAAATAGGTCCCATGTTGAAAAATATTCTATTTCGTCTCCTTTATTTTTAGGGTTAATCTGTCCATTTCTGCGCATTCTAATATTTTTTTAAAAAACATTTTCATCTGAAGGGATCTTTTCATTTTTCCACTGTTGTGCAAACACAATCCTTGCTGCTGAGTGGGACAGCTGTTAAGTGAATTCTGCCCCCTTTTTGCAACCTTTCTTGCCCCCGTTGGTAAGTGAATCGCTGCAGTCGTTAAGTTAGTAACACGGTTGTTAAGTGAATCTGGCTCCCCCCCTGGACTTTGCTTGTCAGAAGGTCACAAAAGGGGATCGCGTGACCCCAGGGCACTGCAACCATCATAAGTTTGAGCCAGTAGCCATGTGTCTGAATTTTCATCCCGTGACCATGGGGATGTTGCAGTGGTCGTAAGTGTAAAAAACCAGCCATAAGTCATTTTTTTTCTAGTCCCGTTGGTAACTTTGAACAGTCCCTAAATGAACTGTTGTTAAGTCGAGGACTACCTTGTACCAAGAGACTTTGAAAATGCCCCTCCAATATTCCGCTTCTGCTGGTTAGGAATTTACGCGGCGAGCTTTCTATTCATCTGCATTCTTCTCCATCTCCTGATTTCCTCCCTGCTCCTTTTGTGCCTGGGAGACAAAGAGGAGAGGCAGAGGTGAGGGAGATGCGCAGACTAGAAACGCGCCAGCTTAGTCTAGTGGGTGACTGGAGACTGGAGGACTTCTCCCTGGAGGTACGGTGATGGAAAAACAAGCGTAAGAACATCCCTCGGCCGGGAGAAAGGAGAGAATCACCAAGATGATCTGTGTTTCGGGGTTGAATGGATAGGGTTGAGAGTCCGTGGTCATTTTGAGTAGCCTTCTCTAGCCTTGGTGTGTGTCTCCCAAGAAATTTGGAGATAGGAGGTCAAGAAGAACCATCTTGCATCTCAAGGAGCCATGATTGAGGCACCCCGCGAGTGTGTCATGTGGACCATGGAATTAGCAAGGTGGGATCAACGAGACAGGATGGAACCTAGACACCTGTCTTTGAATTTCCCCTTTAGGTCACAGCAGCTTCATGAAGTTCATGACACTTCATTCTGTGTCGTCTTTCCCGACGTGGAACAGCCATCCATCTTTGGACAGGCAACTTGAGCTGGGAAAGTGTTCTCTTAGACCTTGGTATCTAAGCCAGGGTGTCCAACCTTGGTCAAGGCTTGTTGGACTTCAACTACCAGAATTCTCCAGCTAACCATGCGGGCGGAGGAACTCTGGGAGTTGAAGTCCACGGGCGGGTCTTAAAGTGGCCAAGGTTGGACATCTCTGAACTAAAACATTGGCTATGCCTTAGGGCAGGGGTAAAATCCAGCAGGTTCTGACAGGTTCTGGAGAACCAGTAACAGAAATTTTGGGTAGTACGGAGAACCGGTAGCGGAATTTTTTTATTTTATTTGAATTTATATCCCGCCCTTCTCCGAAGACTCAGGGCGGCTTACAATGTGTTAAGCCAGTGATTCCCAAAGTGTGAGCCGCGGCCCCCCAGGGAGCCGCGCTATCGTCATGGGGGCGCCGCGGAATATCTGCGCCCGCTGGGTCTGGCGCTGATGCGCCATTTCTGGGGCGTCTGGTGCGCATGCGCAGTTGCAGGTCGGATTTCCAGGGGAGCCGCGGGCGAAAAAGATTGGGAACCTCTGTGTTAAGCAATAGTCTTCATCCATTTGTATATTATATACAAAGTCAACTTAATTGCCCCCAACAATCTGGGTTCTCATTTTACCTACCTTAAAAGGATGGAAGGCTGAGTCAACCTTGGGCCTGGTGGGACTTGAACTTGCAGTAATTGCAAGCAGCTGTGTTAATAACAGACAGACTTAGTTGTTGAGCCACCAGAGCCACCAAATTTTGAGTCGTTCAGAGAACCGGTAGCAGAAATTTTGAATAGTTCAGAGAACCAGCAAATACCACCTCTGGCTGGCCCCAGAGAGGGGTGGGAATGGATATTTTGCAATATCCTTCTTCCAGGAGTGGGGAGGGAATGGATATTTTGCAAAATCCTTCCCCCAGGAGTGGGGAGGAAATGGGGATTTTGCAGTACCCTTCCCCTGCCACACCCAAGCCACGCCCACCAAGCCACACCATGCCCACCAAGCCACGCCCACAGAACCAGTACTAAAAAAAATTGGATTTCACCACTGCCTGATCGGCTTCAAGTGATCTTCTCTCCAAAAATAATGACACAGTTTCCTGGTTACTTTCTTCTTTTTTTTTAAATTTCTGTATCTTACAACCATTATGTTGTAAGTATTCACAAAGGTAGCAGGATAAGAGTCTTGAAGACAAGGAGACGCTTCCCTTGTAGGGTAAGACTCAGCAATGGCTTTAGGAGGAAATTTCAGGAAAATCCCCGATTGAGTTGGTAGAGCCTGGGTCAAGGAGGACACTACTGGGAATGTCTATGGTTGATCTGAGTAACTCCATCTTCCCTGTTTTGATGTCCTGCAGGGAATCTGGTTAGGCTCCATTCATTCAAATTGGGAATGCTCGAATTTCATTCCTTTCTACTTCTAGGATGCTATGTAGAAATCTGGAATTGGTCATAATCACTTAGATCAGGGGCGTCAAACTCGATTTCTTTGAGGGCTGCATCAGGATTGTGTTTGACCTCGGGTGGGGGGGGGACTGGGAGGGCGTGGCCAGCTCTACGTACCTTGTGTCGGGGGTACCTGTGGTGTCCCGGGTGAGGCTAGAGGAGGATCTATTTTTGCTAGTACCGTGTTTCCCCCAAACTAAGACCCTGTCTTATAGTTTTTTGAACCTTGAAATAAGTGTTTGGCCTTATTTTCAAGAAGGTCTTATTATTTTGGGGCATGTGGAGCGAGACGGGGATCCTTTTGCCATCGTACCTGATTTCCAGCTCTGTCTCCCTAACCCTAACCAGAGGAAATGGCAGCGACTGGCTGTGCATGCGGTTAAATAGTTTCAGGGTAGGGCTTATTTTTGGGGTAGGTCTTATTTTTGGCGGAGGTCTTATTTTCAGGGAAACACGGATTGTTTTGCTAGCACTCTGCCAGCAAAAACAGAGCTCGGGGAACCACTTGCGCCCCCCCGCTCCGTTTTTGACTGTGATGGCCTCCTGCAGCGCTCTGCCAGTGAAAATGGAGCCAGGGGGACCATGCGCGTCTCTCCAGAGCTATGTTTTCGCTGGCAGAGGCATCGTGAGCCGGTCTTTCCCTGTTTCCAGGGCAGCTCTGCAGGCCAGATATAAGCACCATACGGGCCAGATTCTGCCTGCAGGCCTTGAGTTTGACACCCCTGACTTAGGTGAAGACAAGGAGAATCCTTTTGACTAAGTTTCTCTGCAAGACATCTCTATTGCTGTTAGCAACTTAAAAAAGTATGGTCTCCCAACTCCTAGAATTCCCCAGCTAATAAATTTTGGTATAAAGATTAGGGCAAATAGCTCAAATCCTGTTCAGGATCCTTTCTATGTGGTTGCCAAATTATAACTTTTAACACAACGGGAAACAAAAAAAAAAGTGTTCAAAATTTCAGAATAATCTTATTCGCTTTGATTTTAATTGAATTTAAATTATGTAAATTTAGTTTTGCCCTTGTTCCACTGCCTAACAGCTCTCGTTCCCACATTGTTGTACAGTCTTCTTCCATGCCAAAGGTGGCCCTGAAAGAACGGTCCTTACCGTGCCCTCCTGCGCATGTGCACACGACCCCACCGCCATTCTTGGCACTCGATGGCCAGGTTGGAAGTGACGGTTTTTGTTGTCCCCAGCCTCCAGAGACTCCTAGAGAGGGGTCACTTCCTGTCCAACCGGAAATTGGTAAATGGAGCGTTTCTGGCCTCCAGAGGGCCTCTGGGGGAGTGGGAAAGGCAGTTTTCACCCTCCCCAGACTCATAGAGAGGCTCTGGAGCCAGGCGAGAGAGAAAAATGAGCCTTCCCCACCACTACCACCCAGGCCCTTTGGAGGCAGGAAACAGTCAGTTTCCCTACTTCTGGTGGGCCCAGAAGGCCCAGAGTTGAGCTCGCATGCCCACTGATATGGCTGACATGTGTGCCATAGGTTCGCCGCCACAGCCCTATGGAGATACACTTGGTGAGACCTGGAAGAAGGGCCTTCTCTGTGGTGGCTCCCTCTCTCGGGAACGTCATTACCCCCGAGATTGGCACCCACTCTAACACTTTTTAGGAAGGCGCTGAAGACAGCAGGCCTGGGGAACCCATAGAGGATGGAGCCCATTAAATGGCTTGTGTGATGTGTTATTGGGACAGTGGGTGTGGGGGGTATATTATTTTATATAAGCCATGGCGCAATGGTTAGAGTGCAGTCCTGCAGGCTATGTCTGCTGCCTGCCAGCTGCCTGCAATTTGGCAGTTCGAATCTCACCAAGCTCAAGGTTGACTCAGCCTTCCAGCCTTCTAAGGTCGATAAAATGAAGATCCAAATTGTTAGGAGCAAGAGGCTGACTCTCTAAACCACTTAGAGAGGGCTGCAAAACGGTATATAAGTCTAAGTGCTATTGCTAAGTGCTATTTTATTCATCTATTAATTGATTATTTTCTTCAATTTTATTTTTTTATATATTGATGTTTCTATATTCGTGTAAAGAGACGCAGTGGCTCAGGGGCTAGGACATTGAGCTTGTCGATCGAAAGGTCGGCAGCTCAGCGGTTCGAATCCCTAGTGCTGCCGTGTAACAGGGTGAGTTCCCGTTACTTGTCCCAGCTTCTGCCAACCTAGCAGTTTCGAAAGCACATAAAAATGCAAGTAGAAAAAACAGGGACCACCTTTGGTGGGAAGGTAACAGCGTTCCATGCGCCTTTGGCGTTGAGTCATGCCAGTCACATGACCACGGAGACGTCTTCGGACAGCGCTGGCTCTTCGGCTTTGAAACGGAGATGAGCACCGCCCACTAGAGTCAGGAACGACTAGCACGTATGTGCGAGGGGAACCTTTACCTTTACCTTTATATTCGTGTAAGCCGCCTTGAGGTGCCATCTCCGAATTGGCAGCAATATAAAATTTCTAAATCAATTTGCCCTTAATGTATTTGGAAACACATCTGTTCCACATGCTATAGCACAGAGCACCCCAACATTTCCGGATTTGTGGACTGGCGGAGGGGGAGGGGTACAGGCGATGGTTCTGTGTGAGTGGCTGGCAAAAGTGTGCATACAACTCCATTTGCATGAGTGGCGTACACGCATGCCTGCCGCTCCCTTAAATGGAGCGCGCACTTGCCCACTACAAATGCAAATGTGCGTTCGCGCTCACTCACCAGCCATGTCCGTGGTCTGGTTGCAAACCTCTCACGGCCCGCTAGTTGGCTGCGGCCCACAGATCGGGGGACCGCTGCTGTAGCACTTGGTTCGTCTGTGGCAGATTGGTTTTGAGAACGTTAATTTTGAGAGAAATTCCATCTTAAATGATTGTCTCTAAGCTTGTGCCCTGAGGTTTTTGCTTTGATGGGGATGTTAACCAAAGGATTGGGTGAGGTTTTCCTCTTGAGGTAAGTCTGGGGTCTCCTTCCCTCAACGGAAGGATGTCTGCGACGGCTATTGTTTTCCCGTGAGCTGAGGTCAATGCAAGGAGGAAACGCCAGGACTTGCATTCACACCAAAGCAGCCGGGTGCGCAAACCGATCACACAGAAGGTGACTTGACTCGCCACAACAGGTCACTGTTCAAAGTTACAATGGCAGTTTCAAAAAAGTGACTTATGACCATTGTTCAAACTTACGGCCGTTGCAGCATCCCCACGCTCACCTGATCAAAATTCAGACGTTTGGCAACTGGCATGTATTTATGACGGCTGCGGTTTTCCCGGGGTCACGTGATCCCCTTTGGCGACTGCCTGACGAGCAAAGTCCAGCGGGGAAGCCCGATTCGCTTAACAACCGTGTTGCTAATTTAACAGCGGCAGTGACTCATTTAACACCGTGTTTCCCCAAAAATAAGACAGGGACACCCAAAATAAGCGCTTGGCCTTATTTTCGGGGAGGTCTTATTATTTTTGAGGTGCAGGAGGCGACGAGTGTGGTCACCTCATGGCTGCTGCTGACACAGCCGTTTGTCAGCTGTTCGCCCCTGAGGCCTTGCATGCGCTTCCAGACACGCTTCCCAGGACTCTGCACTACGCTGTCGGCCTGGCCACGCCACTGCGACTAGATGTTCCGTCGCCCCGTCGCCTCCCTGTTCTTTGCTAACGGCTTTTGCGGCGGCCATTAGCGTGACAAAAGGAGCGCGGTGGCTAGGGTTGCAGGAACAGCCGTTACGTAATGGCGTGTGGGGTGCGTGGGGCATTTTCTCCCCTCCCTCCCTTCCCTCCCTCTGGCCTCACCTCCTCACCTCGTGTTGTTTGTGCGGCAAGCAACCGGAGGAAATGGCGGGGACCGGCTGCGCATGTGTTTAAATATTTTCGGGGGAGGTCTTATTTTAGCACATGCACTCAAAAGCCTGATTGGGCTTATTATCCACGAAGGTCTTATTTTTGGGGAAGCAAGGTAACTGCAGCAAGGAAAGTCGTAAAATGAGGTAAAACTCACTTAGAAATTACGGTCGTAAATCGAGGGCTACCTGTAGTTGGAGGGGAAAACTTCTTCGGATTCTCATAATCCTAAAATCATTCGGGCTGCAAGTCTAGATAACGTCGGCGTTGCTTTTAGAGGGTTATGATTATCTGACCAGGCTTTATTTCTGCAAAACTGAGGAATTCTGGTAGTTGAAGTCCTCAACCCTTAAAGTTGCCAAGGTTGGACACCCCTGCTCTACCATCCTCTGGAGTCCATTTAAGCTCATGCCTACTGCTTCAGTGACTCCATCCAGCCACTTCATTCTCTGTCGTCCCCTTCTTCTTTTGCCCTCAATCTTTCCCAGCATTAAGCTCTTCTCCAGTGAGTCCTTCCTTCCACTTTATTATATAACGCTAAATTAACAGAACCTCGCAAACCTAGAAGCACAATTCTCCCACGGTCTCCTTTGCAACCCATGAAAATAGAGTCCCTTCTCAAATACAAAGGTGTAGAATAGGTGGCACCTGGTTCAATGCACTCCTAAGCTGCATTAACAAAGGGAGAAAAAATCAAGATCACGTGAAATGTTAGTACCACTTTATAATGCCTTGGTAGGATCACACTTGGAATATTCTATCCAGTTTTGGTTGCCGTGATATATAAAAAAAATGTTGAAAGTCTAGAAAGAGTGCAGAGAAGCAGACACAAAGTCGATTAGGGGACTGGAGACTAAATATATATGAAGAATAGTGGCCAAAGTATTTGAGTTTCATCTTCAGGATCTGGCCTTCTAAAGAGCAGTCAGGGTTGATCTCCTCTAGGACTGACTGGTTTGATCGCCTTGCAGTCCAAGGGAGTCGCAGGAGTCTTCTCCAGCACCAGAGTTCAAAGGCCTCGATTCTTTGGCGCTCAGACTTCCTTTATGGTCCAACTTTCACAGCCATACATTGCAACTGGGAAAACCATGGCCTTGACTGTACGCACTTTTGTTGTTGGGTTGATCATCACAGGATGGATATGCAATCCCAAAGGTAATTTTTCCCGAGGAAACTGGACTTTCTTTGAAGACGCTTCACTTCTCATCCAAGAAGCTTCTTCAGTTCTGACTGAATAGTGGAGAAATGAGAGAATATCTTCTTTGCAGTCATCTTGATGGATGGACGGATATGTAACCATATAGTACAGAGTTGTGCTTGACTCAAAGGAGAGATTTCCACCTCTTAGCATCCTCCCAAAGAGCAGCTCACGGGAAATCTGGTTGTGCCCTATAGAATGTACAGCCCATTATATTTTTAGTATTCAGCATCCATTGTCTTTAAGCCACTTTAGAAATAGTTAATAATTAATTTTGCATTAACCAAATTAAATACTCTGTTTGTTCGTGTTAATTCCTGGTGGGCAAGGCAGAAGTGTTTACCGAGAGATGTGGTTATTTATTTTACAAATAAGAGGATTAGGTATGGAATTTTGCAAGCATTTTATAAAAATAAATTTCAAATATTAGGACAAGATATAATAATGATGAAGGAAATTCCTCCTAAAATGTTAAGAAAGAGAAAAGAATTTGCCTTTCTGGTGGATGAGCTTAAGAAACATCAGATATATTTTAGATGGGAGGTTCCAGCAGGTTTAACACTGAATTATAAAGGAAAAAAGTATTTTCTCAATACAATTTGTAAAGCACGAGATTTTTATACTAATGTATTAAAGATTGGGAATTCTTTGTTAACAGATGTTAAGTTGAATGGTGAATAGATGGTTGAAAATGTGTAAGATAGAAGAAGGGGAGGGAGAATGTTTAACTTTATTAAATATGATTATGGTTAATTTTTGTAAATGACTTATTGTGGATATAAATGTGTAATTTTAGGGGTACTATATGATATATTAAAGGTATAAAGGAATAGGAAGATGGAATATTGTTTAATTTTGGAGGATAGATAGTAAAATTTAGGAACTTGGATTAAATATTATATTTAAGAGATGGATGTAATGTTAATTAGAATGTAATTGTTATAATAGATATATTGTGGATGATATAGGTGTAATTTTAACAATGTTATTTGACATAAGTAAGGTAAAGTGAAGATTTTAATTATTACAATTGACACTTTGGATATTTGTAATATTATTTGTTGTATATATAAATGTTAAAGATGTGAAAAGATGGACTATTGCTTACCCCTGAAGGTTGGACAGAAAAATTAAAGAAACTAAGTCGGAAATATGAACTATTTTTGAGAGATTGCTAAGGAAGAAAGACATTTTAGAAGAAACCTTGGTGAATATTGGAAGATGGAATGTTGTTTTGATATTGATTGATGAAGGTTGGATATTAAAACTACGTACTTTATTCAAGAATAAACACTAACTCAATTGGAAACTTTGGAGAATTCTAGGAGTGGAATGGTCTGATATATAATGGAGTGGAAGAAAAGTATCTTCTTTGTCTTTGGAAGGGGAGTGGAGGTTTTAAGGAACGACTATGGATTATGATTTGTGCTAGATTTTAATTTTTGTTGTTAGTTTTATACCCTGTACTCGGTTCTCGGAAGTCCTGGGGGGTGGGGGGAGGAAGGGGAAGGGAGGGGGAGGGGGTAGAAAATGGATTGATAGTTAATGTACAAAGATGATTGAAGATGTATAATTAATGTAAGATCGGACCTGCCTGGTTACTACTTTAGAATGAAGGGAAAGAAGGAGTAGAAGAGAGAAGGAGGAAAGAGAAGAGGAGGAGGAGGAAAGGAAGGAAGGAAGAGGGGAAGAGGGAGAAGAAAGGAATAGGGAGGAAAGAGGAGAGGATGTAGATAAGAGAGGGGGAGGATGGTTATGGAAAGTAGAAGAAGGTAAAGAAGGAGAGTAAAAGGAAAAGGAAGGGGGTGGTGACCAGGCAGATCCGATTAATTGTATATGAGGGTACATTAAATATGTTATTGGATATGTTATTGGATAAGAATGTCAAAATAAAACTTTTTAAAACAAAAAAAATAAATACTCTGTTTTAACATTTATGCCGATTTCATTAAGCTTTACAATTAAAAAGATAAGGACGAATACAGACTAAAAAAAAATAAAGAAAAGAAACAACTAGGCAGTGGAAGAGGGTAGAGGTGGGAGAAATAGCTATGTTGAACAGCCAAGAAGTAGATGCAGACAGAAATAAAGATCCAAGAGAGGAATATGGGAAGCAAGTAAAAAAAAAAAAAAAAGCATAGCAATTAAAGCATTGAAGCGGGCAAGAAACGATGGATAGATGATTTCTCTTTTTTGTTGTTGTTCTGATTTGCTTTTCTTTTTCTCTCTCTTTTCTTTTTTTAGGTAGTTGACATGACTAGAAGTTAGGATAGAAAGAAAAAGTTTTTTAATAAAGGGTGATATGATTAAAAGTTAGAATTAAGAGATAGAAATAAGGGGGAATTTTAGTGTAT
The DNA here is from genome assembly GCF_028640845.1 of Ahaetulla prasina. Taxonomy (NCBI): domain Eukaryota; kingdom Metazoa; phylum Chordata; class Lepidosauria; order Squamata; family Colubridae; genus Ahaetulla; species Ahaetulla prasina. Next base: position 12,012,927 of record NC_080542.1, on the reverse strand, counting down.
ACACTTTTATATAACAAAATAAAAGCAATAACAAGAAAATATGGAATAATTGAATAATAATAGACTGTAAAAAGGTAAAGGTAAAGGTTCCCCTCGCAAATATGTGTTAGTCATTCCTGACTCTAGGGGGCGGTGCTCATCTTCATTTCAAACCTGAAGAGCCAGCACCGTCCGAAGATGTCTCTGTGGTCATGTGGCCGGCATGACTCAATGCCAAAGGTGCACGGAACACTGTTACCTTCCCACCCAAGGTGGTCCCTATTTTTCTACTTGCATTTTTATGTGCTTTTGAACTGCTAGGTTGGCAGAAGCTGGGACAAGTAACGGGAGCTCACCCTGTTATGCAGCACTAGGGATTAGAACCGCTGAACTGCCGACCTTTCGATCGACAAGCTCAGCGTCTTAGCCGCTGAGCCACATAAATGTGTATTATCATTAGAAATATAGAAGTTGATTGACTGTAATAACTGATTAATTTTACTAGTTTTATTCATATTAGAATGCATGATATCCAGGTGTCACTCTGTTCACTCATTGATGTGTTTGTAAAAAAAAAAAAAAAAAAAGAATAACTTGAAAAGAAAAGAAAAGAAACAACAACTATAAAAAGTGCAGAAAGGGTTTGGATAAAACTCCTCCCACCAAATGTGATTCCTGTGCCAATTGTTGAGAATTCTGGGGAGTCAAAGCTGCATGTTCGGAGGGATCCAACCTGTGTGAAATTTTCAACAGTTGCATGAATATGAATATCTTGTTTGGAAGTCAGATTGCCCAAGGGCACAAATGACCAGTTTGCGATACTGCAAGTTCTGCTAGAGAAGTTGCATCCAGTTATGGTCGCCACGATGTAAAAAAAAAAAGAGATATTGAGACTCTAGAAAGAGTGCAGAGAAGAGCAACAAAGACGATGTAAAAAAAAAAAGAGATATTGAGACTCTAGAAAGAGTGCAGAGAAGAGCAACAAAGACGATTAGGGGGCTGGAGGCTTAAAACATATAAAGAACGGCTGCTGGAATTGGGCATAGCTAGTCTAGGGGACGCGGTGGCTCAGTGGCTAAGCTTGTCGATCGAAAGGTCGGCAGTTCAGCGGTTTGAATCCCTAGTGCCGTGTAACGGAGTGAACTCCCGTTACTTGCCCCAGCTTCTGCCAACCTAGCAGTTCGAAAGCATGTAAAAAATGCAAGTAGAAAAATAGGGACCACCTTTGGTGGGAAGATAACAGTGTTCTGTTTAGTCATGCCGGCCACATGACCACAGAGACATCTTCGGACAGCGCTGGCTCTTCGGCTTTGAAACGGAGATGAGCACCGCCCCCTAGTGTCGGGAACGACTAGCACATATGTGTGAGGGGAACCTTTACCTTTTAGTCTAGTGAAGAAAAGGCCTAGGGGAGACATGATAGCAGTCTTCCAATATCTCAGGGGCTGCCACAAAGAAGAGGGAGTCAAGCTATTCTCCCAAGCGATTGTGGGCAGGACAAGAAGCAATGGGTGGAAACTAATCAAGGAGAGAAGCAACCTGGAATTAAGGCAAAACTTCCTTCCTGACCATTAACCAGTGAAACAGCTTGCCTTCAGATGTTGTGGATGCCTCATCATTGGAGGTTTTTAAGAAGAGACTGGACAGCCACTTGTCTAAAAAATGGTATAGGATCTCCTGCTTGAGCGGGGGTTGGACTAGAAGACCTCTGAGGTGTCTTCCGGCTGTACTTTGATTCTGATTTATGGTTCAACATGGGGTGAATTTGGTCTGCTGCACACAACCGGTCTGTTAACTGTAGGCCAAGCACGAGAGAGTGTGATGGCATATCCGTTGGCAAGTGTTTTTGAGGCCGTCATAAATATTTATTCCCTGCTCTCTTCCCTCCGTTGCTTCTGAATGCTCTGTGAATTTCAACTCAAGTGGGAAAGGCTAGCCACCGATGACTTATGAAAATAGAAGCTGCTTTTAGTAGCTGAGTCTCTGAGACCCGCAGAGGCCAATTAAATGCTCCTGATGTGGCAAAGCTCTTGAGAAGCCAGAGGGAACAAATCGTAAGTAGTGAAATCCTGGAAAAACAATCTCTGAACTTCAGCCCTTTCTTTATTCCAGCCATTAAAAAAACAAAAAACCGTGGTCCAAATCCTCCTTCTTTTTGCAAGCTCGCAACGATTGCTACAATCCCCTTGCTACAGCCCCTTGCTACGATCCTCCCCACCCCAAGCAGATTTGTGTGGGTGCCTTCGAATCGGTGTCAAATCCTGACAACTGCCTGGACAAAGTCCCCGCGGTTTTCTTGCCAAGGATTCGGAAGTGGTCTCCCGTTGTCTTCTTCCTAAAGTTGTGTTTACACCAATGCATCGTGGGGTGCAAACGGCGTGGCTAAGTTAGAAACAGGTTCGTCGCGCGTTGTGTGAATCGGACCGCTTTTGCGGTTTGCTTTGACTTTGCAAATGGTGTGTGAACACAGCCATGTACGGTTTTTGCAGCCCTCGTTTGTGGCTCAGTGGTTTGTGAGAACACAGCCACTGTGGCTTGCTAATCGTAGTTTATGATGTTCTGTAAAAACCCAGCCTTAGTTGAGTGTTATCTGCGGCGCACTGGCCAGGATTGTAGTGTAGCAGTACATTCTATAAATTATACCGTATGAGAAGTTTTCTTTTTCTTTTTTCTTGTTCTCACTACGCTGGCAACTTTTACTTAGTGTCTTTCATTTCTTATATACTGTTTACCAGGGATGGGCTGCTGGGGGTTTGCAGGGATTCAGGAGAACCTCTAGCTAAGATTCTGTGCAGTTTGGAGAATCCCCAAATCCCACTCCTAGCTAGCCCTGCCCATCCTGCCCTGCCCCTCCCAGGAGTCCCCATGTGGCCCGTTTTGGATGCAGGTAAGTGCAGGGTGCACACGGAGGCTCGGGTAGGGCGAAAAACAGGCCTACCAGAAATTTGTGAAGGTCAGAAACGGGCCTCTGGAACCTGGGGAGTCCCATTGGGCGACCTGGGGAGTCCCATTGGGCGACCTCCTGGAGGCTCAACGAAAGCCTCTGGAGCCTGGGGAGGGCAAAAATGCCCCCCACTGTGGTGCAGGAGGCTGACTAGGTCACGCCCACCATGGCCACGCCCACCCAGTAACCGGGCAGAACTCCTTCCTAAAAGTTTTGAAGCTGTTTACCCATAAAGAGCACCAAATTATTTTTTCCCCCAAATAATGTACTGCTAAAATGAACTGGGGATATGATGAAAGTGGCAGATTAAGGGGTTCTCCCCCCTCCAACATTTTTAAAAAAACAGGAGTTCTGAATTTTGGGTTTCTTCCCCTTTTGGATATTCAAAGAAAAGTATTTCCATAGTGGGCATATGAATTACATTTTGGCATTTTTCTTCCTATGCTGGACTTTGACCCAACCTGTGTTCCTCCAATGCCGGGCCCCTGTTTGTAATAGCCAACATCATTTAAAATAGTGGTCCCCAACCTTTCAGGCACAAGGTTTATTCAAAAAAATAAACCATCTTCCACAGACCAGGCTGGGGGTGGTGGAATTGTTTTGTGCGTAATCTACATTGTGTGAACACGCAGATGATGCTTCAATTGCTTGCCTACTGCTTGTGCGGCCCGGTTCCTAAGAAGCCAAGGACTGGCCCGATCCAAGGACCGGGAATTGGGGACCCCTGTTTTAAAAGACCAAAAAATAAAAATCCCAGAATAATTATTCTGATAGCATTCTCCCTGTTCAAGAAAACGGAATATTTTTTAACCTGTGGTTGCTCCGTCAAGCTCAAATGACTCCTTAAGAGAGGAAGGACTCAACCCCTGAGGCCAAGTGCAGATTACTTGGCCCGGACTTTTTGGCAGTAGTTACTGAGGATCGAGAAGATCCCCCATGGTGATATGCTGGCGTTTCCCGTGTCCATTTCTGGCTAGCAGGAGTAGGAGAAAAATGTGGCGTGTGTGCCGTCACCTAGCAACCTAGGGAGGGCTGCTACCGTGGTCAGCCAGAGGCTGCAGCCTTGCTTTGCAAACACCGTCGCGGTATCCTCACATCCTGCGGTTACCTTCATTGGAGGCGTGGGAGATGCTCCCATATGGACGGGACTGGTCAATCCGGCTTGTTCCATAGACCAAGCAAGGTTTGCCTTACAGTGAAGCGGCAAGTACGAAGAGGAGGACTTGGTTCATATGGGCCAATCCCAAGCAAAGGAAAACATAGTCCATCATCATGCATAGACTACCTCTTTACTTTTTCAGCTTGACTTGGCATGGTGGATGGTGGTCAGTTTATTTGGTCAACCTGAAGCAGAGCGTTATGACTTCTGACTGGGGAGTGTTGTCGTGGGCTGTGACTTCTGACTTGGGAATGTTGTTGTGGGCTGTGTTGTTTTGTCCGAGGGCAGGGGTGTCAAACTCAAGGCCTGGGGGCTGGATCCGGCTCACAGGGTGTTTAGATCTGGCCCTTAGGGCTGCCCTGGACGCAGCGGACCAGCCCGTGATGCCCACTGCCAATGAAAGCCCTGTTTTTGCTGGCAGAGGATTGCGGGAGGCCATTGCAGCCGAAAATGGAGCTCACAAGGGCTGCGGGCAGCACTCCCAAGCTCCGTTTTCACTGGCAGAGGATTGCAGGAGGCCGTCGCAGCCGAAAACGGAGCTCGGGGGCCTGTTTCCACTGGCAGAGCACTTGGGCCACCACAGTTGCCCCCGACATGAGTAATGTTGAGCTAGCCATGCCCCCCCTCCCGGTCACCCCCCCCCCCCCCAAGGTCAAACACAATCCTGATGCGGCCCTCAATGAAATCAAGTTTGACACTCCTGTCCTAGGGCAAAAGGATCTAAACTTTTAAGACTTGTGGACTTCAACTCCAAGAATTCTTCAGTCGTGCTGGCTGGGGAATCCTGGGAGTTTGAAGTCCACAAATCTTAAAAGTGGCCCAGTTTGGAGACCCCTATCCTTTGGATATGTCCATTATTTTCCGGTCTCGTTTTCAGATTTTGATAACGCTCAGTTTTGAGTTCCTTCCTCCCCTCCCCCCCCTTTTTTTGTCTTCTTCAAATGTGCGACAGTGTGATACCCAAACTATTATTCCAATTTCTCACTTTTTCTTCTTCTTCTTCTTCTTCTTCTTCCTGCCTTTGGATACCTGAAGTGTCGCCGGATTCTGTTTGCTTTGCTGTCACATTGTTCAGAGAGTTTCTATGCCGTGACGATGTTTCCTGCGGGGGTGTCTGTTCAGCGCTTGTAAAGACTTGTGTCCTTACTGGTTGCATTTCCTCCACTTTCATTTGAATTAGCTTGGCATGTTCAGGGTCAGCTCAGAAAACGCATTTCTGGGAATAAAACAGGGGTTAAATTCTCTGGTGAACTCCTTGGAGTTTGATGCTGCCTTGGAGAGGACCTGTGGTTATTTAATTCATTTCTATCCACCCAATTTTATTATTCTTAGAAATAAGAATCAAGGCAATGAACATATCCAGCATACCTTCCTCCTCCTATTTGTCCCACACGAAGACAACCCTGTGAGGTAGGTTGGGTTGAAAGAGAGAAGAGGGGGGAAGAACTGGCCCAAAATCATCCAAGCTGGCTTTCAGGGCTAAGGCAGAACTTGAACTCACATCCTCCTGCTTTCTAGCTTGGTGCCTTAACCACTAGACCAGACTGGCTCTAGGGATGAAATTTATGAAGACTGAAATAATAAGTTGAACTTGGTCCCCGTGTCTTTCCTATAACGGAATGGAGCTATACTCACCTGGATCAGGGCATCGTTCAATAATGAGTGATCTGTGTAGATCAGGCGTGTTAAACTCATTGGGGGCCGCATCAGGGTTGTGCTTGACCTTGGGAGGCCAGGATAGGAGTGGCCAGCTTGATGTCATTCGTATCGGGGTGCCTGTGGCGACCCGAGTGCTCTGCTAATGAAAACGGGCTCCTGAGCTCCATTTTCAGTCGCGATGGCCTCCTGCAACCCTCTGGCTGCAAAAACGGAGCTCGGGAGGGCTGCATGTAGCTCTCCCGAGCTCCATTTTCGCTGGCAGTGGCACCGTGGGCATTTGTTGGAGGCACCTTTGTTGTTTCCAAGGTGGCCCCGTGGGCCAGATCTAAGCACCCAGTGGGCCGGATCCTTGAGTTTGACACCCCTGGTATAGATTAGGGGTCAGCAACCTGCGGCTCTGGAGCTGCGTGTGGCTCTTTCACCCCCTCTGCTGCCGCTCCCTGTCACTCAAAATTTGCGTCACAACCGCCAGTGTGTGACACCCGCAGGCACACGATGTATTTTTCAAGCCCCGGTAGGCCAACCATGGATAAATCCAAGAAAAGAAAAGTTTCAGAAGAAAATAGAATGTTTAATTCAACTGCATATGCTAATTTTGTGGCCGCTCAAGAAATAGTCAGGCACAGGAAGGGTTTTGTGGCTCCTGGTGTTTTCTTTTCTGTGGGAAACAGGTCCAAATGGCTCTTTGATTAAGGTTGCAGACCCCTGGTATAGATGGATGACAAACTGCACACGGTGGGGTCCTCGGTGGTCTCAAACATGAGCTGCCTTGTGGTGTTGTTGTTATGTGCCTGAAAATAGACCCTCCGAGCTCTCTCTTAGTTGTGTTGAAGGTGCAGATGTTGCTGTGGTTTTTAAAACGGTCTTCCTCGTCACGCGACATGCCGTAGTTTGGAGGGGGGTTGGGGTGGGAAATTCATAATCCCTTTTTTGGTTGTTGCTAATTGCCTCTTTCTCTGCAGAAGGGTACAGACAGCAATTAGCATCCATCAGATTACGAAGCAGGTTCTGAGCTTTGTAGTCTCCAGGAAAAACAGTACGAATAGCAGTATTACTAATCCGAGGTCAAATTGCCCTGGGATCTCATTAATTCCAATTGGAAGTTACTGTCTTTTCCCCCCCTTCTTCTTCGATGCACAGATGGGTTCAGGAGAGTTACTCAGCCATCAGCCTTAGCCAAAGACGTTCATCAATGGCAATGTGAGAATTAATTTATCGCCACTCCCGTTTTTTGGGTCCAAATTGGCTGCCAATTGCTTAAACGCCAGCTGGGCCACAATCCTTTCCCCTAATTAGAAGCCAATGCGAAGGTCAAATTCTCACCTCTTGGAGTTGTGGGGTACTTCCAACGCTGGAGGTTTTCCAGAAAAGATTGGACAGCCATTTGTCCGAGATGGTTTGAGGACTCCTGCCTTCGAGGGTTGGACTAGAACAGTGGTGACCAATCGGTGGTCCTTGGACCACTGGTGGTCCGCGAGAAAATTTTGGTGGTCCGTGGAGAAATTTTTGCACCTGAATGGCTGCCCGGGGCGGGGGGGGGGGGGAGGTTCAGCTGCCTCTGGGACCGGCCATGTGGGGGGTAGAAATCTGTGCACAAAAAGACAAAAAAAACCCAACAACAACTCAGCACCATTATTTTATTCCTCGCCGTCCGGAATGAAATAATGGTGCTGTTGCAGCAGCGGGGGAGGGGGCGGCGCAAGCGAGCCAAAGTGCTTGAGATGGCTGGGTCGGGCTCTTCGAGAGACGAGAGCTTGCATAGAGGCGATCTGGCATCCGCCTCCCTGCAAGCTCTCGTCTCTCAAATTCTCCCTGAAGCGGCACAGGAAGCTTGGGTCGGGCTCCTGGAGAGGAGAGCTTGCAGGGACCTGATCTTCAGGAAGAATTCAAGAGACGAGAGCTTGCAGGGAGGCGATCTGGCTCCGCCTCCCTGCAAGCTCTCCTCTCCAGGAGCCCGACCGAAGCTTCCCGGGCTGTTTCTTCCGGCCCTTGTTGGTGCTCCTGCACCTCGGTCTCTCGTCTCCCTGAGAAAGAGTGGGAGAGAGACGGGGGGGAGAAAGAGAGGGGGAGAGAGAGAAAGAGAATGAGAGAGAAAGGGCGGAGAGAGAAAGAGAATGAGAGAGAAAGAGAAAGAAAGAGTGGGAGAAAAGAGAGAGAGAGAGAGAGAGAGGGAAAGAGAAAGGGGGAAGAGGGAGAGAAAGAGAGAGAGAAGGAGAGAGAGAAAGAAAGAGAGAAAGGGGGAGAGAAAGAGAGATGACAGAATGAGTGGGAGAGAGAGAAGAGAGGAGGGAGAGAGAGAGAAAGAGGGGAGAGAGAGAGAGAATGAGAGAGAAAGGGCTGAGAGAAAGAGAATGAGAGAAAGAGAAAGAAAGAGAGAAAGAGAGAGAAAGAGAGAGGGAAGAGAAAGGGGAAGAGGAGAGAAAGAGAGAGAGAGAGAAAGGGGAGAGAAAGAGATGACAGAATGAGTGGGAGAGAGAGAAGAGAGGGGAGAGAGAGGGGAGAGAGAAAGAGAGAGAGAATGAGAGAGAGAGAGGAGGAGAGAGAAAGAGAATGAGAGAGAAAGAAAGAGTGGGAGAAAGAGAAAGAGAGAGAGAGAAGAGAGAAAGGGGAAGAGGAGAGAAGAGAGAGAGAGAAGAGAGAGAGAAAGAAAGAGAGAAAGGGGAGAGAAAGAGATGACAGAATGAGTGGGAGAGAGAGAGAGGGGAGAGAAAGAGGGGAGAGGGGAGAAAGAGCGAGAGAGAGAGAGAAAGAGAGAGAGAAAGAATGAGAGAGAAAGGCGGAGAGAAAGAATGAGAGAAAGAGAAAGAAAGAGTGGGAGAAAAGAGAGAAAGGGAGAGAAGAGGGAGAGAAGAGAGAGAGAGAGAAGAGAGAGAGAAAGAGAGAAAGGGGAGAAAAGAGATGACAGAATGAGTGGGAGAGAGAAGAGGGAGAGAAAGAGGGGAGGGGAGAAAGAGCGAGAGAGAGAGAAAGGGGAGAGAAAGAATGAGAGAGAAAGGGCGGAGAGAGAAAGAGAATGAGAGAGAAAGAGAAAGAAAGAGTGGGAGAAAAGAGAGAGAAAGAGAGAGGAAGAGAAAGGGGAAGAGGGGAGAGAAGAGAGAGAGAGAGAGAAGGAGAGAGAGAAAGAGAAGAGAAGAGAGATGACAGAATGAGTGGGAGAGAGAGAGAGGGGAGAGAAAGAGAGAGGGGAGAAAGAGCGAGAGAAAGAGAAAGGGGAGAGAGAAGAGAATGAGAGAGAAAGGGGAGAGAGAGGAGAGAGAATGAGAGAGAAAGAATGGGAGAAAAGAGAGAGAGAGAGAAAGAGAAAGGGGAAGAGGAGAGAAAGAGAGAGAGAGAAGAGAGAGAGAAAGAAAGAGAGGGGAGAGAAGAGATGACAGAATGAGTGGGAGAGAGAGAGAGAGAGGGGAGAGAGTGGGGAAAGGGGAGAAAGAGCGAGAGAGAAGAGAAAGGGAGAGAGAAAGAATGAGAGAAAGAGAGGAGAGAAAGAGAATGAGAGAAAGAAAGAAAGAGTGGGAGAAAAGAGAGAGAGAAGAGAGGGGAGAAGAGAGAAGAGAGAGGAGAGAAAGAGAGAAGAGAGAGAGATGACAGAATGAGTGGGAGAGAGAGAAGAGGGAGAGAAAGAGGGAGAGGGGAGAAGAGCGAGAGAGAAAGAGAAAGGGGAGAGAGAAAGAGAATGAGAGAGAAAGAGAGAGAGAAAGAGAATGAGAGAGAAAGAAAGAATGGGAGAAAAGAGAAAGAGAGAGAGGGAAAGAGAGAAAGGGGGAAGAGGGAGAGAAAGAGAGAGAGAGAGAAGGAGAGAGAGAAAGAAAGAGAGAAAGGGGGGAGAGAAAGAGAGATGACAGAATGAGTGGGAGAGAGAGAAGAGAGGGGGAGAGAGAGTGGGGAAAGGGGGGGAGAAAGAGCGAGAGAAAGAGAAAAGGGGGAGATATAAAGAGAGATGACAATGAGTAGGAGAGAGAGAAAGCGAGAGGGGGGAGAGAGAATGAGAGAATGAGAGAGAAAGAAAGGGGGGAGAGGGGAGGGGGGAAGGAAGAGAGAAAGAGAAAGGAGGGAAAGTGCCTGAAGGACCCTATCCCGTCACTAGGAGTTCAGGCACTTCAGCAAGTGGCGCGCTGGATTCGTATTAGTGGTCCCCGGGATTTAAAATTATGGACTTGGAGGTCCCTGAGGTCCAAAAGGTTGGGAATCCGTGGACTAGAAGATCTCTACGGTCCCTTCCAGCTGTAGGTTTCTTGGAAAGAACTCGGGATTAGCAGGACTCTTCACCAAGGCCGTTGATTGTTTTTGGAAGTCATGTGAACGATCGGATGTATTTGAAAGGCAAATGATGAGAGAGGTGTGCTGATGGATCCGAGTTTTACTTGGATACAGGTAGTCCTCGATGTACGACCGCAATGGAGCCCAAAATTTCTGCTGCTAAATGAAACATTTGTTAGCACTTAGACTTGTATACCGCACTAAAACTCCTCTGCCTTCAATTTTCCTAACAAATATACGCTCACTTGCAAATAAGATGGATGAAATACTCCTCTTAAACAAATACTATTCTGATTTTCGCAATTCAGCAGTCCTATGCTTCTCTGAAACCTGGTTAAATGAATCAATTGAAAATAGCAGCCTGAACATTCCAGGATTTCAAATTGAACGGTCAGACAGGATTCCAGAAACATCTGGTAAAAAGAAAGGAGGAGGCTTATGCCTATATATTAATTCAACCTGGTGTCAAGATTTTAACATAATTTACAAATTCTGTGACAACAATTTAGAGACTCTAATTATCAACTGCAAACCTTACTATTCGCCTCGTGAATTTTCCTCATTTCTTCTAATTGCTGTTTATGTCCCACCACAAGCCTGTGTAAACGAGGCATTACGAACTCTAGCTGACCAAATCATGGAGGCTGAAGCCAAACACCCTGATTCACTGGCCATTGTTTTGGGAGATCTAAACAAGGCAAACTTAAGGAAAGAACTACCAAAATACTTTCAGCATGTCAATTGTCCCACCAGAGGCAAGAATACTCTAGACCACTGCTACACAACACTAAAAGATGCCTATTGGTCTTTACCACGTGCAGCTGTAGGACACTCTGATCATTGCATGATTCACCTTGTACCTGCTTACAGGCAAAGACTTAAAGCCATAAAACCAATAATTAAATCAGTGAAAACCTGGACGGAGGAATCAGAATTAAAGCTACAGGCATGTTTTGACTGCACTGATTGGAATATTTTTAAAGATACCTCTGCAGACCTGGATGAACTCACAGATACTGTAACATCATATGTCAGCTTCTGTGAAGACCTATGTGTACCTACAAGGAACTTGCGAATACACAGTAATAACAAACCTTGGTTTACACCTAAACTTAAGCAGCTACGACATTCCAAAGAGGAAGCCTACAGAAAAGGTGATAAAATGCTGTACAATCAGGCCAGAAATGCACTAACAAGGGAGATAAGAGCAGCAAAAGGAGGCTACTCTGAAAAGCTAAAGAATCAATTTTCAGCAAATGAACCAGCAAACATGTGGAAAACTCTTAAAAATATCACCGGCTATGGCAAACCTCCTTCCCAGGCTGAAGGTAATCAACAACTGGCAGATGACCTGAATGAGTTTTACTGCAGGTTTGAAAGGAAACTACAGCCACCTATCTCCACAACCCACATCTCAGACACACCAACAACAGCCAAGCCTCCTACAACTGACCCCATTTCATTGGGTTCACAACCCCTAGTGATCACAGAAAAGGAAGTGCAGGACCTATTTCACAGACAAAAGCCAGGAAAAGCTCCAGGTCCAGACAAGATAACTCCTTCTTGCTTAAAAGTCTGTGCTGACCAATTGGCCCCCATCTTCACCCATATTTTCAATAAATCACTAGAGATGTGCTATGTTCCTTCCTGCTTCAAACGCTCTACCATCATCCCAGTGCCGAAGAAGCCCACCATCAAGGAACTGAATGACTACAGACCAGTTGCTCTAACATCTGTAGTCATGAAAACCTTTGAAAGGCTTGTGCTTTCCTACCTGAAAACCATCACAAATCCGCTCTTAGACCCCTTGCAATTTGCATACCGAGCAAATAGATCAACAGATGATGCTGTTAATATGGCTCTGCACTACATCCTACAACATCTTGAGTCTCCAAAGACCTATGCAAGGATCCTTTTTGTAGACTTTAGTTCAGCATTCAATACCATCATTCCAGACATTCTTCTAACTAAGCTAAACCAGCTACAGGTACAGACTTGTAAGTGGATCAGAAGCTTCCTAACAAACAGGAAGCAGCAAGTGAAGCTAAGCAAGATCACATCAAATACCTGTACAATTAGCACAGGGGCTCCCCAAGGCTGTGTGCTCTCCCCACTTCTCTTCTCTCTGTATACCAATGACTGCATCTCCAATGATCCATTTGTTAAGCTACTGAAGTTCGCAGATGACACAACAGTGATTGGTCTCATTCGAGACAATGACGAATCCGCATATAGACGAGAGGTCGAACGACTAGCCTTGTGGTGCAACCAAAACAATCTGGAACTGAACACACTCAAAACCGTAGAAATGGTGGTAGACTTTAGGAAAAACCCTTCCATACTTCCACCTCTCACAATACTTGACAACACAGTATCAACAGTAGAAACCTTCAAATTTCTGGGTTCTATCATATCGCAAGATCTCAAATGGACAGCTAACATCAAAACATCATTAAAAAAGGACAACAAAGAATGTTCTTTCTGCGCCAACTCAGTAAGCTCAAACTGCCCAAGCAGCTGCTGATCCAATTCTACAGAGGAATTATTGAGTCTGTCATTTGCACCTCTATAACTGTCTGGTTCGGTTCTGCAACCCAACAAGAAAACACAGACTTCAGAGGATAATTAGAACTGCAGAAAAATAATTGCTACCAACCTGCCTTCCATTGAGGACCTGTATACTGCACGAATCAAGAAGAGGGCCGTGAAAATATTTGCAGATCCCTCGCATCCTGGACATAAACTGTTTCAACTCCTACCCTCAAAACGACGCTATAGAGCACTGCACACCAGAACAACTAGACACAAGAACAGTTTTTTCCCGAAGGCCATCACTCTGCTAAACAAATAATTCCCTCAACACTGTCAGACTATTTACTGAATCTGCACTACTATTAATCGTTTCATAGTTCCCATCACCAATCTCTTTCCACTTATGACTGTATGACTATAACTTGTTGCTGGCAATCCTTATGATTTATATTGATATATTGATCATCAATTGTGTTGTAAATGTCGTACCTTGATGAACGTATCTTTTCTTTTATGTACACTGAGAGCATATGCACCAAGACAAATTCCTTGTGTGTCCAATCACACTTGGCCAATAAAAAATTCTATTCTATTCTATTCTATTCTTTGTAGTGTGTTACAACCCCCCTCTAAGAAGTTTACATAGTCAGCCTATTGCTCCCAATAATCTGGGTCCTCATTTTACCGACCTCGGAAGGGTGGAAGGCTGAGTCAACCTTGATCGCACTGGTGGCATTCGGCAGAGTTAGCCTGCAGTACCGTGGTCTAACCACTGTGCCATCACGGCTCTTTTGTTGTCTGATGGTGAAGTGAGTTTTACCTCATTTTACGATGTTTCTTGCCACAGTTGTTAAGCGAATCACTGCCGCTGTTAAGTTAGCAACGTGGTTGTTAAATGAATCTGGCTTCCCCATTGACTCTGCTTATCAGGGTCACTGCAATTGCCATAAATATGAGTCACGGCCAAGTATCTGAATTTTTGATCACATAACCATGGGGATGCTGCAATGGTCATAAGTGTGAAACACGGTCATAAATCGCTTTTTTCAGAGCCGTTGTTAGCATGTACCTAGATTTCTCATTTGGAACCATGGGAAAAAATGTATTCTTGTTAATAGTATAGAAATAGTTGACGGTGGCTCCTTTTTTCTTCCTCCCCTCAACTTTCAGGCCTAATTTTACAGGCTGGATTTCCTTGAGGTACAACAAGTACAACAATTGTGGAAACCTTTTGGGAAAAGTATATTTTTGAGGTTTGATGGCCAATAACCACAGTTTTGGGGAGTTTCAAGATAATCATATTCCATTGCTGGAATGGCCTGGGAATAGCCCAGACCTTCACCCAATTGAAAATCGATGGAGCCGACTAAAGAAACTTGTTAGTCAGAAACGACCCAGCAATAAAACCCAGTTAATAGAAGCAGTCATTCAAACTTGGTTTCACATGATAACAGCTGCAGAACTAAAAAACTTGGTTCACTTCATGGGAAGACGTTGTAAGGCCATAATTCATGCTAAAAGTTACCCAACAAAGTATTAACTGACATGATGGTAATTTTTGTATATCTCGTTTTTTCTACGGTGATAATTTTTGTATAGCTCCTTTTTTTCTATATGTTTCACTTTTCTTCTTTATACTGTAACTGTTGTTCTAATAGCAAATCCTCCATAAACGTTATTGCCTTACATTCTTGATTCAATTCTCTTTCCATGGATGTATAATTTTATGGTACTGCTCCCCAAAAAAAGTGGTGGCATTAGTTAGTTTTAGAAAATACACTTTTCCCAAAAGGTTTCCACAATTTTGGCCACTACTGTATATTAGTAGATCCATCCTGCTTACTTTTTATATTTACAAGATCAGCTGGGTGGTGTGACCTACAAGTTAAAAAGATGCGAGATAAATTGGCGGATAGTTGGAGAGGCGGTTTTTTTGTGCTCTGCGGTTCCCGTTTAGCATAATCAACAGAAATAGGACAATAGTAACAGATTTTAGAAGCTGGGAGGTTTCCTGGACTTATCCAGGTTGACTCTACTATTAGATATAATGAGGAAGCTGCCTTAAATAGCCAATTTCAGACGGTTGTGAAAAGGACCTGCCAGGTGCATTATATTTTAGATTTGGGGGCCAGGATTTTCTGCTTCCCGGCTGTAAAAAATCAAGAGCCTTGGGGTCGGATCGCTCAGCTTCAGCCAGGAAAAAGCCTGGGGCCACTGTCAGTGTTTACTATTTCCTCTCCAAATCAGCATTTTTGCTTGTCTGGTGGTAGCTTGTTTTAAATTCCCCTAATTTGGTCCTACGAAGGGGGTGCAGAAATATGACAAAAGACGAGGTGAGGAGTGGCAATGATAGCTAAGCTTCCTTTATGCTCCTTGGGGTCAAGGAGAGGAATAAAGGTAAAGGTAAAGGTTCCCCTTGCACATATGTGCTAGTCGTTCCCGGCTCTAGGGGGCGGTGCTCATCTCCGTTTCAAAGCCGAAGAGCCAGCGCTGTCCGAAGACGTCTCCGTGGTCATGTGGCTAGCATGATTAAACGCTAAAGGCGCACGGAACACTGTTTACCTTCCCACCAAAGGTGGTCCCTGTTTTTCTACTTGCATTTTTTGCGTCCTTCCGAACTGCTAGGTTGGCAGAAGCTGGGACAAGTAACGGGAGCTCACCCGTTACGCGGCACTAGGGATTCGAACCTCTGAACTTTCAATCGACAACCGCGTCCCTAAGGAGAGGAATAGCCAGCCCATATTATGAATTTGGCTTACCAGCTAATATGGTGTTTCTTTGGGACTGCCAAGAACAGGAGAAGTCTTATGGAATTAAGCCAAACTGAAACTGACATATTGAGCCGCAAATTTCTGTTGCTAAATGAGACGGTTGTTAAATGAATTTTGCCCCATCCTAAGACCTTTCTTCCCATTGTTGTTAAGTGAATCACCACAGTTGTTAAGTTAGTAGCAACAGCACTTAGACTTCTATACCGTTTCACAGGGCTTTTACAGCCCTCTCTAAGCAGTTTAAAGAGTCAGCTTGTTGCCCCCAACAATCTGGGTCCTCATTTTACTGACCTCAGAAGGATGGAAGGCCCAGTCAACTTTAAACTGGTGAGAATTAAACTGCTGAACTGTAATTAGCCGGCAGTCAGCAGAAGTAGCCTGCAGGACTGCATTCTAACCACAGCGCCACCACATGGTTGTTAAGTGAATCTGGCTTCCCCATTGATTTTTCTTGTCAGAAGGTCTCAAAAGGTGATCACATGATCCCGGGACACTGCAACCGTCATAAATACGAACCAATTGCCGAGCATCCAAATTTTGATCACGTGACCATGGGGATACTGCAACGGGTCATAAGGGCAAAAAACGATCATACATCACCTTGTTTAGTGATGTTGTAACTTCGAATGGTCACTAAATGAACAGTTGTAAGTCGAGGACTACCTGCATTGTGTAGAATTGTATTAATGAAAGCGAATATATGTGTCCCAGGATAACATTGCAGGATCCAATCTGGGTTGGTCACCAGGACCAGAGGTTTTGTCTTCCGAGCTTTCGGACTCATGCTGGAGCTTTTATTTAACTACACAAAAACAACACACATTCTGCTGGAGAGAAGTTGGTCTCCAGAAAATGGCTTGGGAGCTTGGTACTTCAATCGTCACGAAAAACATAAGGCTGCTTTATAACCTCTGGACAGAGGTGATTTTAGAAGCAGGTTTTGGGGTTTAGCCCTCGTACAGGTTAAATTTCCACCACGTGGACTTCCTACTTCCAAAGGTCCGAAAGCAGCTATCAATTGTGAGTAGGTTATGTTCAGGAGGGACCTCAAGGACCATATAGAGGTGAATTGCAGGTGGCTCACCTCCAGATTACGGCGTAGAATGTTGGGTCAACTTGGTCAGTTGAATGCGTTCAATAAATCACAATTAACTTAGGGGTCTTTTTATTTATTTATTTATTTATTTATTGAATGCGTTATTTATTTATTTATTTATTGAATGCGTTCAATAAATCACAATTAACTTAGGGGTCTTTTTATTTATTTATTTATTTATTTATTTATTTATTTATTTACATTTATATCCCGCCCTTCTCCGAAGACTCAGGGCGGCTTACAGTGTATAAGGTCTGATGTGATAGATGAACCTAATCCAAAAGTCTCCAGGACCATCTCTCCTGGCCCACCTTGATTTAATAAGAGAAGGAATGGTGAAGGTTCCTTCCCATGAAGACGACATTTTAGGAGCATCTTTTCAGTTGACTACCTGACTACCAAGATAGGTCCAAAACTCCTGATTTGTAGATACACCTTAATAAGAACAGTGTTACTCTCAATCTAGGGGACTTTTAAAGTACATGGACTTCAACTCCCAGAATTCCTCAGCCAGAATTCTAGGGGTTGAAGTCCATGTATCTTAAAAAAAAAGTAGCCCAGGTTGAGAAACACTGCTATTAAAACATCATTACTCCTCAGAGCTTTTGGTTGCTGCCGTTGCCTGGGTGCCTTAACTAGCTAGCAAATTGTTAATGCAGGTTTAATTGTTGCATGTTTATTGTCATTGTGGCCATGCGATAAACCATCTTGAAGCCTCTGGGAAATGGTTGTTTTAGAAGTGTGTACATAAATAAATACCTCTAGATTGTGACGAGGAGATAGAGTAGCTCAGCATGCCGAGTGCTACGTATCCTTGCAGGACCAGCAATTCATAGTGGTGGGACTAAGCCAGAAGGCAGCGTGGCATCAGCTGTCACCTTATTGTCTGCCATACACGGTACATTAGTGCTATTGTGTAATAATTTGGCAGAGGTACATTGATGAGGCGTTCGTGGAATAGGTGCGAGCCACACGCCGTGTGAAATTTGGGGTTGCTCAGACAGACTGGCAAAAAAAAAAAAGCACAGCAGAAGGTTTTCTAAGCAAACCCTGTGGATGCTCCTGCGCCTACGCCATCTTTTGTTTCATGCCAGGTTAGATGCCTTCATTTGTAGAATGAAGCTCTAGAACAAGCACAAAAAAGTAAAACAACAACGGCCAGACAAGAAACGATCCATAGCAGTTCTCACAATGTTCAGCACTCTTGGGAGGGTAACCAGGTAGGATACAAAGTAAGCAAGTTAGTTTATTAGGTCAATAGGATCGTCGTAAGGACTCAAGTTTTGGTTTCGATCCGAGTACCAATGGCTTAGTCGAACGAGCTAATGCAATGATAGAACAATATATAAGATGTTAGGTAAATTTTCAACAAAACTATTGGGCTGATACATTGCCGTTCGCTGCAGTAGCATATAGTAATGTGGTACACAGCAGCACTGGATTTACACCTTTCAAAGTGACTTTTGGGATTGAATATGTGGCTATGCCTGAGATCCTTCAAGACATCCCATTGTCCACAACCGTAACTGATTGGATGGGTAATATAAAAAGCACATGGCCAGGGGTACACAAAGTTAAAAAAACAAAACCTGATGATTGTGTGGCTCAGCTGGGCATGGGGGGGGGGAGGGATTTTTGCTACCGGTTCTCCAAACCACCTGCCGCCATCACTACCGGATCAGGCAATCTGGTCCGAACCGAGAGCATTTCACCCCTGCTTCTCTCCTTGATTAGTTTCCACCCATTGCTTCTTGTCCTGCCCTCAGGTGCTTTGGAGAATAGCTTGACTCCCTCTTCTTTGTGGCAACCCCTGAGATATTGGAACACTGCTATCATGTCTCCCCTAATCCTTCTTTTCATTAAACTAGACATACCCAGTTCCTGTGACCGTTCGTCATGTATTTTAGCCTCTAGTCCAGTCCCTTAATCACCTTTGTTGCTCTTTGCTGCACTCTTTCCGCTACCAGTTTCCCCAAACTGGTGCTGAATAGCACCTCTGTGGGGAATCCAGATTCACTTAAACAACCATGTGACTAATTTAACAACTGCAGTGATTCGCTTAACCAGGTGTAGTCAACCTTTTTATACCTACCGCCCACTTCTGTATCTCTGTTAGTAGTAAAAAAAATTAATTGCCCACCGGTTCCATAGTAATCTGCCATGTATCGTCATCTGTGCATGCCTCTCGTGCATCGTGGATTGGGTTTGGGGGGAGGTGTCGGCTACCAGCTCTGCTTGTCTGTTACAGCTGGGTGGTATTGGGGGAGATGCGTGAGCTATTCTGGAACGAGGCTCGTTTGTTTGCGGCCGCACTATAGCACCATTTAGTTTCACTTACATAACGTGAACTAAACTTATGCGCGGGCGATACAAATAGTATATTTTCAGAAATTTAAATTGTCATGGGGAATTTTATGAAAACCTAATGAAAATGTTTTTAAATAATGCTATGAAATTTTTTAAAAAATCAATTAAATTTTAAAAAAAGGAAAGTGCTTCAGTATCGGACAAAACCCCTACTGCCCACCATGAAAGCTGGAACACCCACTAGTGGGCAGTAGGGGTCAGGTTGACTACCACTGCGCTTAATTGATAATTGGTAATTGATGGCGCTGGAGCTAATCAAGATTAACTTGCTAGAGGCCAGAAGTGATTGCTTTGAAATTAGGTTAAGGGCCTTTTATCTTACCCTATTAGCATACTTTAGGAAGTGTAATCAGAGTTAGGCGTCTGGGAAATAAGAGATCTCTGTCTATTTATGTAGAACCCAGGGGGTCTGCAACCTTAAGCACTCAAAGAGCCATTTGGGCCCCTTTCCCACAGAAAAGAAAACACCGGGAGCCACAAAACCTGGGATGGGTGTGGCCAACTCGACGTCACTCACTCCCACCCAGTCACATGACACCCCCTCCCCAGCATTGGTCGCTCAGGGAGATGTGCAACTTTTTCTCCACCCTGAGACACTGGCCCAGCCCGGCTGCACCTGATGCTCTGTGTTGTAACGGGCTCCAGGCGGAGCAGGGGACACCGGCTTCCCCGTTGTGAAGCGCACTAAACTTAAGTGGGCTGCGCAAGGCGCTGCAAGAGCAGCGAGCAGGCTATGGAAGTGGCAAGAGCACCAGCATCAGCCGCAGCCAGGCCGGGCCAGTATCTTGGGGCGGAGAGAAAGTCACTCGTCTCCCTGAACAACCAAGGTGCATGCAGCACCAACAAGGGCCGGAAGAAGAGATAAGTAGAAGGCCGCTTCGCTCCCACTCTGGAATATGGAGTGAGTCTCCATCTGCCGCTGTTTCCCTTACCTTCTTAGGTGAGGAATGACTGGGAGAGGAGGGTGAGGGGCGGGGCCAGCCAGTGGTGGGATCCGGTTCGGCAGGGAGCCACAGCAAGGGGCCCAAAGAGCCGCATGCAGCTCCAGAGCTGCAGGTTGCCAACACCCGGTATAACCTCCTTCCCTTCAGGGATCTCAAGGCAAAATCCCTTCGTATGATCTTCACAGTAATCCTTTGTTTGGGCTTGGAGTTATTAGCCCAGTGAGATGTGCTTAACCCTAGTTCTCCTAGCCCAGGAGTGTCAAACTCAAGGCCCGTGGGCCCCATTCGGCCCGTGGGGTGCTTAGATCTGGGCTGCGGGGCCACCCCAGAAACAGTGAACCAGCCTTCAAAAAGGTATTTTTGCCTTCAAAAACAGAGCTCGGGAGGGCTGCAGGCAGCCCTCCGGAGCTCTGTTTTCCCTGGCAGAGCCCTCGGGCCACCACAGGTATCCCCGACATGAGTGACGTCGACCCCAGCCCTCTGAGATCAAACAGAACCCTGATGCGGCCCTCAATGAAATCGAATTTGATACCCCTTTCCTAGGCTCATCCAGATAGGGCATGGAGACAGACTGGTTGGTCAGATCAGTCTTCTCCTCTCTGGACACCCTCCCAGATTTCAAATTGCAGAATTCTTAAGGATGGCTGTGCTTGATGGGGAGTTTAAGGAATTGGCTATGCTTTTAGCATATATCCAAATGGGACTTGATTCGTTCTGTGAAAGCGATGTCCCAATCAATACAGGGCGGTCATTAGTTTTTAAAGAAAATAAACTTTGAACAGGGTTTATTTTGAAATACGACTTGAACTTGTTTTGGAAGCATATTTAGAATGATCCCTATTGGATAATTGATCCTATTGAAACAGATATCATTTCATAGAAGGCAGATTACAATTGAAATGTTTTTCTACAGCAGTGTGTCTTAACTTCGACAGTGTTACGATGAGTGGACCTCAGCTCCCACAATTCCCCAGCCAGTATGGCTGGCTGGGTCATGCTGGGACTTGAAGTCCGCAAGACCTTTGCAATAGCGGTACAAGCTATGCCAAGTTATGAATGAAACTCTCCAGTTCCTGCTGGGCCTGTCGTACTTTCTCCTTCCCCTCAATGGTGTCCTGCCTATTTTCACAGCAGGCTGGCAGTGAAAATAAATCAATAATGGCAGGCAGTCCTCGACGTACGACCACAAGTGAGCCCCAGATTTCCATTGCTAAGCGAGACAATGGCTAAGTGAGCTTTGCCCTATTTTACCACCTTTCTAGCCGCAGTTGCTGAGTGAATCACTCCAGTTGATAAATTGACAGCATGGCTATTAAGTGAATCCAGCTTCCCCATTGACTTTGCTTCTCAGAAGGTCGCAAAAGTACGTGCCAGTTGCCCAGTGTCTGAATTTTGACCATGGGGATGCCGCAACGGTTATAAGTGTGAAAAATGGCCATAAGTCACTTTTTTTCCAGCCCCGTTATGACTTGGAACAATCACGAAACGAACGGTTATAAGCGGATGACTTACCTTCTATAACGTTCTGATTTTTGTAAAGCAGGAAATCTTTTTCTTTCAAACTCTTCTCTCTTATTCTTTGAGGACTAGAAGCTTACGCTACCGTGTTCCCCCGAAAATAAGACCGGGTCTTATATTTATTTTTGCACCAAAAGATGCATTAGGTTGCATAAAGAGTGGGATAGAATCAAGATCACATGACGTGTTAATACCACTTTATAAGGCCTTGGTAAGGCCACGCTTGGAATATTGCATTCAGTTTTGGTCGCCACGACGTAAAAAAGATGTTGAGACTCTAGAAACAGTGCAAAGAAGAGCAACAAAGATGATGAGGGGACTGGAGGTTAAAACATAAAGAATGGTTGCTGGAATTGGATTTGTCTAGTCTGATGAAAAGAAGGACTAGGGGAGACAGGATAGCAGTGTTCCAATATCTCAGGGGCTGCCACAAAGAAGAGGGAGTCGGGCTGTTCTCCAAAGCACCTGAGGGTAGAACAAGAAGCAATGGGTAGAAACTGATCAAAGAAAGAAGCAACTTAGAACTAAGGAGAAATTTCCTGACAGTTAGAACAATCAATAAGTGGAACGACTTGCCTGCAGAAGTTGTGAATGCTCCAACACTGGAAGTTTTTAAGAAGATGTTGGATAACCATTTATCTGAAGTGGTGTAGGGTTTCCTGCCTGAGCAGGGGGTTGGATTAGAAGACCTCCAAGGTCCCTTCCAACTTTGTTATTCTTTTTTTGGATATAAAAGTTTTTTATTTTTTTTTCAAACACACATACAAACAAACAAACAGTACATTTTTTCTGAATAGAGTATTGGCCGAGTCAAAATTTATACTGCTTTTATTTTTCTCCAATACCATTTTATATATTTCACTTTTTGCCATAAAATTCTTTCTAAGTTTTTGTTTTATTTTCCTTCTATTTCTTCTGATATATAAACAATATTACCATTCGCCCTAAGCTCTAATCTTAATCAAAATTTCTTTTTCCACTCCTCTCTTTAGTTTTTTCAAATTGAAACCCTTTAAATTGAAATCAGTCATTTTTCTAACATCTAAACCTAACTCTAAATTATCTTATTCAAATATTCTCCCATTACTCCCTTTTCACAATATAATATAATTTAAATTTTCCCTAGATTCCATCATTCTAATTATAAATATTTAGTATTCAGCAGTTTTACATATATCCATCTTTTCCATTTCTTTTTTTTATCAGTTTAGCCAAATGGTACAATACCACAATTCACTAATATATATAAATCCAATTTTCCATTCCTTTTTTATATAATTTCAAATATTTTCCCTAGATTCCATTATTCCAGTTATAAATCTTAATTTTTATATGCTTTTACATGTATAACCCATTTCCTTCCCTCTTTTCCATTTCTTTTTTTCCAGCTTAACCATAATATAATTTCAAATATTTTCCCTAAATACCAGTATTCCAGTTATAAATCTTGATATTCATACCCTTTTACATATAAAACCCATTTCCTTCCCTCTTTTCCATTTCTCCCACCCCCCACCCCACAATTTATCCTAGTACTACATTCAAATATATTACTACAATTCACTTTAAAATCATTCATTTCTACGTCATCCCTCTAATAATTTCAATTATTACTAACAGTGTCTTAATCTCTTCATACACTAAACAAATCCAATTTTTTTTTATTTATTTGCATTTATATTCCGCCCTTCTCCGAAGACTCAGGGCAGCTTACATTGTGTTAAGCAATAGTCTTCATCCATTTGTATATTATATACAAAGTCAACTTTTATTGCCCCCAACAATCTGGGTCCTCATTTTACCTACCTTATAAAGGATGGAAGGCTGAGTCAACCTTGGGCCTGGTGGGACTTGAACTTTCAGTAATTGCAAGCAGCTATGTTAATAACAGACTGACTTAGTCTGCTGAGCCACCAGAGGCCCTTTCATTCTTTTTTCATTCTCTCGATCCAACTCTGTTATTCTGTTATTAGGGCTTATTTTCCGGTTAGGTCTTATTTTCGGGGAAACACGATAATTGCAAACCACAAGTCCTTTCCAGATCTTGCAAATGTCCAAACTCCTGTTTTGAATGCAGGCCTGTTTCTTCCCTACTTCTGTTGCTTTTCCCCGCCCCGCCCCCCCACTTCTCTCATCTTTATTTATTGATGGCCACAGGCTGCCAGTACTGTCAGGCTGCATCAAGGAGAAGAGATGGCGGCTTGCTCAGCATGCCAGGTGGAAAGGGGAGGTCATTGAGAAGTCAGGGTTTTTTTGTTGTTTCTGGTGGAATACAGGTGGTCCACGATTCATTTAATGACCATTCAGATTACAAAGGCCCTGAAAAAATGTGACTTAACAGCCAGTGGTGAAATTTAAATTTTTTTATTGCCGGTTCTGTGGGTGTGACTTGGTGGGCATGGCAGGGAAAGGATACTGCAAAATCTCCTTTCCCACCCGACTCTGTACTGCAAAATCCCCATTCCCTCCCCACTCCTTGGGGAATAATATTGCAAAATCTCCATTACCACCGCACTCGGGGGCCAGCCAGAAGTGGTATTGGCCTGGTCTCCGAACTCAAAATTTCCACTACCGGATCTCCGAACCTACTCCGAACTACTCAAAATTTCCAGTGCTCCAGAACCTGCTGGATTTCACCACTCCTTAACGGCCGTTTTTTTTCACAGTTAACGATCTTGGTAGCATCCCTGTGATTGAAATTCAAACGCTTGGCAACTGGTTCATATTTATGACCATTGCAGTGTCCCGGGGGTCATACGGGATCCCCTTTTTGCGACCTTCTGAGAAGCAAAGCCAATGGGGAAGGCAGATTCCCTTAACAACCGGGGGATTAAGTTTATCAACGGCAGTGAATCACTTAACCATTGTGGCCAGAAAGGACATACGATGGGGCGAAACTCACTTCAGAAAATGTCTTGCTCGATAACATTTGCCAAGTGAGTTTTTTCCCTATTTTACAACTTTGGTCAGGTGAATCACTCAGAGGTAATTCAGCCGGTTCGGATTGGTTCATCCAAAGCGGTAGTGGAAATCGTGGGTGGGCCAGCCCCCCTGCCCCCCTGCTCTGGCTCTATGCCATCCTATTTCAACAGTGAAAATGCCATCCTATATTCAACAGCGAAAAAAGTAAGGTTCTACATTTAGGCCAAAAAACCAAAATGCACAGCTACGGGATATGTAGTACCTTGCTCAATAGTAGTAACTGTGAGAGGGATCTTGGAGTCCTAGTGGACAACCATTTAGATATGAGCCAGCAGTGTGCAGCAGCTGCCAAAAAAGCCAACACAGTTCTGGGCTGCATAAACAGAGGGATAGAATCAAGATCACGTGAAGTGTTAATACCACTTTATAATGCCTTGGTAAGGCCACACTTGGAATACTGCATCCAGTTTTGGTCATCACAATGTAATAGAGATGTTGAGACTCTAGAAAGAGTGCAGAGAAGAGCAACAAATATGATTAGGGGACTGGAGGCTAAAACATATGAAGAACGGTTGCAGGAACTCGGTATGTCTAGTTTAATAAAAAGAAGGACTAGGGGAGACACGATAGCAGTGTTCCAATATCTCAGGGGTTGCCACAGAGAAGAGGGAGTCAAACTATTTTCCAAAGCACCTGAGGGTAGAACAAGAAGTAATGGGTGGAAACTAATCAAGGAGAGAAGCAACCTAAAACTAAGGAGAAATTTCCTGACAGTTAGAACAATTAATCAGTGGAACAACTTGCCTGTGGAAGTTGTAAATGCTCCAACACTGGAAATTTTTAAAGAAAATGTTGGATAGCCATTTGTCTGAAATGGTGTAGGGTTTCCTGCCTGGGCAGGGGGGTTGGACTAGAAGACCTCCAAGGTCCCTTCCAACTCTGATATTATTATTATTATTGTTGTTGTTGTTGTTGTTGTTGTTGTTGTTGTTGTTGTACATTTTTGAAGCCAGGCGCATGTGTGGAAGGTGCACGCACGGGCAGAGCGCATGCAGAGAAGGCCGGGGGCACGTATGGAAGGCAGGCACGCGGGCAAACCAGGTGTGTGCGCGGGGCGAACCGGTAGCAACATAATCTGAAACCCACTGCTAAAATCACTGCAGTAGTTCAATTAGTAACTTTGTTAATTGAATCTGACTACCCCATTGGCTTTGCCTGTCAGAGGGTCGCAACGGGACGGTTGTCTGGACACCAGAAATATTGATATGAAAATAAATACAGCAATGGAGTGAGATAAGAAGAAGGAGAGAGATGGAAAGGGAGAATGAGGGAGAGAAAAAGAAGAAATGGAAGAGGAGAGGAGGAAAGGTAGGGGAAATAAGAGTAGGAGAGAAGGTTAGATAGGGAGGAAGTAGGGTGAAGGGGGAGAAAGGAAGGGGAAGTAGAAAAGGAGTAGGAGAGGAGAGAAGAAAAGAGGGAGGAGGACAGGAGAGAGGGAAAGGAGGGAGAGGAGAAGAAAGGATTGCTGTGAAAAGGAAAAGATGAAATGGAAGAAAGGCAACCCCGAATATATTTGAATATATTAGGATACAAATCAAAATGAAAGTGAATGAAGATGAATAAAAATGGAGAAATTAGAATTTGAGGGTGAAAACGACGGTATAGAGCACTGCACACCAGAACAACTAGACACAAGAACAGGTTTTCCCCGAAGGCCATCATTCTGCTAAACAAATAATTCCCTCAACACTGTCAAACTATTGACTAAATCTGCACTACTATTAATCTTCTCATCGTTCCCATCACCAATCTCTTTCCACTTATGACTGTATGACTGTAACTTTGTTGCCAGCAACAAGTTATGATTTATATTGATATATTGACCATCATTTGTGTTGTAAATGTTGTACCTTGATGAACGTATCTTTTCTTTTATGTACACTGAGAGCATATGCACCAAGAGGAATTCCTTGTGTGTCCAATCACACTTGGCCAATAAAAAATTCTATTTTATTCTATTCTAATATTTCCTTGCTCATTTTATTAAGTCACATCTACTTTGAAAGAGTTTATGTCCTAGATGTGAGGGATCTGTAAATATTTTCACGGCCCTCTTCTTGATTCGTGCAGTATACAGGTCCTCAATGGAAGGCAGGTTGGTAGCAATTATTTTTTCTGCAGTTCTAATTATCCTCTGAAGTCTGTGTCTTTCTTGAATAAAAATATGAAAAAAGAACATTTTGCCAAAAACTGTAACTAAATAAAACATACTTGAATATATTGAATTGTATAAGATACGATGTGGCCAATACTTTGTTCATAAATCATGTACGTGTGTAGCGGGGGGAAACTAAAAAATCAATAAAAACTTGTTAAAAAAACAAACAAACATGACCCCCGGAACGCCGCAATCCGTCAAAAATGCGAACTGGTCGTCAGGCCCCCTGAATGTAAATCACGTGACCCCCCGGGGGGGGGATGCTGCAATTGGTGGTAAATGTGAAAAGCGGCCAAGTCACTTTTTTGAACATACCTCCGAACGGTCGCTGAACGAACCGTCGTACGTCGAGGACTACCTGTAGCTCTCCTCCAGCGAACCCAGCTACCTTCAGGTTTTATTTCTGCCTCGGTCTGTGACTGTATAAAGGCCTAATTACGAAACGCTTTCTCAAACAAGTTTTTGTCAAGCCTGCCTAGTCAGCCTTCTGTCTCTTCCCCCAGCAAAGATTGGGAAAACAGCGGTGAAGGGTAGATTCTGAATGGAATGCATTTTTGTAGTAAGGCACATTCCCAATGGGTGACATCCCTGGGCAAAAATTAGTGAGCCCGGTTGCATTTTGTGACACGTTCGGCCTCGGCTTCCCCTCTCTTGAAGGGAAACGAAGCCTTTTGCAGGCTGTCAATCTCTGTGACGCAAAGCCTCCTCCCCCACTCCCCCCATATTTATACATAATATACAGGTAGCCCCACTTCGTTGAGTGATGGTTTAAAATTACGGAGACCCTTGTTGTGTCTGCGCCCCCCGAGCCGGGCCTCCTGCCAGAAAGTGACTTGGAAAGTGAGGGGGAAGGGCCGTCAGGACTTACTTCGGAAGTACCGGCTTCCCTGGCTCAGCTTCAGGAGCCAGAGGCAGGCCAGGTGGAGGAGATAACGAGGCCTCCGTCCCCTGACTCTTCCCCCCCCCAGGCCACGCTTTCAGACCCAGCTAATGGCAATCAGGCTTAGTTGGACCCTAGGTTTCCATAGGCAGGAGAGGAGGGAACAACAGAAGCAGGGGGGGGGAAAGGCCTAGGAAGTGCTGAGTCATGGAGCCACACCCCACAGGATATAAAGGCAGCAAGAGCTGCTGTGCCTCTTCGTAGCAGGCAAATCAACTGATTAACTTAGAGCTGAAGTTTGTTCTTGGGTGACTCATCAGCATCGAGGGAGATAAAAGAGACACTTGGCAGACACTCGCTATTTTGCTGCCAGAGCTGATAGTGTCGGCTAATTAAGCCATCACTTAGACGGAGGCGAAGTGGGGACAGAACAGGATGACATCCCTGGGCAAAAATTAGTGAGCCCGGTTGCATTTTGTGACACGTTCGGCCTCGGCTTCCCCTCTCTTGAAGGGAAATGAAGCCTTTTGCAGGCTGTCAATCTCTGTGACGTGAACCGTTCTTGGACGTGTGGGGCCTCCTCCCCCATCCCCATATTTATATAGGTAGCCCACGACCGATCCAGCATTCCTTCCCCCCCCCCCCGGTCACACAATCAAAATTCGGCCGCTTGGCCCGGGGATTTCCCTATTTTTAATTGCTTTATTACCAAAATAATTTCCTCAGAAGTTATAGGCTGATTCAACTCTTCTCTTTGTGCATTAGTTAAACCTTTAACCTTATATTCTTTCAAATATTTATCAATATCCATATTCAATATTGTATCTCTGGCATATAAATTTGTATAATATTCCAAGAAAGCTTTTTTAATTTTATCCTGTTGAAATCTCACTTTACCCTTATATTCAATTCTTTCAATAGTACGTGCTTTCTGTCTTTTCCTTAACATATAAGCCAACCACCTCCCTGATTTATTGGCATTACAAAAAGTATTATGTCTAGACTTACAGCAATATATTATAAAAAGTTACAGGATGAGATAGTTGGTCCACTTATGGAGTTATTTAATCAGATACTGATGGGAGGAGGAGTGCCACCATCATGGAGGACTACTTTTATTTCTTTGATACCAAAAGAGGATCAGGATTGTACTAAGCCTGGGAATTATAGACCGATTTCACTCTTGAATAATGATTATAAGATTTTTGCGAAAATAATGGCAAATAGGTTAATGGAAATTGTACAACAAAGGATTCATACTGACCAGTCTGGTTTTATAAAAGGGAGACAAATGAGGAATAATATTAGGCAGATAGTGAATTTATTGGAATTTTTGGAAAAGAAAAATCAGATTCCGGCAGCATTTATATTTTTGGATGCAGAGAAAGCTTTTGATCGTTTGCATTGGGAATTTTTATTTAAATTAACAGACAAAATGCAATTTGGAAATGGTTTTATACGAATACTTAGGGCAATTTATGGAGAGCAAACAGCTCAGATAATAATTAATGGTAGTTTGACAGATAGTTTTAAAATTGGGAAAGGAACAAGGCAGGGGTGTCCTTTATCACCTTTATTGTTTATTTTGTCTTTGGAACCTTTACTGGATAAGATAAGAGAGTTAAGGGAGATAGAGGGTATTAGAATTAGAAGACATGAATACAAAGTTAGAGCATTTGCAGATGATTTGGTTGTTATGTTGACTCAGCCTATAAATTCGAGTGTATATTTGTTGGAAGTAATTAATCAATATGGAAGGGTCTCAGGGTTTAAAGTGAATCAAAATAAAACAAAAGTGTTAACCAAAAATATGATTAAGAATCAGAAAGAAAAACTAGAGGAAATAACAGGATTTGAAATTGTAAAAAAGGTTAAATATTTAGGAGTCTTTCTTACTTCATCAAATGTAAAATTGTATAAGAATAATTATGATGTGTTATGGAAAAAAATTCAGAAGGAAATGAATACTTGGAAAAAATTACAATTATCTTTGTTGGGGAGAATAGCAGCTATAAAAATGAATGTTTTGCCTAAATTCTTGTTTTTGTTTCAGATGATACCAATAATTAAGAAAGACCAAAATTTGGAAGAATGGCAGATTGGAATTAATAAATTTATATGGGAAGGGGAAAAAGCGAGAGTCAAAATGAAAATAATGCAAGATACACGGGAAAGAGGAGGATTAAAAATGCCTAATTTAAAACTGTATTATGAAGCAGTTGTTCTTTCGGTAATAAGTGATTGGTTTAATTTGACGGAGGAAAGGATTTTGAATATAGAAGGTTATGATTTATTATATGGTTGGCATGCATATTTATTGTATGATAAGAAAGTAGATAAAGCTTTTAAGAATCATGTGTTGAGAATTTCTCTTCTGCGTGTCTGGAAAAAATATTATTATAAGTTAAATTATAAAATTCCTATATGGGCAAGTCCTCGGCATGCAGTAGAGAATATAAATATAGAACAGGAACAAGAAATGATTACTTATAAAGATCTTTTATATAATGAGAGGGGAAATTTACAACTAAAATCTTTGGATACATTAAAAGAAGAAGGGAGGAATTATACTTGGTTTCAATATGGACAGTTAAAGGCTAGATGGAAAGAAGATCAGAAAATTGGTGTTATTCAAAATGAAGAAAATTTGGTTAAACAAATTAGAAATCAAACCCAGGGGCATATAAAGAGATTGTATAATGTGTTGATAGAAATAGATTCTGAAAGAGATTTAATAAAGGATTGTATGATAAAATGGGCACAGAATATTCAGGAACCAATAATGTTGGAAACATGGGAAAAAATTTGGGTTAGAAATGTTAAATTTATGCAAGCGCAGAATTTAAGGGAAAATTTTTATAAGATGTTTTATAGATGGCATTTAGATCCTAAGAAATTATCATGTATGTATCCAGATATGCAAGCGAAATGTTGGAGATGTAATTGTGATGATGCTACATATTTTCATGTATGGTGGACTTGTAAGAAAATTAAGTCTTTCTGGATAAGAATTTGGTGGATTATGCAGAATGTTCTGAAGAAGAAGATAAAGTTCCTACCACAACTTTTCCTTTTGGGAATAACAACAGACTGTACAGTGATTGAGACTAAATTGATTTTGAACTTAATAACAGCAGCAAGACTGTTGATTGGACAATATTGGAAGAAAAAAGAATTACCCACAATAGAAGAATGGATATTGAAAGTTTCCAATTTGGCTGAGATGGCTAAAATCTCAGCCTTCTTGAAAGACAGTACTCAAGAAAAATATCTAAATGAATGGAAGAATTGGATTGATTATATTCAAAATAGATATCAGATTAAGAAATTTCAGATTGCCTTTGAATGAAGGACGTGGTTTTTGATTTTAATGGAAGAAGTCAGGTTATGTGAGAGAAGGATTATAATTGTGTTAGATTTTAAAAATTTAATGCATGACTGTTTGTTTATTGAACTATACCTTGTGTTTGCTCCGGGAAGTTGGGGGGGGAGGGGGGTTTTGGAGGGAGGGGGGAAGGAGGGGGAGGGGGGAGGGGAGGGGAGGGGAGAAATTTAATTGCTGTTGTAGAACCTTTTCAATAATAATAATAAAAAAAAATTTGGCCGCTTGGCAACTGGTTCATATTGATGACGGTTGCGCTGTCCCCCAGGGTCACGTGATCCCCTCTTGCGACCTTCTGACGAGCAAAAGTCAACCGGGCAAGCCAGGTACCACTTCACAACCATGTGTCTGAGGGGTGTCAAACTCGATTTCATTGAGGGCTGCATTATGGTTGTGTTTTTCCTGGGGGGTGCAGGGGGAGCCTGGCCGGAGGGGGTTGGCCAGCTTGACCTCATTCATGTCGGGGGCAGCTGTGTGGCCAAGTGCTAAGGCAGGATTTCCCTCAGACCCTCCCTCACTATAATCTTCCTCCCTCCCTCCCTTTTTCCTTCCCTCTTCATTCTCCTTTCTTCTTCCTTCCCCTTTTTCCTTATGTTTCCATCCTTCCCATCTTTTTCTTTTTCTTTGTCTTTCCGCTTTCCCTTTCTCCTTTCCTGTCCCTTCTTGTATGCTCAAATGGAAAAGGGGAAACATTTCTCCTTTTGTTTTGTTTTGAGTTTGTTTCGATAGCCCTCTGCCAGCGAAAAGGGAGGTAGGGGCAGGGGTGAAATGCTCCCGGTTCGGATCCGGTAGCGATGGCGGCGGGTGGTTCGGAGAACCGGTAGCAAAAATCCCTGACACTCCCCCTGCCCAGCTGAGCCGCGCGATCATCAGAAGCTTTTTTTTTGCTTTTAAAAATATTTTTTCTTCGGCCGAAAAAGTGCTTTTAAAAGTTAAAGAAAAAAAAAGCCAGAGCCTTTTAAAAGCATTTTTTCTACAACCTCTTCAGCCGAAAAGGTTGTAAAAAAAAATGCTTTTAAAGGTTTAAAACAGGCTCTGACAATCCCAGCCAAGGTGCCTGATTGTCAGAGGCTTTTTTTTTTAACTTTTAAAAGCATTTTTTGAAAGGTAAAAAAGCTGAAGCCTGCTAGGCAAAAAATGGGGCGTTTGTTTGAGAGAGAGGGAGAGAGAGAGAAAAAAAGAAAGAAAGAAAGAGAGGGAGGGAGGGAGGAAAAAGGAGAGGAAGGAAGGACTACTAACATGGCACTAGACACCGCTTCAGAGGATAATCCAGGGTTGGAAGGGACCTGGAGATCATCTAGTCCAACCCTCCTGCAGCAGGACACTGTTAGTGAGTTTCTGTCTTTTGATCCCCCAGTCACATAGCCACGCCCACCCAGTCACATGACCCCACACCCACCAAGCCACGCCCACCAAGCCACGCCCACAGAACCGGTAGGAAAGAAATTTCGATTTCACCACTAGGTACAGGGGTCCATTTTCGGCCTGGACAGCATCCTGGCAGTGAAAACGGAGCTCGTGTGGCCCTTCCTTGCTCCGTTTTCACTAGCCGAAGAACCATGGGCTGGTCCTTTGCTGTTTCCAGGGTGGCCCCGCGGGCCAGATGTAAGCACCCCGTGGTCCGGATTTGGCCCGTGGGCCTTGAGTGTGACACCCATGGCCTAACTTAACCACTGGCGGGATTGACTGAACAACCGTGGCAAGAAAGATCGAAAAACTGGGCAGAATCCACTTAAGTAATATATCTCCTTAGCAACAGAAATTTTGGCCTCTATTGGGGTCGCAAGTCGAGGGCTATCTACTAGTTTAGCCACTTAGCTTTAAACTGTCGATTTCAGGCTGTTGTGCCTTGTGTGACATCTCTTCCCCCCCCCCCATCCACCCAGAGTGTTTCCCCCCCTCAAAAAAATCTCTTTCTCTGCCTCTCTCTTTCTTTTTTATCTACGTCCTTAATATGGATTCGAAAGAGAATAGAATAGAATTTTTATTGGCCAAGTGTGATTGGACACACAAGGAATTTGTCTTGGTGCATCTGCTCTCAGTGTACATAAAAGAAAAGATACGTTCATCAAGGTACAACATTTACAACACAATTGATGGTCAGTATATCAATACAATACAATAAAGAATGGAATGGAATAGCATAGAATTACAATAGAATAGAATTAGAATAGAATAGCATAGAATAGAATAAAGAATTGGATAAAATAGAATGGTAGAAGAGAATTAGAATAGAATAGGAATAGAATAAAGAATGGAATGGAATGGAATGGAATAGAATAGAATAAAATAGAATAGAGAGCATAGTATAGCATAGAATAATGGATTAGAATAGAATAGAATAGAATAGAATAGAATAGAATAGAATAGAATAGAATAGAATAGAATTGAATTTTTTATTGGCCAAGTGTGATTGGACACACAAGGAATTTGTCTTTGGTGCATATGCTCTCAGTGTACGTAAAAGAAAAGATACGTTCATCAAGGTACAACATTTACAACACAAATGATGGTCAATATATTAATATAAATCATAAGGATTGCCAGCAACAAGTTATAGTCATACAGTCATAAATGGAAAGAGATTGGTGATGGGAACTATGAGAAGATTAATAGTAGTGCAGATTTAGTAAATAGTTTGACAGTGTTGAGGGAATTATTTGTTTAGCAGAGTGATGGCTTTCGGGAAAAACCTGTTCTTGTGTCTAGTTGTTCTGGTGTGCAATGCTCTATAGCGTCGTTTTGAGGGTAGAAGTTGAAACAGTTTATGTCCAGGATGTGAGGGAAGAGCCACCCAAAGGTTCTACAGAGGGGGAACTCTCTTTTACTTAAGCATATTCCGCAATTGGAAATATCTTCATGAACCGAAGCTTCATGTGTGCTCACATGTGTGTGTTTTTGTTTGTCCTAAAATCCCCCACCTCACCCGCAACCCTGCCGTTCGACTCAGGGCTGACGGGAAGGTGAGAGCCAAGTGTGATTAATTCCTGGTGGCAATAAGAGGCTTTCTCACAAATCCTCAATGTAGTTCGGGCCCTAGGAAGCTTAGCGGTGCTTTTGCTTTAATAAGAGCTAGAAAGGAGAAAAGATAGCATTGTGGCCTAGGAAGGGCTTTGATGTCTCATTAGAAAGGGGACCCAGCTTATTCTAACGGTGCAAATATTACTAGTGTTCTCCTACTGGGCACCCTCTGAGTATATAGCTGTGTTGTGGTCTGCCAGCAGCCTGCAGAGCTGGCAACGGAGTCAGACAGCGATGAGGCTGAGGAAGAACATGGGCCAGTCCTGGAGGCAGGGGAAGGCCCGGATGAGGGCTCTGTGTTGGAGATTGAGGTGGGGCCAGGGCCATCGGGGAGTGAGGTGCGGACTCCAGAGCTTCCAGAAGCTGACAGTAGTGAGGCAGAGGAACAGGAGGAGCCTGTTCCTAATGCACGCATGAGAAGAGCTGCCAGAAGGCAAGAGCAGCTAAAGCAAAGAGGATGACTCGGGAGTAGGGCCAAGAGATGATTGGTCCCTCCCATAAGTCTTAAAAGACCAGCAATGGCATTTGGGCTCTTTGCCGGAAAACAAAGTTGATAGCTTTGTCTTGTTGCATTTGTTTCGTATCGGTGTCTTCTGAATTTTTGCCAAGAAAGACCTTTGGCAGTTTGCCTAATTGGACCAAGGTTGGTGATAGGACTGAAGAATTGTGTTGGGAGGAATTTGCTTTAATTTAGTTGGACTAGTTGAGAATGAGTTAATTCTCAGCTGTTCTAATAAAGTTTGTTTGTTTTTATACTTACTGAGTTTCCTACTACCTACTTGGGCCCGGGTTACAATACTGTTGTAAGTATTCTGACCTAGGCTTCCCCAGCAGCACAATGCCGATTCCTCCTCCTGATAAACCCCTTTTATTTAATTTACAGTGAATTCCTCTCCAGCAAAGTCTTTCAAGATAGTTCACAATTACCAACCTTTATCAGGCTTGGAGAATGGCCAGGCCAATATCTTTCAGACGCTGCAATACTTGGAATGATACTTGGCAGGAATGAACTTATTGTCTCCTGCAAACACCCCTCCCCATTTGCTCCTCTTTTATTCCCTTTGGGAGGGGCCCTTCATCATCCACTTACTCCTGAGTCAACCCTTATTCCTTAGCTGTTCCCTTCATCTGGCAACTCTGTGCATGCATACACAGGGAACAGGCTCCAGCTGTTTGTCTGCCTCACTGATGTCTGATTCCAAAGGCAGCTGATAACTGTCATACACCCCTGGCCCTATCTCTGCCTCCGATGCAAAGCACTCGTCAGAGTCTTCCCCAGACTCCAGGACTGGCCCACGTTTCTCCCCAATCTCCTCACTGTCTGAATCTGCTGCTAGCTCTGCTGGCCGCTGGCGGGCCACAAGAGCAGTTTTTTGTCTATGCCATTGGGGAATACTGAGAATAGAAGGTTCAGTACATCTGCACATTAATATTTCCAGGAAATCTGTAATGCCTGCCTCCTTCTGCAGCTGGAGTATTGAAAAGACTACAGGTAGTTGTTGACTTAACAACCATTATTTAGAACAGGGGTCGGCAACCTTAAACAAAGAGCCACAAAGGTCCTAACCGGAAGCCCCCATTCAATTCTGGAGCCAACTGGAAGTCCGGTTTCCTCATCATAGTCTCCTCCTAGTGCGGCATTATTTTTCCTCTACCTGTCCTAACCAAAAGCCCTATCAATCGTGGAGCTGACAAGCCACAGGGAGCCACAGCAGAGGGATGAAAGAGCCACATCCGACCCCAGTTGCCGACCCCTGGTTTAGAACAATCAGCAATAAATAAACCAGAGGAACAGCTTCCCTCCAAGAATTTTGCGGTGCTCCCAACACTGGAGGCTGTTAAGAAGAGATTGGACAAGCATTTGTCTGAAACTTTTATAGAGTCTCCTGCTTAAGCAGGGGTTGGACTAAAAGACCTCCAAGGTCCCTTCCAACTCTTTTTGTTGTGTCCTGTTGGCCGTCACTCCCAGCAGCCCCATCAAGGCAACTTGAGAGCTCCAAGGGGGAAGAGGGAATGGAGCCGGCACAGAGAGAGAGACAGAGAGACAGGCGGAACGTGGGTTATCCGTCAGCCCTCAGATGGAGAGTCAACAGCCCCCAGGTCTGAAGATGGCTGATGAGGAAGAGGAGGAACAGCTGGGTCCAGTGCCTGATTCACGGATGCGCAGAAGGCAGAGGAGAGGAGAACAGTGGAAATCTATGGGCCGATCCTTGGGACGGAAGAACCACCGCTGCTAGTGAAGCCCCATCCTAGCTCTGGGGATAAAAGGCAGGGGGCGGAGATGAATAGGTGTGGCAGACAACTATTCATCTCTCCTGTTGGATGGACTTGTTAGCTGCTGGCGCTCCTAATAAAGGAATCATTGCTTCAATTACAGAGGGTTTGTCGTGTTTGGTGAGCTGGGTCAGAACACTATTATTCTATACTTAGAATTTCCAGCAGGCTCTGGGAGTGCGAAAAACGGGCCTCCCGGAAGTTCCAGAAGTCTGGAAATGGACCCATTTCTGGCCTCCGGAGCCAGGGGGAGGTGGTTTTCGCTTTCCCGGAGGCTCAAGGAAATCCTCTGGAGCTTGGAGAGGGCAAAAACGTCCCCCCCACCCACTCGCTGTGGTGCAGGAGGCCAAGTAGGCCATGCCCACAATGGCCACGCCTCCTCCAGCAACTGGGCAGAGAACCGGTTGCTAAAAATCTTTGAATCCCATCCCGGATAGATGACACATCTCCTAATCTTTAAATACGTCTTCCATTGCTATTCTGATTACCTTTGAATATCTTTCTTTGGGGCTGGGGGACTTCTTGCCCTGGAACGGGGAGGGCAATATTTTATCCTAAAACGACGGTATTCAATTCTCCCGGCAGGACCAAAGCTGCTGTCA
The DNA here is from genome assembly GCF_028640845.1 of Ahaetulla prasina. NCBI lineage: Eukaryota > Metazoa > Chordata > Lepidosauria > Squamata > Colubridae > Ahaetulla > Ahaetulla prasina. The sequence goes on along the minus strand of NC_080542.1, from coordinate 11,976,405 downwards.
CGCTGAAGCGCCACAGGTAGCCTTGCTTCGGACGGACCTTTCCGGCATTTGACCATTTTGCAGGTGAGCCCGAGAGGAACGTCGTGCTTTGGCCACGGAGTTAGTAAGAGCGGGCGGCATGCAGGGCATGGATGATTGTGCCAGGATGTAAATCTGATAGATGGGTGAATGAGATCTCTGCACCAGGATGGCTTGTTGTAAAAAAAACGAGGCCTTGGGCAAGGCAGAAGAACATGTTTGAAGTTGGGATTGATCCATGCTTGGATCATTTAACAGAGCTGAGCTGGCATCTGGTGAGGAAATGCCAGCCATGGTCAGGGTTAAATAATGCCAAGGCCAACTCTGACTTCCCTCCCTCCCTCCCTCTTTCTTTCTTTCTCTCTCTCTCTCTTTCTTTCTCTTTCTTTTGTTCCTTCCTTCCCCTCCTCTTCCTCTTCCCCTCCCTTTCCCTCTTCTTTCTTTCCTTCTTTCTTTCTTTTTTCCATCCTTCCTTCCTCTGTCTCCTCCTCCTTCCTTCCTTCCTCCTTTCTCCTTCCTCTCCTTTCCTTCCTTCCCCTCCTCTTCCTCTTCCCCTCCCTTTCCCTCTTCTTTCTTTCCTTCTTTCTTTCTTTTTTCCATCCTTCCTTCCTCTGTCTCCCCTCCCTTCCTTCCTTCCTCCCTTTCTCCTTCCCTCTCTCCTTTCCTTCCTTCCCTCCTTCCCTCCTTCCTACTTTCCTTCCTTCCTCCTCTTTCTCTCTTTCTTTTCTTCCTTCCTCTCCCTTCCCCTTTCTTTCTTTCTTTCTTTCTTTCTTTCTTTCTTTCTTTCTTTCTTTCTTTCTTTCTCTCTTTCTCTCCTTTCTTTTTTCTATCCTTCCTTCCTTCCTTCCTCTCTCTCTCCCTTCATTCCTTCCTCTGTCTCTCCCTTCTTTCTTTCCTTCCTTCCTTCTTTCCTTCCTTCCTTCCTTCCTTTTTCTTGTTTCCTTCCTTCCTCCCTCCCTTTCTTCTCCTCCCACCTCCCTCCCTCCCTTTTCTCTCTCTCTCTCTCTCTCTCTTTCTCTCTCGCTTCCTCTTCCCAGTGGAATATCGGAAACGCGCAAATCTGGGTTTGAAACAATGAGTTCAGTCGCTGTGTTAACACCCGAGAGCTTTGCTGAGCACCGCAGCGGCCTGAGGGACGAAGAATCACGAGGTGAGAGGGTCTCGCCGGTGGAGGATGCTGGCGCAGGAAGGACATCCTCGCGGCCAATGAGAAGCAAAACCGGTCATGAGTCACCTTTTTTTCAGTGCCGTTGTAACTTCGAACAGTCACTAAATGACTGGTTATAAGTTGAGGATAACTATAGCCATGATGGTGAACCTATGACACGTGTGCCACAGGTGGCACATGTAGCCATATCGGTGGGCACGCGAGCTTAGCTCCGGCATGCATACGCATGCTGGCCAGCTGACTTTTGGGTCTTCTGGGCCGCCCAGAAGTAGGGAAACAGGCTGTTTCCTGTTTCTGGAGGGCCTCCGGGTGGTGGTGGGGAAGACCTGTTTTTCTCTTTCCCCAGGCTCCAGAGCCTTTCTAGGAGTCTGGGGAGGGCGAAAACGGCCTTTCCCACCCCCTGGAGGCCAAAAACGGCCCGTTTGCCAACTTCCGGTCCCACGTAGAATTATGGGTATGGTCACGCATGCACATAACTCCCCCCACCCCCCCGCTTCTGGAACGCGATGGCAAGAAGATTTGCCATCACTGACCTATAGTATGTAATTGAACTTCACTCCAAGGAGCTGTTGCCTTTATCCATTTCTCTCTTTCTGTTCTTTTGATGTTGGTTTCCTCACGGTCTCTGCTCCAAGCAGGTGGTGTCCCAGAAGATGAGGCCTACATCCCCACTTATTTGGAAGCTTTTCCACCGCTCCCGGAAAAGGGGGCTCCGGGGGAAAGATCCAGTGAGTTCACAGGAGTATGGAACAAAATTCGGCCTATCAAATCTTCGGTCATCACCCAGGTGAGTGCATGGAGGAGGTATGTGCGGCACACAGTGTGGCGTGATCCCTTACCTTCGCTACTGGTTCGCAAATGGGAGCACTCGCTTCGCTCACGCGCGCCACCTCCACGTATGCACAGAGCCTTCCGTGTGTCAGCTTTGGAAGCCATATTAGGCCGGAAGCTTCCGTGCTGCCACTTTCTCACGTGTGGGAAAGTAGGAGGGGGGTGGGATTTAGTAGAGGGGTTGTCTTTAGACACAATAGCATTCTTCCTGTGGGTCAAGATCAGGCCGATCCTGCATCTGGAGGAGGAGTGGTCGGAGTGCTGTCTCGAGATGGGACGGTTGGCGATTGGAGCATGGGATCGACTGCGGAGTCAAGGGGATGGTTTTGGGGTTTTTGATTTACTGAGGGAAAACCCGGATCTTTCAGATTTGGGTTTTCCCAGATGTGCCAGTTTACCTATCCTAGTAAATAGAACTTTGAAAGATGCTTGCTTCGGAGTTTTTACTTGGAGTTGGGTTTTTCTGGAACGCTGACACCGTGCAAGCTCAGAGCGTCAAAAACAGGATGTGATGACTTCCGGGCGGGTGGGCGGAGTCTCCCGCAGCTGCCGCTACCGGATCGCCCGAACCGGATAGAATCGGCTGAATACCACCACTGGCGTGATCTCTCACAGAAAAGGAATGCGTGGGTTCGGAAGCCACTTTTGCCAATCTGGTTTCCTCCCAAGCCCCTGGACTTCCATACCCAGAATTCCTCAGGCAGCATAACTATGGCTGAGAATTCTGGGACATCCAAGCTGGGGTAAGGTTGATCCAGGACAGTGGGGAGTGGTTGGGGTATATCCTGAGGGGAATGAAGCCATTCGCCATTCGCTTTTGTGAAGGATTGAGAATCCAGCTTGGGTCTGAACGCTGCTGGGATGCTTGCGTAAATACAGCAGATTCTGTTTTTACCGATAAAGAAGAATAAAGTAGCTCATATTTGAAGGGAAGAATCCTTGGTGCTCTCTGAGCTTGGTTGTTTTCTTGCAGACGTTTCATGAACCAAACTAGGTAACATCATCAGTTCTAATGCAGTTTGGTGTTCGCGACTAGCACTGATGATGTCACCTAGTTTGGTTCATGAAACATCTGCAAGAAAACAATAAGCTCAGAGAGCATTAAGGGTCCCATAATCCTTCTTTCCTCCTCCTCCTCCCCCTCCCCCCTCCTCCTCCTCTTCCTCCTCCTCCTCCTCCTCTTCCTCCTCCTCTTCCTCCCCTCCTCCTTCCTCCTCCCTCCTCCTCCTCCTCTTCCTCCTCCCTCCCCTCCTCCTCCTCTTCCTCCTCCCTCCCTCCTCCTCTTCCTCCTCCTCCTCCTCTCCCTCCTCCTCTTCCTCCTCCCTCCTCCTCCTCCTCCTCCTCCTCCTCCTCCTCCTCCTTCCTCTTCCTCCTCCTCCTCCTCTTCCTCCTCCCTCCTCCTCCTCCTCCTCCTCTTCCTCCTCCTCCTCCTCCTCTTCCTCCTCCTCCCCTCCTCCTCCTCTTCCTCCCCTTCCCCTCCTCCTCCTTCCTCCTCCTCCTCCTCCTCCTCTCCACAAACCCTATTTCAGTGACGGCTAACCTTTTCTGGATCTATTAAACTATGTCGTTTAATGAAAAGAAAGACTAGGGGAGACATGACAGCAGTGTTCCAATATCTCAGGGGTTGCCCCAAAGAAGAGGGAGTCAAGCTATTCTCCAAAGCTACCTGAGGCAGGGGTGAAAATGTAAAATTTGTTACTACCGGTTCTGTGGGCGTGGCTTGGTGGTGGTGGGGGTAACGTGACTGGGTGAGCATGGTAAACTTTTTATTTTTTATTTTTAAAAGCATTTTTTCTACAACCTCTTCGGCCGAAGAGGCTGTAGAAAAAAAAATGCTTTTAAAGGGTTCTCACGACCCAAGCTGAGTTGCCTGATCGTCAGAGGCTTGTAAAAGCATTTTTTTTTACAACCTCTTCGGCCAAAGAGGTTGTAGAAAAAAATGCTTTTAAAAGCCTCTGATGATCCCAGCTGAGCCATGCAATCATCAGAGGCTTTTTACTTTTAAAAGCATTTTTTCGGTCAAAGAAAAAATGCTTTTAAAAGTTAAAAAAAAAACAACCTCTAATGATCGCTCAGATGGTCATCGGCGGGGCCGGGGATTTTTGCTGCTGGTTCTCTGATCCACCTGCCGCCATCGCTACCAGATCAGGCGATCCAGTCCGAACCGGGAGCATTTCACCCCTGACCTGAGGGCAGGACAAGAAGCAATGGGTGGAAACTAATCAAGAAAAAATGCAATCTAGAACTAAGGAGAAATTTCCTGAACAGTTAGAACAATTAATCAATGGAACAACTTGCCTGCAGAAGTTGTGAATGCTCCAACACTGGAAATTTTTAAGAAGCGGTTGGATAACCATTTGTCTGAAGTGTTGTAAGGTTTCCTGCCTGGGCAGGGGGTTGGATTAGAAGACCTCCAAGGTCCCTTCCAATTCTGTTATTCTATTCCATTCCTCCACCCTCTCCCCTCCTCCTCCTCCTCCCCCTCCCCCTCCCCCTCCCTCCTCCTCTCCACAAACCCTTTTCTCTTCCTGCACTGAAGATGTTACCTAGTTTGGTCATGAAACGTCTGCAAGAAAACAACCACCAAGTTCAAAGAACACCAAGGGATTTCTCAGAGTCTTGGGGGGTTTTTGTGTGTGTGTGTGGGGATGTGTGGGTTAATGGCATTGTTGGAGACTGGGAAGAAAGATAATTGGGTCAAACCATTCGAGAGCCACTGGTCTGGAAAATTAATCATAAGACAGGGAAATGAAAAAACAGAATTGCAATATTTCTCTTCCGCCCCCCTCACCCCCCACCTCATTTAAAATCTCTAGATTGAATTCTGCTTAGAAAAGACAGAGAGGAATTGGGGGGAAAGGCTTTTTTTGCATCCTGCTGTGATAACCAGGGAATTTAGTCTGCAGAAACCTTTCTCAACCTCTGCAACTTTAAGATGGGTGGACTCCCAACTCCGGTGACCACCCCTATCTTACCCTGGCCAAAGAAGAATGGTGTCCTGGATCAATTTCTTTTGGCATGATCCGAATAATAACAGAGTAGGAAGGGATCTTGGAGGTCTTCTAGTCCAGCGGTCACCAACCGGTGGCCCGTGGACCACTGGTGGTCCATGAGAAAATTTTGGTGGTCTGCAGAAAAGTTATTTGCATTTTTTATATTGCACTAAATAAGGGGTCCTCAAACTACGGCCCCTGGAACAGATACGTGCAATGAACATTTGTGTTACTGCAGAGAGTCCCCTCCTTCGGGGTCTTTTTGTGTGGGTCGGAGGGGGGCAGAAATTCCAACTTGGGGTCTGCTTCAGCCTCCTGGTGCTGGGCTTTGGGCGAAGGCTGGAGGGAAGTGCCGCTGGTGACAAAGGACCAGTGGGCCTTGTTCCAGTGGGACTGCATCATGGCCTGGAACTGGCTGGCCATCTCAGCCCACTGAGCTTCCAAGTGCCGTTACCTGGCCTTGCACTCCCACGGGTCTTCCTTCTGTTTGGAAAGCCTATGCTCCTAGTCCTCAGTGAGGCGCTTCTGCTGAGCCTCCTTCTCGGTCAGATCCGATTTGAACTGAGCCAGCTGTTTTGCCAACTCTGTCTCACGGTGGCTGCTTAGCTCCAACAACTGCTTCCTATTGGGGCCCTAAGGAGCCTGGGTAGGCGAGGAGTGGCTGGGAGGGGAGGGGCGAGTAGAGGCTGGTGAGGCGCCTCTCGACGTGAATGACATTGAGTTAATTACGCCCACCCAGTCTCATGACTACCTAGCCACGCCCACCCAGGCGGTCATTAGGCAGATCATATTAGCGCCGCGGGATTTAAAATTATGAATTTAGTGGTCCCTGAGGTTCGAAAGGTTGGTGACCCCTGTTCTAGTCCAACCCTCTGCTCAAGCAGGAGAACCCTGTACCATTTCAGACAAATGGCTGTCCCATCTCTTCTCAAAAGCCTCCTGTGATGGACCACTCCAGCAACTTCTGAAGGCAAGCTGGTTATTAGTTCTCACTGCTAAGAAGTTTCTCCTTAGTTCTAGGTTGTTTCTCTCCTTGATGAGTTTCCATCCATTGCTGCTTCTCTGGCCTTCTGTCGTGTCCCACTCCTCCGCTGATGGCCGGGTCAGGGAAATCGGAATCAAGCGTGCCTCTGCAGCTCTGCCAAAGTCCTAGCAAAGTCCTCAGGGCAGGCAGGAGACCAGAAAGTGACTTCAGCAAGATATGTTTAGACTTTGCCTGACTCAGAGAATGCCAGAAAGCAGGTCCTTTATATAGGCCATGGGGTGTGGCTCCATGACTCAGCACTTATCCCGGCCTGCCCCTCCCTTCCTTCTGTCGCCGCCGTCTATCAATTCTTCTGAAGCGAGGGTCCCTCCAGTCAGCAGCTGTTGGTAATTGACCTCCCTCAGGCTCACATGCTGTGGGGGAGGGAGAGGGGTCTAGTTGCTCCGTTTGCCTGGGCATGGAGCCAGGGCTGGGGGCTGGAGGTGCTTCCTCCTCTTCAGTCTGTCTGGGCATGGAGCCAGGGCTGGGGCCGGGAGGCATACTAGGACATTCCTCAGCGTTCGGAAGCAGATAAGAAGGCCCCGGCTGCGGTGAAAGCGGGCAAGACATAACACCTTCAGGTGCTTTGAAGAATACCATATTTTTCGGAGTATAAGAGGCACCAGTGGTGAAATATGTTACTACCTGTTCTGTGGGCGTGGCGTGGTGGTGGATGGGTAGGTAATGTGCCTGGGTGGGTGTGGCCAACTTTTTTTTAAAAAACTTTTAAAAGCATTTTTTCTACAAAACCTCTTCGAGGTTGTAGAAAAAATGCTTTTAAAAGGCTCTGGCGATCCCAGCTGAGTTGCCTGATTGTCAGAGGCTTTTCTTTTCTTTAAAAAGCTGCTTTTTTTTTTGCCTTTTCTTTGGCTGAAGAAAAAATGCTTTTAAAAGTAAAAAAAATCCCAAAACTCTGATGATTACGCAGCTTAGCTGGGCATGCGGGGGACGGGCAGGGATTTTTGCTATTGGTTCTCTGACCCACCCGCCGCCATCGCTACCAGATCGGGAAATCCGGTCCGAACCGGGAGCATTTCACCCCTAAGACGCACCTTTTTCTAACCTAAAAGGGGATGAAAATTTGGGTGCATCTTACACATCGAATGGCCCCCATCATTTGGCCTCTGCCTCCCAGCAATTTACCTCCTTGCAGCAACCAGCAAGAAGAAACAGCCCCTTTCAGTTTCAGCAGTCTAATTATCACAGGTTGATTGTCCCCCGACACTCAGCTGTTTCAGGCTGCAGGGATTGCCATGGCCTATTGCTGCGCCAGCCTCTGCTGCTTGCTGCAAGGAGGTAAATTGCTGGGAGCAGATTTTTTTTTTCCTTGTGCTAACCAAGCTGTGCTGAAAACGAAAATGAAAGTAAAGGCAGGCTGTTTGCTGTAACGAGGCAAAATTGCTGGGAGGAAGAAGCAGATTTATTTTTCTTCTTTTCCTCACCAAAAAAGGTAGGTGTAATCCAAAAAATACGGTGGGTTGACCACCCCCACCCCCTTCTTCTTTGTGGCAGCCCCATAGGTTTTCCCTTAGGATCCAGCAAGGGTGTCTGGAAATGTTGTAGCACAGGGGTGTGAAACTCAAGGCCCGCAGGCCGCATCTGGCCCATGGGGGTGCGTAGGTCTGGCCTTCAGGGCCGGGCCTGGAAACCGCAAAGAACGGTTTCGCGATGCCTCTGCCAGTGACAGTCTCCTGCAGCCACTTCCAGCAAAAACGGAGTTCGGGGGAGGGGTTGCATGCGGTTTCCTGGGGCTCCGTTTTTGCTGGCAGAGGGGCTATCAAAACAAACTAAAAACAAAACCAAAAAGGAGAAATGTTTCCCCTTTTGCATTTGAACATGCAGGAAGGGACAGGAAAGGAGAAAGGGGAAGAAGAAAGGCAAAGACAAAGGAAGGAAGGAAAGAAGGAAGGAAGGAAGGAAGGAAGGAAGGAAGGAAGGAAGGAAGGAAGGAAGGAAGGAAGGAAGGAAGGAAGGAAGGAAAGAAAGAAAGAAAGAAAGAAAGAGAAAGAAAGAAGATGAAAGTAGAATGGAGAGGGAAGGAAAAATAAGAGAAGGGAAGGAAGGAAGGAAGGAAGGAAAGAAGGAAGGAAAGGAAGGAGGAAGGAAGGAAAGGAAGGAAGGAAGGAAGGAAGGAAGGAAGGAAGGAAGGAAGGAAGGAAGGAAGGAAGGAAGGAAGGAAGGAAGGAAGGAAGGAAGGAAGGAAGAAGAAAGAAAGAAAGAAAGAAAGAAAGAAAGAAAGAAAGAAAGAAAGAAAGAAGATAAAAGTAGAATGGAGAGGAAGGAAAAATAAGAGAAGGAAGGAAGGAAGGAAGGAAGGAAGGAAGGAAGGAAGGAAGGAAGGAAGGAAGGAAGAAAGAAAGAAAGAAAGAAAGAAAGAAAGAAAGAAAGAAAGAAAGAAAGAAATAAAAAGAAAGATGAAAGTAGAATGGAGAGGGAAGGAAAAATAAGAGAAGGAAGGAAGGAAGGAAGGAAGGAAAGAAGGAAGGAAAGGAAGGAGGAAGGAAGGAAAGGAAGGAAGAAGGAAGGAAGGAAGGAAGGAAAGGAAGGAAGGAAAGGAAGGAAGGAAGGAAAGAAAGAAAGAAAGAAGATAAAAGTAGAATGGAGAGGGAAGGAAAAATAAGAGAAGGGAAGGAAGGAGGAAGGAAGGGAAGGAAGGAAGGAAGGAAGGAAGGAAAGGAAGGAGGAAAGGAAAGAAGGGAAGGAAGGAAGGAAGGAAGGAAGGAAGGAAGGAAGGAAGGAAGGAAGGAAAGAAAGAAAGAAAGAAAGAAAGAAAGAAAGAAAGAAAGAAAGAAAGAAGATGAAAGTAGAATGGAGAGGAAGGAAAAATAAGAGAAGGAAGGAAGGAAGGAAGGAAGGAAGGAAGGAAGGAAGGAAGGAAGGAAGGAAGAAGGAAGAAGGAAGGAAGGAAGGAAGAAGGAAGAAAGAAAAGAAAGGAAGGAAGGAAGGAAAGAAAGAAAGAAAAGATGAAAGTAGAATGGAGAGGGAAGGAAAAATAAGAGAAGGAAAGGAAGGAAGGATGGAAGGAAGGAAAGGAAGGAGGAAGGAAGGAAGGAAGGAAGAAGGAAGGAAGGAGGAAGGAAGGAAGGAAGGAAGGAGGAAGGAAGGAAGAAGGAAGAAGGAAGGAAGGAAGGAAGGAAAGAAAGAAAGAAAGAAGAAAGAAAGAAAGAAAGAAAGAAAGAAGAGGAAAGTAGAATGGAGAGGAAGGAAGGAGGAAGGAAGGAAGGAAGGAAGGAAGGAAGGAAGGAAGGAAGGAGGAAGGAAGAGAGGAAGGAAAGAAAGAAAGAAAGAAAGAAAGAAAGAGAAAGAAAGAAAGAAAGAAAGATGAAAGTAGAATGGAGAGGAAGGAAAAATAAGAGAAGGAAGGAAGGAAGGAAGGAAGGAAGGAAGGAAGGAAGAAGGAAGGAAGAAGGAAGGAAGGAAGGAAGGAGGAAGGAAAGAAAGAAAGAAGAGGAAAGTAGAATGGAGAGGAAAGGAAAAATAAGAGAAGGAAAGGAAGGAGGAAGGAAGGAAGAAGGAAGGAAGGAAAGGAAGGAGGAAGGAAGGAAAGTAAGAAAGGAAAGGAAGGAGGAAGGAAGGAAGGAGGAAGGAAGGAAAAGAAGGAGGAAGGAAGGAGGAAGGAAGGAAGGAAAGGAAGGAAGAAGGAAGGAAAGGAAGGAAGAAGGAAGGAAGGAAAGGAAGGAAGGAAGGAAGGAAGGAAGGAAGGAAGGAAGGAAGGAGATGATGAGAGTGAGGGAGGGTCTCAGGAAAGTCCTGCCTTAGCACTTGGCCACCACAGGTGCCCCCAACACGAGTCCTGTATCATGTCCACCATGGCTATGACCCCCGGCCCCGGCCCTCCGAGGTCAAGCAAAAACCTGATGTGGCCTTCAGTGAAATAGAGTTTCACACCCCTGTTGTAGCCTTTCGATCACAGCGCCTGGTTCTTCTTGACAGGTGTTTCACGTCCCTCTGGAAGAGCGACGCTACAAGGACAACAGCCAGTTCGGAGAAGGCGACGAGGCCAAAGTCTGCGTGGACATCATGCAAAAGACGGGGGCTCATATTGAGCTTTCCTTGGCCAAGGACCAGGGCCTGTCCATCATGGTGACTGGCAAACTGGACTCTGTGATGAAAGCACGGAAGGAAATTGTCGCTCGGCTTCAGACCCAGGTGACAGGTCAAGCTAGCCTCCCTTGGTTTCATGGGGCCATTGCGGTGATGGTTCATCATCTCCTGCTCCCAATTCAGCACTTAAAACATTATAATTAACATTATTTAAGGGTGACATACTGACTTTGTAGTCGTCCTTCGAAAACTGGCAGCAAATCGGATCTTTTGTAGAAGGCTGCCTTCAGCAGAATCTTGCCGTTGGCAAGATCGGCTCAGGAGCACCTTTGAACAGTCTGGGGCCTACAGATGTTGACCTCTGTTTCTCCTCAGGCTAGGCAGCATTCTGTAGTCTTATGACATCTTGAAGGGCTGTTGTGGCCTGTTGGCCGCCAATCCCTCCAGCAGCCGAGTCAGATGAGGGCAGCGTTGAGAGTCAGGGCCAGCATCAAGGCAATCTGAGAGCTCCGAGGGGGAAGAGGGAATGAAGCTGTCAGAGAGAGAGACAGAAAGACAGAGGTGGAGCCTGGACCGTCCATTAGCTCTCAGATGGAAAGTCAACAGCCCCCAGGTTTGGAGGTGGCTGATGATGATGAGGAGGAGGAACAGCTGGGTCCAGTGCCTGACCTGGGGATGCGCAGAAGGCAGAGGAGAGGAGAACAGCGGAAATCTATGGGCCGGTCCTTGGGATGGAAGAACTACGGCTGATAGCGAAGCCCCACCCTAGGTCTGGGAATAAAAGACAGGGGGCGGAGATGAATAGGTGTGGCAGACAACTATTCTTCTCCCTGACTGACAGACTTGTTAGTCTGTGAGAGAGAGAGCTCCTAATAAAAGGAACATTTTGTTAACTACAGAGGGTTTGTCGTGTTTGGGAGCCGGGTCAGAACAAGGGCTATCCTTAATCTAGACTGGCAATCTGGCAGAGACTCTCCATAATTACAGAGAGGTCTTCTCCAAGTTTATCCAGAATTGATCTCCTGTCCTCTTCTGTTGGGCCAAATACTTCCTCCAAGACGGTTATTATCGGTGAGACTTGTGTCAGTGTTCCGAGTAACACCCCTATTGAAAGCAGAACTCTGAGGCAGGCAGATTCCTCAAAGAACATGTTCATTAGATGCATCAAATCGGCACAGCCCTTTGAAAGCCAACTCTGAAAAGTTTTCCCCCAGTAATAGCATAATAAAATAGCAATTGATCTCCTTCCGTGTTATCACAGGTCACATTCTCCACTCAGGACGTTTGGCGGGCTCGTTGGTTAACTTTCTCCTCCTTCAATGGCCACCTATGTATCTGATCTTGGTTCCCACGAGAAAGCTTCTTGTTTTGACTGCTAGCTAGGTTATCATGTCTCCCTCTCCCCTCTACTAGTTTCTGGCAACTATGAAGTGGCAGAAGATGGCTTCAGCCAGGTTCTTCTCAGAGTTGACAGCTGGACCTTGTGTAAATTCCTGCTCTTCCTCTGTCTTTCTAGCGAATCTGCCCCCTCAGAGGCTTCAATCCTTCTCCACAATTCCCTCCTTTCCCCAGGCTTCAGCTACTGTCACAATCCCCAAAGAACACCATCGCTTTGTGATCGGCAAGAACGGCGAGAAACTGCAGGAGCTCGAGCTAAAGACGGCCACCAAGATCAACATCCCGCGGCCCGAGGATCCCAGCAGCCAGATCAAGATCACGGGCACCAAAGAAGGCATCGAGAAAGCACGTCATGAGATCTTGCTCATCTCAGCAGAGCAGGTGAGCGGCCGGGCTCCTCTCCTTCTCTTCAAAGGCGACAGGGTGGAGATGTGGAAGTTCGCAGGAGATTATTTTGAACATCTTCTGCAGTTGACGCGGCATAGTCTTGATTCTAGAACGATAAAACGGGCACTCCAGGAGACGAGCGGCATGGATTGTGCTCTTAATTTTACCATAGAGTTAATCAAATGCAACTTTAATGAGTATTTGTGTCTGCATTCCCCCCGGCCTCTCAAAAGGCGAGGAAGGGTTCTTACATCAGGGGTGAAATGCTCCCGGTTCAGACTGGATCGCATGATTCGGTAGCGATGGGGGACGGGTAGTTCGGAGAACCGGTAGCAAAAATCCCTGCCTCCCAGACCCATTGCCCACACCTCGCTGTTCCTCTTCTCTGTCCCTGAAGCTCTCAGTGGTGATATAGCTGCAAACATCCTTAAATAACTGCCGCGGCACGTCAAAGGCCACACTACAGCTGATCGGCGCTGTAGGAGGCTAATAGATTGGTACCTCTATTTTTAAAGAAGGTAAGACCGGTGCCTCCCAAAAAAAGGCAATTGGTAGACCGATGCCTCTATTTTAAAGGAAGGTACACCAGTGCCTCCCAAAAAAAGGCAATTGGTAGACCGGTGCCTCTATTTTTAAAGACGGTAGACCGGTGCCTCCCAAAAAAGGCAATTGGTAGACCGGTGCCTCTATTTTTAAAGAAGGTAGACTGGTGCCTCCCCAAAAAAAAGGCAATTGGTAGACCGGTGCCTCTATTTTTTAAAGAAGGTAGACCGATGCCTCCCCAAAAAAGGCAATTGGTAGACCGGTGCCACTATTTTTAAAGAAGGTAGGCTCCCAAGTTTTGTATACTTTATTATTTTTATTATTTATTATTATTGCCCATGCCCATTCAGTCACCTGACCACCAAGCCACGCCCACCAATTAAGCCACGCCCACAGAACCAGTAGGGAAAATTTTTAGATTTCACCCCTGTCTTACATGTTAGTTTCTTCGTAATTTCAGGAGAGCTGCTGTCCTTTTTTTTCACAGCAGGCTTGCAGTGAAAATAGCAATAACACTTATATACTGCTTCACAGTGCTTTTATAACCCTCTGTAAACAGTTTACAGAGTCAGCATCTTGCCCCCCCCCCCCCCCCCGCAACAATCTAGGCCTTCATTTTACCAACCTCGGAAGGATGGAAGGCCGAGTCAACCTTGTGTTGTGGCTGCCAGCGGCCAGCAGAGCTGGCAGCAAGACTCGGACAGTGAAGAGGTTGGGGAGGAACACGGGCCAGTCCTGGAGTCTGGGATAGGCTCTGACGAGTGCTCTGCGTCGGAGGCAGAGAGAGGGCCAGGGCCTTACGACAGTTATAAGCTACCTTTGGAGTTGGAGATAAGTGGGACAGAAGAAGAGCTGGAGCCTGTTCCCGATGTGTGCATGCACAAAGCTGTCAGAAGAAGGGAACAATTAAGGAACGGGTCAATTTTTTAGAATAGAATAGAATTTTTTATTGGCCAAGTCTGATTGGACACACAAGGAATTTGTCTTGGTGCATATGCTCTGAGTGTACATAAAAGAAAAGATACTTTCATCAAGGTACAAAACTTATAACACTTAATGATAGTCATAGAGTACAATAAGCAATAAGGAAACAATCAATATCAATATAAATCAAAAGGACACAAGCAACAAAGTTACAGTCATGCAGTTATAAGTGGAAGGAGATGGGTGATGGGAATGATGAGAAGATTAATAGTAGTGCAGACTTACTAAATAGTCTGACAGTGTTGAGGGAATTATTTGTTTAGCAGAGTGATGGCGTTCAGGAAAAAACTGTTCTTGTGTCTAGTTGTTCTGGTGTGCAGCGCTCTATAGCGTCATTTTGAGGGTAGGAGTTGAAACAGTTTATGTCCAGGATGTGAGGGTGACCTTCGGCCAATCGTTCTCTCTCAGCCCAACAGATCTCACACGGTTGTTGTGAGATTAATAGGAGGAGGAAGGTATCTTGGATATGTTCTCCACTTTGAGTTGCAGGTAGTCCTCGACTTACGACAGTTGTTTGATGTTACAACGATACTGAAAAAGGTGGCTTACGACCATTTCTTTCACACTTACGACCAGTATCCCCACCATCACGTCATTTACATTCGGCTGTTTGACAACTGGTTCATATGTATGACGGTTGCAGTGTCCTGGAGACACGTGACCAACCATCTTTTCCGACCTTCCGGCGAGCAGAGTCGATAGGGAAACCAGATTCACTTAATAACCAGGTAACTAATTTAGCAGCCGCCGGGATTCACTTACGAAACATGGCAAGACAAGTCGTAACATGGGACAAAACTCCCATAAGAAATGCCTCACTTAGCCACATAAACCCAGGGCTTAACTGTGGTCGTTAAGTCGAGGACCACCCGTATTTATAAAAATAATAAAGGCAGGAAAGAAATTAATAAAGAGCTTCAGTTGTGTCACGTAGAACAGGAGGAGGCATGTCCCAAAAATGGGGTTTTTTTCAAGAGGCAACCTGGACTTCCTTGTTTTTCTTTGAAGACGTTTCGCTTCTCATCGGGGTGAAATGTAAAATTTGTTACTACTGGTTCTATGGGCGTGGCTTGGTGGGGGGGAAATGTGACTGGGTGAGCGTGGCTAACTTTTTTTTTTTTTTTACTTTTAAAAGCATTTTTTCTACAACCTCTTTGGCTGAAGAGGTTGTAAAAAAAAATGCTTTTAAAAGCCTCTGACGATCAGGCAACTCAGCTGGGATCACCAGAGGAAAAAAAGCTTTTAAAAGGTTCCTCTGGCGATCTCAGTTGAGTTGCCTGATCGCCAGAACCTTTTAAAAGCATTTTTTTTTACAACCTCTTCGGCCAAAGAGCTTGTAGAAAAAAATGCTTTTAAAGGGTTCTGACGATCCCAGCTGAGCCGTGCGATCATCAGAGGCTTTTTTTTTTTACTTTTAAAAGCATTTTTTCGGCCGAAGAAAAAATGCTTTTAAAAGTTAAAAAAACCAAAAAACCTCTGATGATCGCGTAGCTCAGTTGGGGCGGGGGGACCCAGGGATTTTTGCTACCAGTTCTCCGAACCACCCACCGCCATCGCTACCGGATCGGGCGATCTGGTCCAAACCGGGAGCATTTCACCCCTGCTTCTCATCCAAGAAGCTTCTTCAGCTCTGACTTTTCTATCTCTTCATCTCGAGTCAGGCTGAAGCTTCTCCGTGGTTTTCCATTTAGGACAAACGAGCAGTGGAACGCTTGAACCTGGAGAAGGTCTTCCACCCTTTCATCGCTGGGGCCTTCAACAAAACAGTCCAGGAGATCATGCAGGAGACAGGGGCACGCATCAACATCCCCCCGCCAAGCGTCAGCAAGGATGAGATCATCATTACTGGGGAGAAGGAACCTGTCTCCCAGGCTCTGCTGCGTATCCGCAAGATCTACGAGGACAAGGTAGTGCTTGAGAGATCTCTCGGGTGTGTATGTTTGTGTGTGTTCTACACTATTGGGGTATCTGTCGCCATATTGGGGTATCTGTCGCCTTATTCCACCTCAGCAGTGTTGTGGTCTGCCAGCAGAGCTGGCAGCAGATTCAGACAGTGAGGAGTTTTTTTGTTTTTTTAAATTTGCATTTATATCCCGCCCTTCTCCGAAGACTCAGGGCGGCTTACACTATGTCAAGCAATAGTCTTCATTCATTTGTATATTATATACAAAGTCAACTTATTGCCCCCCAACAATCTGGGTCCTCATTTTACCTACCTTATAAAGGATGGAAGGCTGAGTCAACCTTGGGCCTAGTGGGACTTGAACCTGCAGTAATTGCAAGCAGCTGCTGTTAATAACAGACTGACTTAGTCTGCTGAGCCACCAGAGGCCTATAGAATTTATATCCCGCCCTTCTCCGAAGACTCAGGGCTGCTTACAATGTGTCAATCAATAGTCTTCATCCATTTGTATATTATATACAAAGTCAACTTATTGCCCCCAACAATCTGGGTTTTCATTTTACCTACCTTATAAAGGATGGAAGGCTGAGTCAACCTTAGGCCTGGTGGGACTTGAACCTGCAGTAATTGCAAGCAGCTGCTGTTAATAACAGACTGCATTAGTCTGTTGAGCCACCAGAGGCCCATCTGGTGGGGAGGAACATGGGCCAATCTTGGAGGCTGGGGAAGACATGGATGAGGGCTCTGCGTCGGAGGCAGAGAGGGGGCCAGGGCCATCGGGGAGTGATGTGCGGACTCCAGAGGCTGACAGTAGTGAGGCAGAGGAACAGGAGAAGCCTCTTTAAGTTGTCTTTTTCAGGTATATATTTCCAGATGCTTTAATATTCTACGACCTTGCTGTACATGGCATAACCGCATCTGTGTTTTTGCTGAGCCGACTTTTGGCTGTCTGAATAGAGAAATGGCTAATAACCCACGTAGGACAAACTTGGAGGAGGGAGGGACTGTGTGAAGGGTATGACATTTGCAAAAAGCCTTTGAGCCTAACACTTCCTTTGAAGCTGCATTTTTTCCCCCCTACAATATGTTGGTCACCAGGAACTGTAAAACTACAACAGAGACATGGAGATGCCAAAAGGAGGTGGGTGGGTGAAATTTCAGCTCCCTGAAGCCTCCTGGGAGTGAAAACGGGCAATGGGCAAGGCTCGCCGCATTCCGTTTTGGGCCTAGGAAGCCTCCCTGCAGCCTCCTGGGAGCAAAAAATAGCCCCCCGCCCCCCTGCGTCCTGTTTTGGGCCTAGTATGCCTTCCTGCACTTACCTGGGAGCCAAAATGAGGTGTGTGGGGACTCCTTGAAGGGGAGGGTTAAGGAGGGGAGGGGCCAGCCAGCAATTTAACTACCGGTTCACCCAAACCGGAGCGAACCGGCTGAATCTCACCTTCCTAATCGACTTCCAACAAGCAAAGTCAGTGGGGGGGGGGAAGCCAGAGTTGTTTAATGGCCATGTGATCAAAACCGCACTGATTTCACTTAGCGATTGTGGCCAAAAAAAAAAAAAGTTTGTAAAATTGGGTGTGACTCAAGTTATTCGCCTTGCGTAGCAATGAGAAAAAAATCTGGTCCCAATTGTAGTTGTTAGTCAAGGACTAGCTGTACCTGTAACGGGGAAATTTGAGTGCCCACTCAGGAGAAGCTTAGAGGTGATGGCTTACCCATCAATAGGAAACCCAAGCAAACAATGGTTTGTTTCTGCGGAAACCACAGTCTTTCCGTTCTTAGGATTATCAATCCTCACATTTTTGCTGCTTGCTGCTAGTTGAACAGAAAATGTGGCAGTTTTGCTAGGCAGGCAGTTTCAGAGCAATGACCCTATCTTTTTATGTCTGTCACCTGAGTGATTCTTAGTAGCGAAAACAAGTTATGCACGGTCACTCATGCCCTCGTCACTTCCCGCCTGGACTACTGCAATGCTCTCTACATGGGGATCCCCTTGAAGAGCACCCGGAGGCTCCAACTGGTCCAGAATGCGGCTGCACGGGTAGTAGAGGGAGCAACTCGAGGCTCCCATATAACACCTCTCCTGCGCAAGCTGCACTGGTTGCCGGTGGTCTTCTAGGTGCAATTCAAGGTGCTGGTTATTACCTTTAAAGCACTCCATGGCATAGGACCGGGTTATTTACGGGACCGCCTGCTGCCACCGATTGCCTCCCGTCGACCAGTGCGCTCCCATAGGGAGGGTCTCCTCAGGGTGCCGTCAGTCAGACAATGTCGACCGGCGACCCCCAGGGGGAGGGCCTTCTCTGTGGGGGCTTCTACCCTCTGGAACGAGCTACCTCCAGGGATATGTCGACTCCCTGACCTCTGGACCTTTCGACGCGAGCTCAAGACATTTCTGTTTCATCGCGCAGGGCTGGCCTAATAGTTTTAATGGGGGCTTTTATTAGAGTTTTATTAAAGTTTTAATCATTTCTAGCCAAATTGAATCAGTTTTTTAATAATGTTTTAATTTTTGTATTTTTGTTTTTATTCGGCTGTAAACCGCCCTGAGTCCTTCGGGAGAAGGGCGGTATATAAATCAAAATAATAAATAAATAATAAATAAATAAAAGGAGGGGGGAAAATAGAGGGACTTTGATGTAGATAAGGATTTTACCAGGGGTGAAATGCTCCTGGTTCGGACCGGATTGCCTGATCCGGTAGTGATGGCGGTGAGTGGTTTAGCGAACCAGTAACAAAAATCCCCCCTCCCCATGCCCAGCTGAGCCGCATGATCATCAGAGGTTTTTTTTTTTTTTAATTTAAAAGCATTTTTTCTTTGGCTGAAAAAATGCTTTTAAAAGTAAAAAAAACAAACCTCTGATGATCGCATGGCTCAGCTGGGATCATCAGAGGCTTTTAAAAGCGTTTTTTCTACAACCTCTTCGACCAAAGAGGTTGTAGAAAAAATGCTTTTAAAAGTTAAAAAAAAAAGTTGGCCACACCCACCCAGTCACATCCCCCCACCAAGCCACGCCCACGGAACCGCTAGTAACAAATTTTACATTTCACCCCTGGATTTCACGCTAAGCTTCCCTTTTGTATGGGAAAAAACAGGGAATATTTCTCACACAGGCCAGAACTCTCTTTCAACCTGAATATAATACCTGGTTTTGCAGGTGTTGTGCGTGTGAGTGCGTGTATGTGTAAACTTTACAATGTTGTTCAAGCCATAAGTCTGATACTTTGAGATCAGCTACTATCAGCTTTGCAAGGGAGTCCAGACAGGAAACAGAACTAATTCTACTTTATTGTAAGGTTACTGTAACAGAACCTTGCAAATCTGAAAGTACATTTCTTCCCCATCACGTGTAAAGCCCAAGAAACTAAGGAGGGTCATTTGATAGACATTTACCACATCCCCATCAGAGGTGATTTTCAGCCGGTTCATATCGGTTCGAGCGTACCGGTAGCAGAGATCGCTTATGGGCCTGCCCACTTGCCCCAGCTCTATGACCTCCTATTTAGACATGTTTTCAAGGCCGGACGCATGTGCGGAAAGCACGTGTTGGCGGGGTGAACCGGTGGTAAGAATATTGGAAACCCACCCAACTGATACTATGGGCTAAGTTTCCTCTTATCTGATCATCCCCCTGGCTGTAGTTCTTCCCTGTCTCTCAAGGCCATTCCCACATACCAGTACAACTGACTCAGGGCCGCTGACCTACTGTGACCCGCCTACTTTGCACTCAACAAAGTAAACTCTGAGTGTTAGAAATTCTGTTTATATATATAGCACCACAGAGCAAAACAAGTGTACAGTCACTATGTGTTTTACTGCTCACCTGTACCAGGAAACAGGAAACTCTACTTAGAACAAAATAGCATAGTGTATATACCATAGATCCAAACTTGTGAAGATTGCAATTTACTGGCCGAATACCACTGTAGTTGTTGCATAGAAATACATTCCAACAATGAATTCCAACTCTTAATACTGATGTTGTTCCAGGGCATGTAAGCATCAGCCCCAGTGAAAAGGTGAAGGATCGTCTCTCCTTCCAACAGGATTATTGGGAGGCTAAGAGGAAGGTTGGCTTTGCATCTTTTTCTGGGTTTGAAGCTGCCTCTGGCTGTCT
Organism: Ahaetulla prasina; assembly: GCF_028640845.1. Classification (NCBI taxonomy): domain Eukaryota; kingdom Metazoa; phylum Chordata; class Lepidosauria; order Squamata; family Colubridae; genus Ahaetulla; species Ahaetulla prasina. Next base: position 11,956,997 of record NC_080542.1, on the reverse strand, counting down.
TTCAGAAGCGCAAGACCACCACCATCTCTGTGGAGGTGAAGAAGTCCCAGCACAAGTACATCATCGGCCCGAAAGGAAACACCTTGCAGGAAATCCTAGATACCACCGGAGTCTCAGTGGAGATGCCGCCGCTTGAAAGCAGCTCAGAGACCATCATTCTGCGTGGAGAGCCGGACAAACTGGGGCCAGCCCTAACCCAGGTCTATGCCAAGGTACACTGGTGAAATGTAAAATTTGTTACTACCGGCCGAAGAGGTTGTAGAAAAAATGCTTTTAAAAGCCTCTGACGATCCCAGCTGAGCCGCGCGATCATCAGAGGCTTTTTTTTTACTTTTAAAAGCATTTTTTTCAGCCGAAGAAAAATTGCTTTTAAAATAAAAAAAAAAACCCTCTTATGATCATGTGGCTCAGCTGGGCATGCGGGGCAGGGTGGAGGGGCGGCAGAGATTTTTGATACCAGTTCACCGAACCACCTGCTGCCATCGCTATCAGATCGGGCGATCTGGTCCGAACCAGGAGCATTTCACCCCTACCAAGGTAACCCAAAGGCCTAGTAACCGTGGGACATTTGACATGGGATCAGCACAGCAGCATCCTGAGCAGCCAGTGACCTTGTTTGGTGTGCCAAAATCAACAAAAGAAATCTGGCTTTCCCCCTAGAATTTGTATAAGTTAACTGAAAACAAGATGCGACTACGCTTTAAAAACCAGCTAGGTTAAAAATGTTGGATCTGTGTATTTTTCTCTCTGTGCATATGTCTTGTTTCCTCTCATTTTCCCTTTGGTTCGATGCCTGCTGTTTTGTTTAAAATAGTTATGTCAAGCAGGCTCCATTTGGTTTAGATTACGGTTTTGCGTGCATTCGGCCATTGTAAATCACAAACAGGATGTGGCGTCCTTGTGAACTTAGTCAATTGTGTTTTTTCAGGAAACCACGTTCAACAAACTATGAAGGAGGAGAGAAGGGCAATCTTGGGATGGTCAGAATTAATCAAAAATCAAAGTGTTAATACCACTTTATAATGCCTTGATAAGACCACACTTGGAATATTGCATTCAGTTTTGGTTGCCATAACGTAAAAAAGATGTGGAGACTCTAGAAAGAGTGCAGAGAAGAGCAACAAAGATGATCAGGGGACTGCAGGCTAAAACATATGAAGAACTGTTGCAGGAACTGGATATGTCTAGTTTGATGAAAAGAAGCACGAGGGGAGACATGATAGCAGTGTTCCAATATCTCAGGGGCTGCCACAAAGAAGAGGGAGTCAAACTATTCTCCAAAGCACATGAAGATAGAACAATAAGCAATGGGTGGAAACTAATCAAGGAGAGAAGCAACTTAGAACTAAGGAGAAATTTCCTGACTGTTAGAACAATTAATAAGTGGAACGACTTGCCTGCAGAAGTTGTGAATGCTCCAACACTGGAAATTTTTTAAAAAACGTTGGATAACCATTTGTCTGAAATGGTGTAGGGTTTCCTGCCTGGGAGTTGGATTAGAAGACCTCCAAGATCCCTTCCAACTCTGTTATTATTATTATTATTATTATTATTATTATTATTATTATTATTATTATTATTATTATTATTATTATTATTATTATTATTATTATTATAAAAGTGGCAGTTAAATGGGAGAATGTGGGGTCACTTTAACGAAATTTTGGGGCTTTGGAGCATTTCTAGCCTCTATTTTTAACAGTGACACTCTTGGACTTAAAATATTTTCCCCCTTTGTTTCCTAACTAAAAATGGGAGGAAAGTTGGTTTTCACCAAAATTGGATGGGTTTGAGGGACACAAAATGGGAATTTAATGGATATCCTGTTTTCCTGAAAATAAATCTAGCATGCTTTTTTACGTGCACCTAATATAAGCCCTACCAGCAAAATAAGCCCTACTTGTTGCCCGCCTATTCCGTCTTGTTGCTCGCTGTGCCTGTCCCACAAGGCAAGGTGGGAGGGTGGGGAGTGGAGCTGTCCCTAGCTCCTAGCCAGGTCATCCACGCCCCAACATCTGCCTCATGGCGGCAGCACCAGCGGCCATGTGCAGCAGGAGACCACGTGGCCACTGGCCCACTTCTGCTTGCTTGCAGCTGCAATGGAGCAGGAGGCCGAGCGGTGCACTAGCGCTGTGTGTTCTGTCCTCCTCGCCTCAGTCCGAGCGTTAATTATGACTATCAGCTCTGGCAGCAAACTAGCGAGCGTCTGCCAAGTGTCTCTGTTATCTCTCTTGATGAGTCAACCAGGAACAAACAGTGCTTCAGCTCTAGTTAAGCAGTTGATTTGCTTGCTACGAAGAGATATAGCAGCCCTTGCTGCTTTTATATCCTGTGGGGTGTGGCTCCATGACTCAGCACTTCCTAGGCCTGCCCCACCCCTGCTTCTGTTGTTCCCACCTCTCCTGCCTACGAAAGGTCCAGCCAGGCCTGATTGCCATCAGCTGGGTCTGGAGGCGTGGCCTGGGGGGGGAAGAGTCAGGGGACGGAGGCCTCGTTATCTCTTCCACCTGGCCTGCCTCTGCCTCCTGGAGCTGAACCAGGGAAACTGCTGCTCCTGAGGTAAGTCCTGATGGCCCTTCCCCCTCACTTTCCAAGTCACTTTCTGGCAGGGGGCCCGGCTCGGGTGCAGACACAACACTGTGGCTGCAAGGCGAGGCAGGTGTCGGGGTGTAGATGGCCTGGCTGCGGGGCACATGGAGCAGCTCCACTCCCCCACCTTGCCTCATGGTTGTGGGACCGGCATGTTGCTCGGCCTCTTGCTCTGTTGCGGCCGCGAACAAGCAGAAGAAATGGGACAACGGCCATGCGGGGGGCTGCTGAAGGTGAGGCAGGTGTCGGGGCGTCAGTGGCCTGATTGCGGGGGCCCTGAGGTAAGCCGGTGCGGGGCAGGTGGGGCAGGTCCATCCCCACCGCCTTCTGCCCCACTGTGAGCAAGCAGAAGAAGTGGGCCTCTCGTACATGGGGGTGGGGAACACAAGACACCCCCAAAAAATAAGCCCTAGTGCAGAGATATCCAAACATGGCCCCTTGAAGAGAGGTGGACTTCAACTCCCAGAATTCCCCAGCCAGAAACTTGCTCATATTTATAGCTCATGCTAGCTGGGGAATTCTGGGAGTTGAAGTCCACACTCTTCAAGAGGCCAAGTTTGGACACCCTTGCCCTAGTGCTTATTTTGGAGCCCAAAAGAAAATAAGACCCGGTCTTATTTTTGGGGAAACACAGGTATGTGAATCCGAGAAGCTGAAGATCAGCCAACTGTGGCTTAGTGTAATTGGCCAACTTGCACATCTAATTAAGAACAAATAACTCAACATGAGTGAGAATGCTGCAATGATGCCGTGTTGCCACCTGGAGGCAGAATGCAGGTATTGCAGCGCTAAGAAACACTTGCTGGCATAATGATGTGGCCAGCTTTGGTATCTTAACTCGAATGGAAACCTGTCTGTAGCCAGGTTTTCAAAATCACTCTTGTGAATGAAGCCGGGTAAACTCTTCTCGCCATCCTGTGCCTTTTCCCTAGGCGAAGAGTGTGATGGTAGCTGAAGTAATGGCCCCAGCCTGGTTACATCGTTTTATCATTGGGAAGAAAGGACAGAGCATTGGAAGAATTACCCAGCAACTCCCTAAGGCAAGTATTCCTAAAATAACAAGGCTATAAGTAAAATAGCGAGAGTAAAATCTCCGGTTTAATGCATGAAATATTATTTAAAAATCAAAGCAGGCCTCTTCCTTGTGGATTCCTGGAAAAGCAGGAATTAAATTTGAATAGTCCGCTGGGCTCTTTTCTCTCTCTTCTTAATAGAACCTAGAAGAGGACTGTCAAGGTGTTTAAATCTGGCCCATGGGGGCCGGCCTGGAAATATCAAAGGACCCGCGGTGCCCCTGTGGCCCATTTTTGGCCTACTGTACCACTCTGCTGGCTGAAAATGGGCCGCGCGGAGGCCCTGCATGGCCCATTTTCAGCCAGCAGAGTGCTGCAGGAGCTAGGGAGGCCAAAAATGGGCCGTGCGGGGGGCTGGCATGGCCTCCGCGTGGCCCATTTTTGGCCGGCAGATTGTTGCAGGAGGACTGGATTGGACTGGATCACAATTATGTAGCCTCAAGTTTAACACCTGATCTGGATAGAAAACAAGCAACATCCTATGTTAATGCTACAGTTTAACGCCAGATTTTACATACTGTAGGTCCATTTAATCTACAATCAACTATCTATAATTGACAGCCATTTCTATTTACTATCCTGGAAATTTACCTCTGCTATTTAGGTCTTGTACTATCATGTTATTTATGCTATTTTATTTTTATGATTAGTTAAAGAATAAAAATCTAATAGTATAAATAGCTTTTCTGCTTAGAAAAGCAATCTACTATTGAACAATTGGGTATAAATTTATAAATAAACAGTTTAGTGGAGTATGAAGACTAAGTACTGTGTTTTTTGGAGTATAAGATGCACCTTTTCTCCCCAAAAAAGAGGATGAAAATCTGGGTGTGTCTTATACTCTGAATGTAGCCCTTCCCAGCTTCTCAAACGGAGGTTTCAGAGGCTGAAAAAGCATCAGAAATGAAACTTCAGAAAAGAAGCCCCCAAACAGAGCTTCAGAAAAAAAGCCCCAAAACAGAGCTTCAGAAAAGAAGCCCCCAAACAGAGCTTCAGAAAAAAAGCCTCCAAACAGAGCTTCAGAAAAGAAGCCCCCAAACAGAGCTTCAGAAAAGAAGCCCCCAAACAGAGCTTCAGAAAAAAAGCCTCCAAACAGAGCTTCAGAAAAGTAGCTCCCAAACAGGGCTTCAGAGGCTTTTTTTTTTCTGAAATTGTTTCGGAGGCTTTTAGAGGCAGAAAAAAAAAAGCAACCAAGAGCTCACAACCAATGAATCTGTTGCTAAAATTCACTTCTAGAAACCCCTGATTGGGGGTATTCCAGGAGGCCGATCCACCTGTCAATCACCCTTTTTCTTATTTTCCTCCCCAAAAACTAAGGTGCATCTTATACTCCGAAAAATACAATAATAAATGTTTGCCTGTAATATCTGGTAGAAGAGATAGGAAAATGGTTATAGTAAAGAACTGTGGAAAGAAAGAAGAGAAAGGGAAAAAATGCCTCTTGAGCCTGTGTCAAACGCCCACTACTGTGACCACGCCCATCTCCAGAGACACACACACACACACACACACACACACACACACACACACACACACACACACCAGCCCTCCGAGGTCAAACACAACCCTGATGCGGCCCTCAATGAAATCGAGTTTGACACCCCCTATCTAAAGACCATAAATATTGACGTATCGGTTTCAGATCCACATTGTTCTAGTACAGATAGTCCTCAGCTTACAACCATTCATATAGTGACCACTCAAAGTTACAACAGCACTGGGGAAAAAAAAGGAACTTGCAACCAGTTCTCGCATTTACAACCGTCGTAACATCCCTGGCGGTCGCGGGATCAAAATTTGGGCGCAGGGCCACAGGCGTGCAATTACGACAGTGGTAGCACCCCGGGGTCACGCCGGTAACACCATTTGTGAGCTTCCCAACTGACTTTTCAGTAGCAAAGTCAATGGGTGAAGCCAGTTTCGCTTAACAGCCCCATGATTCAGAGCAACCGCAGTGATTTGCTTAACAACCTCTTCAGGAAAAGTCATAAAACTGCAAGTGCAAGTCAATTAACTATCTTGTTTAGCAAAGGACGTGGTGCGGGACGTGGTGGCTCAGTGGATAAGATGGTGAGCTTGTCGATCGAAAAGTCGGCAGTTCAGCGGTTCGAATCCCTGGTGCTGCCGTGTAACGGGGTGAGCTCCCGTTACTTGTCCCAGCTTCTGCCAACCTAGCAGTTTCGAAAGCACGCTAAAAAATGCCAGTAGAAAAATAGGGACCACTTTGGTGGGAAGGGAACAGCGTTCCGCGCGCCTTTGGTGTTGAGTCATGCTGGCCACATGACCACGGAGACGTCTTTGGACAGCACTGGCTCTTCGGCTTTGAAACGGAGATGAACACCGCCCCCTAGAGTCGGGAACAACTAGCACATACGTGCGAGGGAAACCTTTACCTTTACCTTTAGCAGTTCTGGTCCCAATTGTGGCTGTAGGCCGAGGACTACCTGCAGATGAGTTTCCCCACAAGTATCGTGTAACATCTTAAGACCTGCTGTAAGAGTGGCCATCGCCCCATAAAAACTAAACAATGCTGACTGAGACCTGTTGGGATACACCTAGACTTAGAATAACTTTATTGTCACTTTGAATGTACACTAAGTGGCATACATTAAAATGAAATTTCGATGCATACAGCTCTCAAAGGGTCACCACCAATATACACCTCATAAACATGACAAAATAAATAAATAAATAAAAAACAGACAAATAAATAAATACAAAATTATGCACGTACCCACATATATTATACGACACAGAGAAACAACACAGTCTAGTTCGGATGTATACATGTACATGGCAAGAAAAACGAATCTTGCAAGTTTACCGGATGGATGGCATAGGGAACAAAGCTGTTACAGAATAACAATGGCACTTTGGCACTTAGACTTACATATACCGCTCCATAGTGCTTTACAGCCCTTTCTAAGCAGTTTACGGAGTCAGCATATTGGGGTTCTCATTTTACCCATCTCGGAAGGATGGAAGGCTGAGTCAACCTTGAGCCTGGTGGGATTTGAACTGCTAAATTTCAGGCAGCCGATAGTCAGCTGAAGTAGCCTGCAGTTCTGCACTCTAACCACTGCACCACCGTGGCTTATCAGGTAGACCTGCTAGAAATACTTCGAAACCTCCTCCCAGAGGGGAGCAACAAAAACAGACCATGAAGTGGGTATATGGGGGTCTCTAATAATGCTTTGCGCTCTAAGCACATAGCGCTCATAAGCAGTATCCTGAGTAACAGGAAGAGAGCTTCCTATAATCTTCTCGGTTGTCCTTACCACTCTCTGTACGGACTTTCTATCTGAGGCACTGCTGCCACCAAACCAAACAGTGATGCAGTTCTTTCAATAGTGCCTCTGTAAAAAGTGATCAGGACACAAGGAGAAAGACGTGCAGCCCTTCTTAATGGTAGACAGACGCGGCTTTCTTTCTTTTAGGTTCACATTGAATTCACGGACGGCGATGAGAAGATCACTCTGGAAGGACCCACCGAGGAGGTGGAATTGGCCCAAATCCAGATTCAGGAAATCATTCGGGACCTGGTGAGTTCTTTTGTGAATGTGACATGTACTTTCTCTCGCTTTCTTCGTCAGACTCATTACTATAGCAGGAAGAACAAAACCTTTTAGATCCAGGTCGGCAATTTATCTATTTCCTCCTTGGCAGCAGTGTGAAGTGTAGCCAGTGATATTACGAGTGCTGCCTTTTGTGACCTAGGCTTCCTGAGTCATTAAAACACACGAGTAGTCCCAAAAACCTCTTTTATTGCAATAGCTGTGAATTACATTCATTCACAGCTGAGTCCCAATTAGTTGCAAAAAGTCCTTCGGGATAATCACCGACCTTTATCTCCCTGGACACTCTCCCAAAGACCTACTTGGCAAAGCCACATGGATTCCAGAATCAAACAGCAATGCCGACTGAGAACAGAATTAACAATGTTCCTTTCCTGCAAAGTGCCCGTGTGCCTTTGCTCCTCTTTTAAGCCTTATGGGAGGGGCAAATCATCTCCAGGTCTTACTCCCGAGTCGTCCCTTTTGTTTTAACTGTTCGTGCCTTCTGGCAGTTCTGTGCATGCATGCACTAGGAGCAGGCATCTCCTGTTCCTCTGCCTCTCTGCTGTCTGACTCTGGAGGCTCCGGAGTCCGCGCATCACTTCCAGATGGCCCTGGCCTCATCTCTGCCTCCGACGCAGCCCTCATCCAGGCCTACCCCAGACTCCAGGAATGGCCCATGTTCCTCCCCAGCCTCCTCACTGTCCGATTCCGCTGCCAGCTCTGCAGGCTGCTGGCGGACCACAACACCACCCGTTGAAAAGATGATGCAGAACTATTTGCAGAAGAGGGTGCTTAAAACATAATTGTTCTTTCTGAGGTGTCTCTTAAAAGTTCCTCGAAAAAACTAATCCAGAAATTGGAATCTTGCCTATTCAAATGAGGTCCAATGAGATAGCTGCAGTCCTGTGGGTTATCTCTCCCGCCCACAGTTTGATACCAGCTTTTGCCATGTTGAGAGTGGGGTGATGGCTGGGCTTGTCGGCTGGAAAGGTGAAAAGCCCAGGTTCGAGACCCAGCGCCATGCAACAGGGTGAGCTCCCTTTCCTTGCTCCAGCTCCTGCCCACCTCATAGTTCAAAAGCATACAAATGCGAGTAGATAAATAGGTACCACTTCGGCGGGAAGGTAACAACATCCCATGTACCTTTGGCATATAGCCATGCTGGCCACGTGACCATGGAAGTGTCTTTGGACAACGCTAGCTCCCTCTGCTAAGAAACAGAGATGAGCACCGCCCCTTAAGAGTCAGATGCGACTGGACAAATGGAAATTTTACGTCTACCATTTTTTGCCCTATTGCCAAAAAGGGCACTGGATTTTCCAGAAAACAAGGATCTCTTGGAAAACCTTAGCAAAAAACTGTATTAATGGGGAAGCAAATAGATTCCAGTTCTGAACCCGTGAACACTGAAAATCCACCGAGAAGCAGTTGTGTGTTTATGTTTGTTTTTTTTAAAGAATCAAAATTAAAGAACTTTGTTGTTGCTAGGATAAGCGAATCATAGAAACAAAGGACTGGGAGGGACCTTGGAGGAGGTGAGGGAAGTAAGAGAGTTTGCCAGACCTATTTGGTTTTACATTAGCGGAGGACAGGGGTAATATTCACTTACTTTCGCTACCGGTTAGCAAATGTGAGCGCACTCACATACACCACCTCCACGCATTCACAGCACCTTCCCCATGTGCAGAGCATCAAAAACGGGACGTGATTACCTCCGGGTGGGTGGGTGGAGCTTCCCGTCACTGCTGCTGCCGTTTTGCTCGATCCGAATAGAACCAGCTGAATACCACCACTGGCGCAGGGCTCTCCAAACCTGGCAACCTTTAAGACTTGTGGACTTCAACTCCCGTGGAGGAATTCTGGGAGTTGGAAGTCCACAAATCTTTAGCGTGATTACCGGCGCCCGAGAATGAATCCTATTTGTCTGAGGCTGCATGATTGTCTTGTAAGTCTTGTGTCTCACCGCCCTGTCCTCTTCTGCAGCTCAGACGGATGGACTACACCGAAGTGCTTATTGACCAGAGGTTTCATCGTCATCTGATTGGGAAAAATGGAGCCAACAGTAAGTCTAGAGAGTAATAAATAAACCCTGAACGATTTGAGGTGGCTGGGACAGGGTGTTGTGTCTCGTCCGATCTCACCACAGCTGGGGCCTTCTTATCTGCTTCCGAACACGGAGGAATGTATGCCTCCCGGCCCCAGCCCTGGCTCCATGCCCAGACAGGCTGAAGAGGAGGAAATACCTCCAGCCCCCAGCTCTGGCTCCATGCCCAGGCAAACGGAGCAGCTAGACCCCTCCCCCTCCTCCACAGCATGTGAGCCTGAGGGAGATCAATTGACAACAGCTGCCGACTGGAGTGACCCTCACGTCAGAAGACTTGATAGGCGGAGGCAACAGAAGGAAGGGAGGGACAGGCCTGGATAAGTGCTGAGTCATGGAGCCACACCCCATGGCCTATATAAAGGATCTGCTTTCTGGCATTCTCTGAGTCAGGCAAAGTCTAAACATATCTTGCTGAAGTCACTTTCTGGTCTCCTGCCTGCCCTGAGGACTTTGCTAGGACTTTGGCAGAGCTGCAGAGGCACGCCTGATTCGGATTTCCCTGACCCGGCCGTCAGCGGAGGAGTGGGACACGACACAGGGTTAATTTTCCCGCCAATCCCTGTAAGATTGACGCGCACACACACAACCACTAAATAACCATTAAATCTTTTCTGTTAACATTTTCCCACAGTGTCCATGGAGAGTCTCAGTCATCCAGGCCCCAAAGGTTCTTTTTTAAAAGACAGCTGGACTTTCTTCTACCTTGAAGAAGTTTTGCTTCGCATCCAGGAAGCTTCTTTGGTTCGGAAGGAGCGAAACTTCTTCAAGGAAAAATAAAGTCCAGTTGCCTTTTGGGAAAACACCTTTGGGATTTCCCAGAGTGACCAGTAGGTGACGAAAGTTCTCTTTTTTTCCTGCCTCCTAAAGCCGTGATGGCAAACCTATGGCAGATGTGCCACAGCTGGCACGCAGAGCCCTCTCGGCAGGCACACGAGCCGTCGCCAAGCTCAGCTCCACTGTGTATGCGCATGTGTACCTCCCGCCAGCTAGCTGGTTTTCGGCATACGTAGGGTGCGGGGATCATGCAGGGGTCATGCATGGAGGGGGGGGAACGTGGGGGGGGGCGCTCATCCCACGGCCCAATTATAGGCCCAGGAGGCTGCAGGGAAGCCTACTAGGCCCAAAATGAGGGGTGCGGGTGGGTCGCCGGTTCAGACCGGTTCGGACGAACCGGATACTAATTTTACATCTGGTTTGCTGAACCGGTAGTTGCAAGGACTGGCTGGCCCCTCCCACCCCTCCCAGGAGTCTACACGCGGCCTGTTTTGGATGCTAGGTAAGTGCAGGGCCCGCGCGGAAGCTCTGCGTGAGAGAAAAACAGGCCTCCCAGAAGTCCAGAAACGGCTCGTTTCCAACCTCCAGAGGGCCTCCCAGGAGGCCTTCAGAGTTAGGGGAGGCTATTTACGCCCTCCCAGAGACTTGAGGAAAGACTTGAGGAGCCTGGGGAGGACGAAAACCGGGCATACCGGAAATGCCCGAAGTCCAGAAACGGGCATGTTTCCGGCCTTTAGAGGTCCTCCGGAGTCCAGAGGAGGTCGTTTTCGCCCTCCCAGAGGCTCGAGGAAAGCCTCCAGAGCCTGGGGAGGGTGAAGACACACACACACACACACACACACACACACACACACACACACACACACACTGTGGTACGGGAGGCCGAGTAGCCATGCCCACCATGGCCACGCTCACACAGCAACCGAGCAGAGGACCGGGAGAGTGGGGGAGCATGGTGGGTCACGTGCGCATTTCATTATCAGTACCAGCACACACGCACATGCTGTTGGCAAGTGAAGAGAAAAAGGCTAGCCATCACTGTCCAAAAGAGATTAATCAGCCAGCCCTTTCCATCTTCCATATTGTTGGTGTTAATCTTTTTCAGTAGTGACCTGGATTCTCATCTGTGTGACTTGGCTCAGGGCTATGGGTAGCATTTTCGCTTCCCCCTTTTTATTTTCCTATCGACCCACCCAATAAGTTGATCTCACTCCAACTGTGGGACCGTAGGTTATCTTGACAGAGATTAGCTCGAGGGTCCTCAGGGGCTCCCAGTCAACTTTGAAGAAAGGGGTGGGGGACTTTTTAAAAAAAAAAACCTGATCAATTCTCACAGAAAAAGATCTCTTGGCCTTTGTTCCCTTTCCAACAGTCTTAAGACTCCCTCTGATGCATTATTACCTTAAAATTTTAATTACTGAAAAGGGTTACAGGTAGTTGTTTTGACCCAGCTCCCAAACACGACAAACCCTCTGTAGTTAAATCTTTTGTGGTCCGTCAGCAGCCTATGGAGTTGGCAACAGAGATGGACAGCGATGAGGCTGAGGTGAGGCCAGGGCCATCGGGAAGTGAGGTGCGGACTCCAGAGCCTCCAGAGACTGATAGTAGTGAGGCAGAGGAACAGGAGGAGCCTGTTCCTAATGCACGCATGAGAAGAGCTGCCAGAAGGCAAGAGCAGCTCAAGCAGAGAGGATAACTCAGGAGTAGGGCCAAGAGATGATTGGCCCCTCCCATATGGCTTAAAACATACCAGCATCGGTGTTTCAGCTTTGCCAGAAAACAACGTTGTAGCTGCGTCTTCTGCTTCGTCTTCTGCTTTGTCTACGTCTTTGTTTTTGTGGCTTCTGGACGTTTGCCAGGAAGGGCCTTTGGCAGTTTGTCTAATTGGACTAAGGTTTGTGAGATAACTGAGGAATTTGTGTTGGGAGGCATTTGTTTTACCTTGAGTTGAACGACACTGGGAATGAAGTAATTCCCAGCTGCTCAAATAAAGTTTGTTTGTTTAAGTTTATTACTACCTACTTGGGCCTGGGTCACAACAAAATCAGTGATTCCTTTATTAGGAGTGCCGGCAGCCCCGGCAAAAAGTCTCTGTCTCACAGCAGGGTAACAAGTCTGTCCGGCAGGGAGATTAATAGTTGTCTGCCACATCTATTCATCTCCGGCCCCTGCCTTCTGTCCCAGAGCTAGGGTGGGGTTTCGCTATCAGCGGTGGCTCTTCCGTCCCAAGGACCGGCCCATAGATTTCCACTGCTCTCCTCTCCTCTGCCTTCTCCGCATCCGCGCGTCGGGCACTGGACCCAGCTGTTCTTCCTCTTCCTCATCAGCCACCTCCAGATCTCTGGGGGCTGCTGACTCTCCATCGAAGGGGCTGATGGACGGCCCAGGATCCTCCTCTGTCTCTCTCTCTCTCTTCTGGCTCCATTCCCTTTTCCCCCCTCGCACCTCTCAGATTGCCTTGATTCCAGCCCCAACTCCCACGCCACCTCCTCATCTGATTCGGTTGTTGGAGGGGCCAACAGGCCACAATAGTAGTCTTCTACTTAACAACAGTTTGTTCAGTGACCGTTCGAAGTACAACAGCACTGAAAAAAGCGACTTACGACTGTTTTTCGCACTTAAGACAGTTTTTTTTTATTTATTTGCATTTATACCCCGCCCTTCTCCAAAGACTCAGGGCGGCTTACACTGTGTCAAGCAATAGTCTTCATCCTATTTGTATATTATATACAAAGTCAACTTATTGCCCCCAACAATCTGGGTCCTCATTTTACCTACCTTATAAAGGATGGAAGGCTGAGTCAACCTTGGGCCTGGTGGGACTTGAACCTGCAGTAATTGCAGGCAGCTGCTGTTAATAACAGACTGTTTAGCAGTCTGCGTCACTCAAGGACCCTTTTTTTGCAGCATTCCCATGGTCATGTGATCAGAATTCAAATGCTTGGCAACTGGCATGTACTTATGACAGCTGCAGTGTCTTGTGATCACCTTTTGTGACCTTCTGATCAGCAAAGCCAATGGAGAAGCCAGATTCGCTTAACAACCATGTTACCAACTTAACAACTCCAGGGATTCACCTGACAACTGTGGCAAAAAAGGTCACAAAATGGGGCAAAATTGACTTAATAACTACCCTGTTTTCCCCAAAATAAGATAAAAGCCCAATTGGGCTTTTGAGCGCATGGCAATAAGGCCAAGGGCTTATTTCAGGGTTCCAAAAATGTAAGGCAGGGTCTTATTTTGGAGAAAACACGGTATCTTGCTTAGCAACAGAAATCTTTGGGCTCAGTTGTGGTCATAAGTCGAGGACTAACTCTATAATAAAACAATTAGCCTGTAAGGAGCCACAGACCGCATGTTGGTTTTCGTTATGGAGGCAGGGAAAATGAATTACATCCTTGCCTTGTGTATTTTCTAAAATCTAGCTGTCTTGCTTAGCAAGTAGAAATTTTGGACTCAGTTTTGATTCGTAAGTTGAGGCTGTTACTTATTTCTTCCTCAACTCTAATCACAAAGAATTTGTTGGTTTTATTCAGGTGGGGGTGGGGTTGACCCACCAATTCATTTTTTAGTTTTAGGGGATCACAGCCAAGTTAGAGAATTTCTAGTTTAACGATCCCCGAAGGGAGTAATAATAATAATAATAATAATAATAATAATAATAATAATAATAATAATAATAATAATAATAATAATAATAATAATAATAATAATAATAATAATATTAATATCAGAGTTGGAAGGGACCTTGGAGGTCTTCTAGTCCAACCCCCTGCCCAGGCAGGAAACCCTACACCATTTCAGACAAATGGCTATCCAACATTTTCTTAAAAATTTCCAGTGTTGGAGCATTCACAACTTCTGCAGGCAAGTCGTTCCACTGATTAATTGTTCTAACTGTCAGGAAATTTCTCCTTAGTTCTAAGTTGCTTCTCTCCTTGATGAGTTTCCACCCATTGCTTCTTGTTCTGCCCTCAGGTGCTTTGGAGAATAGCTTGACTCCCTCTTCTTTGTGGCAACCCCTGAGATATTGGAACACTGCTATCATGTCACCCCAGGTCCTTCTTTTCATTAAACTAGACACACCCAGTTCTTGCAACCGTTCTTCATATGTTTTAGCCTCCAGTCCCCTAATCATCTTTCTTGCTCTTCTCTCCACTCAACTGTTGTCAAAAATGTGGTCTGTTATCAAAACAAAAGGCTGGTTCCTAATTGGAACATGTGACCTGTTCCATGAGAGGCAGGGATGAAACCAGAGGTGGGCGGCACAACCGGTTCGTCCCAGAACCAAAAATGTGAGCGTGCACGCATGCTCAGTTACGTGCCTTTTGCGCTTTGCTTGTGCACGTGCCTGCATGCATATGCACGGCTTAAAAATGTGGCTAAATAGGATGACATAGCACTGGGGTCGGTGGGTGGGTGGACCCACCTGCAAGTCACAACTACCGGTCCGCACGAACCGGTCCGAACCGGTAGCAGCCCACCATTGGATAAAACTTATTTTAACTATGCAGGGTTGCGCGGGAAAATTTTAAGAGTTGGTATTACTTTCTTCTGTGCCGAAGTGATGTACACAATAAAGTTTTGCTTTGGGGATTTTTTAAGGTTCCATGAAGATGCCTGCTTTGATTGGGTCTGTTAGTCGGATGGTGCCCATTGAATCTGAAACTTTGTCCAGTCTGGTTTTTGGATTTTCACTATCACACTTTGCTGGAGGGAAGGGAAGATGGCTGCCCTTCCCAGAGAGAAGAGGACTTCTCTCTAATGCAGGGGTGTCAAACTCAATTTCATTGAGGGCTCCATCAGGGTGGTGTTTGACCTCAGGGGCAAGGGTGGGTACGGCCAGAGTGGAAGTCATTGTCGGGGGTGCCTGTGGCGGCCCGAGCACTCTGCCAGCAAAAAAATGGGCTCCCGAGCTCCATTTCTGGCTCCAACAGCCTCCTGCAACCCTCTGCCAGCTCTGTTTTTGCTGGCAAAGGGTTGCAGGAGGCCATCGCAGCTGGAAATGGAGCTTAAAAGCCTGTTTTCACTGGCAGAGCCACCGTGGGCCAGTCCCTCCCTGTTTCCAGGGTGGCCCCGTGGGCCACATCTAAGCACCCTGCGGGCTGGATCTGACCTGCGGGTCTTGAGTTTGACACCCCTGTTGTGGTCCGCCAGGAGCTGGCAATGGAGTTGGACAGCGATGAGGCTGAGGAAAAGCGTGGGCCAGTCCTGGAGGCTGGGGAAGGCCCGGATGAGGGCTCTGTGTTGGAGATTGAGGTAGGGCCAGGGCCATTGGGGAGTGAGGTGCGGATTCCAGAGCTTCCAGAGACTGACAGTAGTAAGGCAGAGGAACAGGAGGAGCCTGTTCCTAATGCATGCATGAGAAGAGCTGCCAGAAGGCAAGAGCAGTTCAAGCAAAGAGGACGACTCGGGAGTATGATTGGCCCCTCCCATAAGGCTTAAAAGACCAGCAATGGCATTTGGGCTCTTTGCCGGAAAACAACGTTGATAGCTTCGTCTTGTTGCATTTATTTTGTATCGGTGTCTTCTGAACTTTTGCCAAGAAAGGCCTTTGGCAGTTTGCCTAATTGGACCAAGGTTGGTGATAGGACTGAGGAATTTGTGTTGGGAGAAATTTGCTTTAATTTAGTTGAACTACTTCATTACTTCATTCTCAGCTGTTTGAATAAAGTTTGTTTGTTTTTACACTGACCGAGTTTCCTACTACCTACTTGGGCCTGGGTCACAACGACCCCTGCTCTAATGACTCTCTTTTCTGTGCTTCCCTCCTCCCCCTCCAGTCAACCGCATCAAGGAACAGCACAAAGTCTCGGTCCGCATTCCTCCCGACAGCGAGAAGAGCAACCTGATCCGGATCGAGGGAGACCCTCAAGGGGTTCAGCTGGCTCGTAAGGAACTCCTGGAAATGGCAGCCCGGATGGTAAGAAGCGGTGGCATTTTAGCCTGTTCTGACCTAGGCTTCCAAGAGCATGAAGCAGACTTCTTGTCCCGACAAAAACCCCTTTTTATTAAGTTACTGTGAATTCCTCTCATTCACATCCAGCAAAGTCTTTCAAGGGAGAATTTACAGTCACAGACCTTATCTGGCTTGGAGAGCTGCCAATATCTTCAAAACTTGGCAAGAAGTCTCTGAGAGTCACAAACCAATTAAGCGACTAATTGTCTCCTGCAAACTCCACTCCCCTTTCTCTCCTCTTTTATTCCCTCTGGGAGGGTCCATTCATCGTCCCCCTGTGGCTTTACTCCTGAGTCGACCCTTGCTCTTTAGCTGTTCCCTTCGTCTGGCAACTCTGCGCATGTGCACACTGGGAACAGGCTCCAGCTGTTCTTCTGCCCCACTGATGTCCAACTCCAAAGGTAGCTGACAACTGGCATATGGCCTGGCCCCCTCTCTGCCTCCAACGCAGAGCCCTCATCAGAGCCTTCCCCAGACTCCAGGATTGGCCCATGTTCCTCCCCAACCTTCTCACTGTCTGAATCTGCTGCCAGCTCTGCTGGCCGCTGGCGGGCCACAACATGGCCCGCCTCAAGCATCTCTCTACCTATTGGCTGGAAATCCTCAGGGAAGGGATATAAACAAATGGCTGGTGTGGGACCGGGTTGTAATGCCTTCCTTGAATGATGGCTTTCTCATAGGAAAACGAACGCACCAAGGACCTGATCATCGAACAGCGCTTTCACCGGACAATCATTGGGCAGAAGGGCGAGAAAATCAAGGAGGTTCGGGACAAGTTTCCAGAAGTAAGGAATTCCTTAGAGACACATTCTTGTCCTTTTGCAAAAAAAAAGTATTTCCAGATTTCTGGCAAAATGCAACACTTTGTTTTGGGGTTCCGAGTGCTTTATTTTAGCTTAAATTATTTTATTTTATTTTATTTTACTATTTAATTTTAATTTTTTAAAATTTATTTTATTTTACCGTTTTAAAATTGAATTTATATTTCCGCCTATTCACCCATGGCAATTCAAAGTGGCTTACAGAATACAAAGTCACATTTAAAACAATAAAAGCTAATTAATCAAATAAATTAATACAGTACTATATAACAAAATCACCCCCCGCCCTGGCGACAGCAGATCACATGAGCCATTTAATGGGCTCCATCTAGGGGTGCTATTCAGCAGGTTCTGGAGACCCGGTAGTGGAAATTTTGAGTCGTTCGGAGAACTGGCAAATACCACCTCTGGCTGGCCCCAGATAGATAGATAATAGATAGATATACAGCTAGATAGTTAGATATACAAATAGATAGATAGATATACAGCTAGATAGTTAGATATACAATATACAGCTAGATAGTTAGATATATAGATAGATAGATAGATAGATAGATAGATAGATAGATAGATAGATAGATAGATAGATATACAGTTAGATATACAGTTAGATATACAGCTAGATAGCTAGATGATAGATAGATAGATAGATAGATAAATAGATAGATAGATATACAGCTAGTTAGAGATACAGCTAGATAGATATACAGCTAGATAGATATACAGCTAGCTAGATGATAAATGGATGGATGGATGGATGGATGGACGGACAGACGGATGGATATATGATATACTGTATAATAGGTAGATAGATAGATATACAGATATATACAGATGGATGGATATATGAGACACTGTATTATAGATAAGAGAGAGAGAGATGATAGATATACTGCATGATAGATAGATAGACAGATGGACAGACAGATGGACAGACACAGATATATACAGATATATACAGCTGGATGGATGGATGGATATATGATTGACACACTGTATGATTGATAGATATAAAGAGATAGAGATGGATGGATGAATGGAGATAGGGCTCGCCCCTCTTCCTTTGCAGACTTCACATGTTCTACCACTCCACTCTACAGGTAATCATCAATTTCCCCGACCCTTCACAGAAGAGCGACATTGTACAGTTGCGTGGGCCCAAAAACGAGGTGGAGAAGTGTGCGAAGTACCTGCAAAAAGTCATTGCAGAGTTGGTGAGTCGAGTTGGCCAAGCTTCCAGAAAATCCTTTTCAGAGTCCTTTATACCAGGGGTCTTCAACCTTGACAACTTTAAGACTTGCAGACTTGGCTTCTGGTGGCTCCGCTCTCTCCGAAGGACGCCCTAAGGGCGCCCGCGCTGGGATTCTGTAAAAGCCGGCGAAATCAACGGCTGAAAGTACCTTCCCCGGTAAGGAGAAGGGAAAGAGCAGAAGAGGAAGGTAGAGCTCTCTAGAGGCCCGTTTGGGGAACTCGAAAGGGAAAGTTCCCTGGAATTCCTTCTGCAAAGCTCCAGCCCCAGTGTGTTTCTGCTTTAAGCAGACAGAGAAGAGAGCGACCACTTCTGCTTCAATTGATTGTTATGGATATTTATAAGCAGACGGAATAAAACACAGGAGATCAGTCATTTAAATTGCAAGTATTAAATCTGACTTCTATTTTTTCTTTTAAAAAAATATTTTTTTTTTCTCTCATCTACAATCAACACAATGAAATAAAATGGCGTTTACTTGTTGAGAAAGTGAAACTGAATGGAGATTTTATCTTATTGTACTGGACTGTGGATTGTTGGATTATTTTAGTTTGTTTAAGTATTTCATAAGGGGATTTTCAGCAAGAACTTTGCCATGAAGGTTTTTTCAGAAGAATGGATTCGTGACTTTATACAGAAAGAATGTATTTAATTATTCAACAATACGAATTGGAAAAAAATGGAGGCGTTTTGGATGAGAGTTTGGAGGAAATTAACCAAAGTAATCAGGACTTGGAATATGGAATGGATGTAAAGAAGCCTTTTTTAAAAAGTTTGGATGAAAAGCCTGAAGTTGTGCTACAGGAGGCTGTCTCCCGAAATGGAAAAATTCACAGGGTTAATGCTTTCCAAGAGTTCTCTTTTCGGATTGAGGGAATATACGGCAGTAACTCGTGGATTCTTGGACATAAGGAACTATTAGGAAATATTGTGACTGACTTTTCAAAAGGAGTAATGAAGGAAAGACAGAGACTAATGCATCAAAAATGGCAAGAGACAAAAGTATCATTTTTGAAAGAATTTTTTTTTGAAATATTAACAGAAAAAGATTTTAGCCTTTCTGAAAGACAATACGTAAGGAAGATTTGGAAGAAATGGGTTGATTATATGTTTTATAACCATCATAAAAGACTAGATATTTGGATTTATACTGGATTTTGACGAGGAAGGACTAAAGTTGAACAGATATTGTAATTTCCCTGTATTGAAATTCTATAATCTGTTGTATTGAATTTTAAATAGAATATTCTCGAAAGATCTTATGTAAGAAAGACTTGGGGGGAAAATTATATGGTTATAGAAGTTATAAGGGAGATATTCTCTGAATTGGATTGGATTTTTATGCTTTAGCTGGTTTTAAATATTTTAGGATTAATTTGTTCTACTGATCTATATATTTTATTACGGTTTAATGTTAATTTTTTGAAGAGTTTAGGTTATGTAAGGAGGAAGTCAGAGCTAGAGAGGGAGAATTGGTATAATAGTTTTGGGAAAAATTTTTTAGCATATGGTTGTTTTATTTTTAACTATACCTTGTGTTTGTTCCGGGAAGCCGGGGAGGGGTTTGTGAAGGAGAGGGGTTGGGGGAAAGGCGGGAAAAATTTTTGTAAAACTTTTGAATTAAAGATTTGCAGACTTCAACTCCCAGAATTCCTCAGCCAGCTTTGCTGGCTGAGGGATTCTGGGAGTTGAAGTCCACAAGTCTTAAAGTTGACACGGTTGGAGACCCCTGCTTTATACCATCGAAGTAAAAAAAAAGGGGGGGCTTCCTCTTCTTTTCACTTATTGAAGCGCAGAGAAGAGATAACAATTGATCTTTTTTTTTAGATAGCTGCTGCTCTGCAATTCTGCTCTGTGTGGTGAGCTGCCACTGCACACATTCCTTGCGATGGTTGGGCTAGTAGTGAGGGATGGGAATATGTATCAGGTGTGTCCACACTTGACGGTCCAACTCAACTGATTTATTGCTAAAAAGCCCATGCACAGCAATCTTCTCAACTAATGGGACAGCACCTGCTTGGAGTTAGATATGGATCAACAGAATTCAAGGACTGATGAATCCCATATAGGGATTCTAGGTTGATTCCTCTTTTGACTCTGCCCCCAGGTTCTGCCACTCTTTCTCCTTTAATACCAGGAGACATGTAGCGCTGAAGCTCTCTTCCTGGGATGTTAGGTGGCTACCATGCAGGGGTGAAATGCTCCCAGTTCGGACCAGATCACCTGATCCGGTAGCGATGGTGGCAGGTGGTTCAGAGAACCGGTAGCAAAAATCCCTGCCCCCCCCCCATGCCCAGCTGAGCCGCACGATCATCAGAGGGTTGGTTTTTTTTACTTTGAAAAGCATTTTTCCTTTGGCCGAAAAAATGCTTTTAAAAGAAAAAAAAAGCCTCTGTTGATCGCGCAGCTCAGCTGGGATCATCAGAGGCTTAGCATTTTTTTACAACCTCTTCAGCCGAAGAGGTTTTAAAAAAATGCTTTTAAAAGCCTCTGATGATCCCAGCTGAGCCGTGCGATCAGAGGCATTTTTTTTTTAACTTTTAAAAGTGTTTTTTCGGCTGAAGGAAAAATGCTTTTAAAAAGCTCCTCTGGCCTTTTAAATTGAATTGCCTGATCATCAGAGGCTTTTAAAAGCATTTTTTAACGAAAAAATACTTTTAAAAGTAAAAAAAAAAGAAGTTGGCCACGCCCACCCAGTCACATTACCCCCCCACCAAGCCACGCCCACAGAACCGGTAGTAACAAATTTTACATTTCACCCCTGCTACCATGTCTCCATAACCATGATGGCGAACCTATACCACGTGGTCCAGAGGTGGCAGGTAGTGCCCTCTCTGCCTTCCATCGCCCCAAGTCAGATCTCCGTGGTGTTTCTTTCGTGACCTTCTGTTTCCCTGCAAACTGTCGTGTCCCCCTCCCCCTCTGACGACCGGGTGAAGGAAGTCCATATCAAACGTGGCAACGAAGCCTCTGCAGCTTGCCAAATTCCTTTGGCGTTTATCAGGGCAGGCAGGAGTCCAAGTTGTGACTTCAGCGATAGGGTCCGGTATCGGCAAACTCGATGAGACTTTGCTTGACTCAAGGTTGGAATGCCAAAAGCAGGTCCTTTATATAGGCTGTGGGGTGTGGCTCCATGACTCAGCATTTATCCAGGCCTGCCCAACCCCTCCTTCTGCTGGGGTCACCTCTCATATCTCCGGAAGCGAGGGTCCTCCTACCCTGAATTGTCTTCAGCTGGATCTGCTGTCAGTTTCTGGGAAAGGGAGGGGTCAGGGGGAATAGGGCCGAGTGATTCCAGCACCTGGTTGGTTTCCTGCTCTGAAGGCTGAGCCAAAGGAACACACACTGTATGAGTGAGGTTTATCAGGCTTGTCCTTTCACTCCTGGAATCCTCTCCGGGCATGGGACCAGGGCCGGGAGCTGGAGGCATGACAGGCCGTTCATCTTCATTACCAGACTCGGAGTCTGATAACAGGCCCGGTTGGAGACGGGAGGGGCCCGGCTGAGGAGAGGAGGGAGGACGAGGCACAACACAACCGACGAAACAGAAGCTCACGAAAGAAAAAGATCTTACCTCTTGCTGCGCTGCCGGTGTTGGGATTCCCCACCTCCCGCCGGCCAGCTAGTCTTCGGGTCTCTGCTGCGCACGTGCGCATGTCTATGCATGCACATGTGCATGTCTGCGCACATACACACATGTCGGCACACATTCACGCATGCGCACTTTCTCATGCTCGCACCTTTCAGTTTGGGCACGGGCGCACGAGCAGTTTGGGCATTCTGTGTCTAAAAGTTTAGCCATCACTAACCTTTTAGAAAAGATGGCTAATCTTTTCTGGACCGGGTGCCCAAAGCATGGGCCCGAACCCCCAAAACATAATGCACACACCCCCTGCACATGTGCCCCCACAAGTGTCCCCCACATACTTGAGCCCCCCCCCCCAGCAGCTGTGCGCAGCCCCCCACAGGTGTTGTGGTCCGCCAGCAGCCTGCAGAGCTGGCAATGGAGTTGGACAGCGATGAGACTGAGGTGAGGCCAGGGCCGTCAGGGAGTGAGGTGCAGACTCCAGAGCTTCCAGAGCCTGATAGTAGTGAGGCAGAGGAACAGGAGGAGCCTGTTCCTAATGCATGCATGAGAAGAGCTGCCAGAAGGCAAGAGCAGCAGAAGCAGAGAGGACAACTTGGGAGTAGGGCCAAGAGATGATTGGCCCCTCCCATAAAGCTTAAAAGACCAGCAACGGCGTTCGGGCTTTGCCGGAAAACAATGTTGGTAGCTGCGTCTTCTTCTTCATCTACATCTTGGCATTTATTTTTGTTTTGGTGACTTCCGAACGTTTGCCAAGAAAGGCCTTTGGCAGTTTGCCTAATTGGACCAAGGTTTGCGATAGGACTGAGGAATTTGTGTTAGGAGATATTTGCTTTAATTTAGTTAAACTACACTGGGATTGAAGTAATTCTCAGCTGTTCGAATAAAGTTTTTTTTTTTCACTGACTGAGTTTCCTACTACCTACTTGGGCCTGGGTTACAACAGCAGGTGCCCTGCCTCCTGCGCATGCACGGTAGAGACCCGAAGACCAGCTGGCCGGTGGGAGGCGCGTGCACGCGCATGCATGGCGGAGCTAAACTCACGTGCCCACAGAGAGGGCGCTGTGTGCCATCTCTGGCACGCTTGCTATAGGTTCGCCATTACGGCCATAGAGTCTGATCAAGCTGCACGGGTGATAGAAGGAGCACCCCGTTGCTCCCATATAACACCTATCCTGCGCGGCCTGCACTGGCTGCTGGTAGCCTTCCGGGTGCAATTCAAGGTGCTGGTTATCACCTTTAAAGCGCTCCATGGCTTAGGACCAGGTTACTTACGAGACCGCCTTCTGCCACCGATAGCCTCCCAACGACCTGTGCGCTCCCACAGGGTGGGCCTTCTCAGGGTGCCGTCGACCAAACAATGTCGGTTGGTGGCCCCAGGGGGAGAGCCTTCTCTGTGGCGGCACCGGCCCTTTGGAATGAGTTGCCTCCGGGGTTACGCCAACTCCCCGACCTCCGGACCTTCAAACGTGAACTTCCGGACCTCCGAACCTTCCGCCGCGAGCTTAAAACATATTTATTCATTTGCGCAGGACTGGACTAGGTTTTAAATTTATATTGATTTTAATTGGTTTTAGTATTTATATCATTTTTAATTAATTTGGCTTTAGAGTAAGTTTTTTAATTGTGATCTTAATTTGTATTTATATGTTTTTATTGGCCTGTGAACCGCCCTGAGTCCCTCGGGAGATAGGGCGGTATACAAATTTGATTAAATAAATAAATAAATAAATAAATAAATAAATAAACTTAAGACTTTATTATTCCATTGAGAGGGACTGGCCTAAGCGTAATTTTAAATTGAAATTTTAAATGGGTTTTATGTCGGTCTACGACCGTTTTAGTTTTGATTCGGCCTTTTAAATATTTGTTTTTAATTCTGTTTTTAAACTTGTCGTCTGTATTTTGTGTTTTTAAATATGGCTGTAAACCGCCCTGAGTCCTTCGGGAGAAGGGCGATATAGAAATTAAATAAATAAATAAATAAATAAATAAATAAATAAATAAATAAATACGTCAGAGGCTGGGCTACAAGGCCAGCTATGTTAATAGAGGTGAGTAGAGCAGGAGGAGATCTCGCTGGCTTAACTCCCTTCCTTTTCTGTGCCTTAGATCGAAAACAGTTTTTCCATCCCAGTTCCCATTTTCAAGCAGTTCCACAAGAACATCATTGGGAAAGGAGGAGCCAATATCAAAAAGGTAAAAAAGGGGAAGCTGTCTCCACCTCACACGTTACACTCTTGTCTTCTGTGGGCATGTATGTGCACATGTTGGTACATATCTCTCTTTATGGAAAGATCAGTGGGTCAAGGATTTAAACCTAGGTTGGCAGTTCAGTTTGAATCCTTAGTGCCACGTAACAGGGTGAGCTCCCGTTACTTGTCCCAGCTTCTGCCAACCTAGCAGTTCGAAAGCAAATAAAAATGCAAGTAGAAAAATAGGGACCACCTTTGGTGGGAAGGTAACAGCGTTCCATGTGCTTTTGGCATTTAGTCATGCCGACCACATGACCACGGAGACATCTTCGGACAGCGCTGGCTCTACGGCTTTGAAACGGAGATGAGCACTGCCCCCTAGAGTCGGGAATGAGTAGCACATATGTGCGAGGGGAACTTTTACCTTTATGTAAATCTAGAACGTTACACTACAGTTTAATACACGTCAGAGTACTTATATGTCACCCTGGATTCCAAAACTGTTGTGATTCCCACGTAGACGGATCCTTGGAATTGAGATATTTTGAGATTCTCCCCATATTTGGGGCTCTAAATAGGGGACGTCAACACCCATTGAGAATATGTGATTCCAAGTAGGTTCCTGACACCGTCCTATCACCTTGGAGGAACCCCCTTCCACGCCTCTTCTCTCAGGGCAGTTCCTTGTAGAGCTCATGAGGGTAGTCTAGCCTCGAGGCTCTGGGGTTTGATGTTGTCTCTTCACAATAGATTCGAGAGGAAACCAATACCAAGATTGACCTCCCTACAGAAAACAGCAATTCTGAAGTGATCCTGATCACTGGGAAGAAGGCCAATTGTGAGGATGCTCGGGACCGTATCTTGGCCATCCAGAGAGAGCTGGTGGGTGTGTGAACCATTTTCCTCCTCCTTCTCCTCTTCCTTCTCCTCTTCCTCCTCCTCCGCACTCTCAATATGCTTCCCCAACTCACCCAAATGTTAAAGTCAGAGGTGGGCTTCACATACTATAGCAACTGGTTTGCCCAGTGCTGGAAGTGTGAGCGTGCGCCATCCGCGCATGTGTGCGACATCAAACAACACGGCAATTTGCTCATGTCCGTCGTCCACACATGCATGCGATGTCAAAAAGAGCGACATCGGACAGGATTGCACCCGAGCAGGTAGGCTGGCCCACGAGCCCATCCATAGGTTGTCACTACCGGTTCACCCAAACCGGTCTGAACCAGCTGAAAAACCACCTCTGGTCAGGGTTGGTGTAGAGAGCTTTATTCAGTCTGTTCCCTCAACAGTTCTATTTCGGGGTTTCATCTAAGCTCCAGCTGCAAGCTTAGCACAGTAGTTGGCTCGCGACCAAGCAGATAACCAAAAGCAAAACAAACTTAACAGCCAAACCAACAACCGTCTTGGAAATAAAGGTTTTGCCTGGGTGGGTTCCAAAAACAAGCAGCCAAAATCCCCTCCGAGGTCAGAGGCCTCCACTGAGGTTTGTCATCAAGTTCGGAGGTCCCAGTTTCAGGGCTTGCAAGAAGTCACAGGAATGGTCCAAGCCAGGCAGCAGTAAGTTTCACATATTCTTATCGCCGGTTCGCCGCCCGCCCACCCACTCACTTCACTTACACGCACGCTCACTTTGCTTACATGTGTCCGCCTTCTGCGCATGCGCCCGGCCTTTCGCACATGCGCTTTGCTCGTGCGTGCGCCTTCCGTGCATACACCCAGCCTCGAAAATGTGGCTAAACAGGATGGCATTACATCCGGGCGGGTGGGCAGGTATTCCAGGAGGCCAATCCACCTGCCAGTCAGCATTTTTCTTATTTTCCTCCTCAAAAACTAAGGTGCGTCTTATACTCTGGTGCGTCTTACACTCCGAAAAATACGGTAATAATAAACTATATAAAAAAGAGGGCTCTAAAAACACTATGAAGTGGTATATAAGTCTAAGTGCTATTCAGAAGTGGTATTCAGCCGGTTCCGACCGGTTCGGATGAACTGATAGCGGCCACTGCGGGTGGGCCTGCCCACCTGCCACGGCATAATGCTGTCCTATTTAGCCACGTTTTTGAGGCCAGATGCATGCGTGGCAGGTGCGTGCGCGAGCAAAGCACATGCGCGAAGGCCGGTGTGCAATAGGCGCGCACGCGAATCGTGCATTCGAAGCGAGCATGCATGCGGCGAACCAGTGGTAAAAATATTGGAAACCCACTGCTGGTACTATTGCTATTGCTAAACAAATATCGTACTTTTCGGAGTATAACACGCAGTTGTGAGATTTTTGCTAGCGGTTCTCCAAACCACCCGCCGCCATCGCTACCAGATCGGGAGATGCAGTCCGAACCGGGAGCATTTCACCCCTGCTCCAACCTCAAGAGACGCACCAAAGACTTCACCGTGAGCTACAAAGAGAAATCGGACAGGGCGAAGGCTAGATTATTTATTTATTTATTTTGAACTTGGATTTGTGTAGCTTTTTCTCTTCTCGCCCTCAGGCTAACATCAGGGAAGTGGATATCTCCATCCCAGCCAAACTGCACAATTCGCTGATCGGAGCCAAGGGGCGGCTGGTGCGTTCCATCATGGAGGAATGCGGCGGGGTGCACATTCATTTCCCCTCCGAAGGCTCGGGCAGCGAGAAAGTCACCATCCGAGGGCCCGGTGAAGAGGTGGAAAGAGCGAAGCGCCAGTTGCTGCATCTCGCTGAGGAAAAGGTAGGCTGTCGGTAAAACAACCATCCCCAATTTGGTGGTTTGCAGAGCAAATGAAAATGAAAATGTTTGCTTCCAACAAAACAGTTGGAAGCGGCCTTGTAGATCATCTAGTCGAGTGATGGCTAACCTTTTTCTTGTGTGCCGAAAGCAATCACGTGCCGGCACCCATAATGCAATGTGCGCCCCTGCGCATGTGCTTGTGACCCCCCCATGTTCTCCTTGCCCCCCGTGCATGCGACACCCCCCCATGCTCCTCCCACTCCACCGTACAAGCGTGCGCGATTCCCCTGCCCCCTCATTTTGGGCCTAGCAGACTTACCTGCAGCCTCCTGGGCCCAAAAATGGGCTGTTGGGGGGGGCACGCCGCACCTCCGCGCTTCCCCTCCACATCCATGCGCAACCCCCTGCACATGCACGCACATCTCCCGCGTGAGCACCCCCCCGCACATCCCAAAAATCAGCTGGCTGGCGGTAGGTGAGTGTACGTATGCACGGTGAAGCTGAGCTCGGCGACGGTTCGCGTTCCCATAGAGAGGGCTCTGCGTGACATCTGTGGCACGCGTGTCATAGATTCACCATCATGGATCTAGTCGAACCCACCTGTTTAAGCAGAAGACCCTACACCGTTTCTGACAAATGGCAGTCCAGCCTCTTCTTCAAAGCCTCCAGTGATGAATCTCCCACAACTTCCGAAGGCAACTTCTGTTCCATTGATTGATTGTTCTCAGTTAGTTTTTTTGAAGAAAGAATAGCTCTAGAGGGCCTTAAAGGTGTTGTGTTTGCGCCCTCCGAGCCGGGCCTCCTGCCAGAAAGTGACTTGGAAAGTGAGGGGGAAGGGCCGTCAGGACCTACCTCGGGAGCACCGGCTTCCCTGGCTCAGCTCCAGGAGCCAGAGGCAGGCCAGGTGGAAGAGATAACGAGGCCTCCATCCCCTGACTCTTTCCCCCCACAGGCCATGCCTCCAGACCCAGCTGATGGCAATCAGGCCTGGCTAGACCCTAGGTTTCGTAGGCAGGAGAGGTGGGAACAACACAAGCAGGGGTGGGACAGGCCCAGGAAGTGCTGAGTCATGGAGCCACACCCCACAGGATATAATGGCAGCAAGAGCTGCTGTGCCTCTTCTTAGCAGGAAATTAACTGCTTAACTAAGAGCTGAAGTACTGTTTGTTCCTGGGTGACTCATCGGCGTCGAGGAGATAACAGAGAGACTTGGCAGACGCTCACTATTTTGCTGCCAGAGCTGATAGTGCCGGCTAATTAAGCCATCGCTCGGACAGAGGCGAGGGGGGATAGAACAAAAGGGCTGGAACAGTAAGGATGTGGACTAGCCTTGAATAACTAATAACCAATAACCGTTAAGCAAAATAATCAGATATGTAGGGTATCAAGGAGACACCATAGAGCAGGGGTGGGGAACTGTGGCAACTTTGCAACCTGTGGATTTCAACTCCCAGAATTCCTGAGCCAGCATGGCTGCCTCAAGAATTGTGGGAGTTGAAGTCCACAAGTCATAAAGTTATCATAGTTGTCCATCCCTACCATAGAGTTTTTCTCCTCAGCACTCATGCCCTTAACTCTTTCATGGCCACACTCAAGTTCAGGTTTCAATTAATATTTGTATTTTTTTCTCTTATAATAATTGCAACTAAGAGGCATTCCAGAGTGCTGACAATTTGCATTATTTTGCTTCTGCTTTGTTATAAGACGGTATGGCTGTTATTTAGCATTAATCAATATTTTTTTAAGTTTATTTTCAGTGTGGTTGTGTGTCCGGCCTGGGAGAACACTGAATTTTTAGTCTCATTTTTCTTTTAATGCTTCCTGAGTTTTAACATCTAGTCAGTTGTGGTGGAAGGGCTCAACAAAAATCACTCAAATTTTTAGGAATATCCCCAAATGCTAAGCTGAATCTAGTAAGAAAGCAGGAATTAATTCTTCTAAATTCCGCCTTCACGGAAGAGTCACAGATTTATTATCAACTACAAGAAATCCAAAGAGCTAAACAGAAATGCAAAATGCTACAAGTGACTTAAGCCAGTTGTGGAATTCACTGCACAAAATTAAGTGGGTTTTCACCGGTTGCATTTTGTGTTTCTGGGTGTCTGTCATTTCTACATTTTTTTCTGAAGTGTTCTGGCCAAAGACCTTTCTATGTAGACCTCAACTTTTTTATATACTTAAACATTGCCTTGTGTTTTTCCTTGTAAAAAGAACCTGGAAGTGGAGCACAGATCGCTTACATGTACAAAATTTTAATTCTATTCAAGGCTAAGAATAGGTAGCTAAGTGACGTTTTGGAATACAGATTCCGTTTTCAATATGTGCAGTCTATGGAGAAACAAATATTGGCAGTAGGAGCTGAACTTTATCTTGAGTACAGATAGTCCTCGACTTATGACAATAATTGGGACCAGAATTTCCATAGCTAAGCAAGGCAGTTGTTAAGTGAGGCACACCCGATTTTACAACCTCTTTTGCCATAGCTGTTAAGGAGATCACTGCAGACCATGAATCCCATGGTCGTTCAGTGAATCCAGCTTCTCCCGTTGACTTTGCCTGTTAGAAGTCAGCTGGCACATGGCAACCACCTGATCCTGTGACATTGCAATTGTCATAAATATGTAGGAGATGACCAGGCTGAGCCCAAGGAAGGGATCAAATGTGTCGTAAGTCACAAGTGCCTGTGCTCCTGCAAGGGATCTATGTCCAGCCCATCTTGAATGCATTTCTTTTCTCCCGCTAATTTGCCTTGACGGTTAGTAGCTCAGATTCTTGTAGAGTGCTTAAGCTTGCAATAAATCTTTACATTCATTTGAACTGCCTGAATCTCCTGTTTTCCCTGGCGCTTGGCAACATACATTCTAAGCACCCCAATTTTGATTGTAAGACCGTGGGGATGGTGCCATGGTGTAAGATATAAGTCACTTTTTTCAGTACAGTTATAACTTCACGATGGTGGAAGACTTGCAGTCTTTTGGTGAACTGATGCATGTCTGTGTTTTTTCCTCCATCCAGCAAATCAACAACCACTCGGTGGAACTGCACGCTAAGCCAGACTACCACAAGTTCCTGATTGGGCGTGGAGGTGCTAATATCCGCAAAGTGAGGGACCGCACCGGTGCCCGCATCATCTTCCCCACCCCTGAGGATAAGGACCAGGATGTTATCACCATTGTGGGGAAGGAAGACGCAGTACGGCAGGCCCAGCAAGAACTGGAGAGTCTCATCCGTAACTTGGTATGGGTCGTACAGCTTTGGCAGAGGTCCTTCAAAGTTGGCAATTTTTAAGACTTGTGGACTTCACCTCCCAGAATTCCTCTGAGGAATTCCTTGAGCGGACAAATCCCTAGTGCTCATAGCACCAGCACTGTGACTTCGCTCATGCAGGTTGAGCTTCTCTTAGCACGTTTTCCCTTCTAGAAGAAAGGTTGGTAGAGATGGAGGACCACAAAAAAAGATCTGTAGAGTTTGATCATCTCTACTTGGGAGGGTGGGAAGGATAACTATAACTGTTCTGCCTTAGGAAGGTTTTTATATTTTTTGCAATTCCTGCTTAAAAGAAACCGGTAGGAATTGATGGGTTAAGGGCTCCTCCTAGAAATTCTGGGAGTTGGAAGTCCACAAGTCTTAAAGTTATCAAGTGTCGTGTCCCACCCCCACTCTGACGAACGAGTCAAGGAAGTCCGTAACAAACTTGGCAACGAAGCCTCTGCAGCTTGCCAAGTTCCTTCGAGGTTTATCAGGGCAGGCAGGAGTCTAAGTTGTGACTTCAGCGATAGGGCCCGATATCAGCAAACTAGCTAAGACTTTGCTTGACTCAAGGTTGGAATGCCAAAAGCAGGTCCTTTATATAGGCTGTGGAGTGTGGCTCCATGACTCAGCATTTATCCAGGCCTGCCCCACCCTTCCTTCTGCTGACGTCACCTCTCAGATCTCCGGAAGGGAGGGTCCTTCTACACTGAATTGTCTTCAGCTGGATCTGCTGTCAGTGTCTGGGAAAGGGAAGGGTCAGAGGGAGTAGGCCCGGGTAATTCCAGCACCTGGTTGGCTTCCTGCTCTGAAGGCTGAGCCAAAGGAACACACGCTGTATGAGTGAGGTTTATTGGGCTTCTCCTTTCACTCCTTGAATCCTCTCTGGGCATGGGGCCAGGGCCGGGGGCTGGAGTCATGACAGGCCGTTCATCTTCATTATCAGACTCGGAGTCTGATAAAAGGCCCAGTTGGAGACGGGAGGGGCCCGGCTGAGGAGAGGAGGGAGGACGAGTCACAACACTAAGTTTGGGGACTCCTGAGCTACTGGATGGGGTTGGGGTGAGATGCTGTATCAAGAGGGGGAGCCCTACATTCTTTCCAGGGGTGGGGCTGCTGGGGGTTCGCAGGGGTTTGGGACAACCTCTAGCTAAGATTGTGTGCAATTCGGGGAACCCCCAAATCCCACTCCTGGCTGGCCCCGCCCTCCCAGCCCCTCCCAAGAGTTCCCATGCGGCCCGTTTTGGATGCAGGTAAGTGCAGGGCGCACACGGGGGCTCTGGGAGGGTGAAAAACGGGCCTCCAGAGGGCCTCCAGAGCCTGGGGAGGCTGGTGCAGGAGGCTGGCTAGTCCACACCCACCATGGCCACGCCCACCCAGCAACCAGGCAGAGAACCCCTTGCTAAAAAATTTTTGAAGCCACTCCTGATTATTTCCACACCGCCCTATTTCAGGAGTTGCAGTCACTGTTTCCTTTTTTTTTTTTTTTATAAAAAAGTTTTATTTTTACAATCATATCAAATAATTCATCCAATGTACAGTTATATACAATTAGTCGGGCTTGCCCAGTCACCACCCCCCTTTTTAACACTCTTCCCTCTTCTACCTTCTTTTACTTTCCAAACCTTCCTCTCCTTCTCTTATCTACATCCTCTCCTCCCTCCACCCTACACTCCTTCTCCCTCTTCTACCCCTCTTCCTTCCTCTTCTCCTCTTTCCTACCTCCTACTCTCTCTTTTCTCCCTCCCCACCGTTCTAAAATGGTAACTGGGCAGACCCGACCCTACATTAATTATATTTATACATCTTCAATAATCCCTGTACATTAACCATCACTCCATCTCTATCCTCAACCCCTCAATTCCCTCCCCCTTACCCCCCACCCCCCACCCCGACTTCCCAGAACAAAATGCAGGGTATCAAAACTAACAATCATAATCTAAAATAATTCCTAAATTATAATCTCTAGTCACTCCACACTTAATCACACTCTCAATTCCCCTCTCCTTCAGAAATATATCTAATACAAAATATTTCCTAAATTTACTCATATGCTATTTGATATTTTTTTATCTGATACTTATTTTGAATATAATCAATCCACATTTTCCATTCTAAAATATATTTTTCTTGTGTATAGTCTTTCAAATAAGCAGAGATTTTTGCCATTTCTGCCAGATTTGATACTTTAAGTGTCCATTCTTCAATTGTAGGTAATTCTTCTTTCTTCCAATATTGAGCAATCAAAAGTCTTGCGGCTGTTATTAAGTTCAAAATCAATTTAGTCTCTATAGCTGTACAATCCATAATTATTCCTAGTAGAAAGAACTGCGGAGAAAACTTAATCTTCTTTTTCAAAATATTCTGCATGATCCACCATACTTTAATCCAAAATGCTTTAACTTTTTTACAAGTCCACCATATATGGTAATAAGTGGCATCTTCACAATCGCATCTCCAACATTTAGCCTGTACATTAGAATACATACATGACAACTTTCTGGGGGCAGTCACTGTTTCCATAGCGCTGTCAGCGTTCCAGAAAACCCCCCTCCTGCAGAAAAGACTCCGAAGCAAACATCTTTCAAAGTTCTTTTACTAGCATAGGTAAACTGGCACACCTGGGGAAACTCCGAATCTGGAGATCCGGGTTTTTCCTCAGTAAGACAAACTCCAAAACCACCACCACCCTTGACCCCTCTGCCGATCACATGCTCCGATCGCCAGCTGTTCCATCTCGAGACTTCGACCACTCCTTCTCCAGATGTAGGCTCGGCCTGACCTTGGCAGGAAGAATGTTATTATGTCTAATGGCCCCTTCTACCGAATCCCCCCTCCTACTTTCCCCCACTTGGAAAAGTGGCAGTGCAGAAGCCTCCGGCCTAAGAATGGCTTCCAAAGCTGACAAGCGGTTGAAACCTCCCCTTATTCCTCATTATCCCTCATAACGATATTACAGCTCAGGGTTTTACCGGGCCAAATTTTCTCTTCCCAGACGGGATCGACTTGTGAAAGGTGGAGGAGAAACAACGTCTAAGAAGCGACAAAAGCTTAGTGACTCCTTCTGTTCCCCACCCGCTACTTCCCCTCTAGGATAATGTCATTGAAGACTCGATGGTGGTGGATCCCAAGTACCACCGCCATTTTGTGGCCCGTCGGGGACACGTGCTGCGGGAGATTGCAGAGGAGTACGGTGGGGTCACTGTGAGTTTCCCCCGGACAGGTGTCCAGAGTGATCGGGTGACGCTTAAGGGAGCCAAGGATTGCGTGGAGGCGGCCAAGAAGCGCATCCTGGAGATCATCGGTGACCTGGTAGGTCTTACTCTTATCTCTGGATTGAGGTGGGCATTAAAAGTGACTCCCGGGTGGACCAGAGTGTGAGTTGTCTTACAAAAAGCACTTTCCCCATCCTTCTACCTTGAATCCGCTGTCTCTCATGCTGTCCCATTTAATGAACAAACCTGGAGCTCACAGCATGTTAAGATAGAGAAGATAACCGTTATTGTCATATTTTACCGTGAGCACACTAGCACACATTAAAAATGAAATTCTGTTGCCCGCTCTCAAAGGAAAGTGTATATATACCCATCCACAATACAAGTATACACATCCTATATACACGCTTGCATACACATACACACACACATACTCACTCCCTCTGTATGTATGTGTGTGTGTATACACACACACACAATATATATATATAAACACACACGCACATATATACCTATATACACTGCATGTGTATATATGTGTGTGTATATATGTGTGTGTGTGTATGTATATATTACAAGTTATTCTAAAAATATGAGTTCCAGGTATATTTGTAAAAAAAGAAACAAACATTCTGCGAGCTTCGGAACTAAAATAATTAAAATTTATTTTAAAAAGGCAGAGATCTTTGTAATGGTAGTTTAAGACTCTGACGATATCAGCAGATGGCTGACGAAAGCTTAGTAGAATAACATTTTAATTATTTTAGTTCTGGAGCTCGCAGAATGTCTATTTCTTTTTTTTTACACACACACACACACACACACACACACACACACACACACACACACACACATTGTCGTGTCCTACTCCCCCTTCAGTGACCGGGTCTAGGAAGTCCGTATCAAGCGTGGCAACGAAGCCTCTGCAGCTTTGTCACATTCCTTCCAGGTTTCTCAGGACAGGCAGGAGTCCAAGTTGTGACTTCAGCAAACTAGATGAGACTCAAGGTTGGAATGCCAAAAGCAGGTCCTTTATATAGGCTGTGGGGTGTGGCTCCATGACTCAGCATTTATCCAGGCCTTCCTTCCTGCCCCACCCTTCCTTCTGCTGGCATCGCCTCTCAGATCTCCGGAAGCGAGGATCCTCCCACTGTGAATTATCTTCAGCTGTCTTACTGTCGGCATCTGGGAAAGGGAGGGGTCAGAGGGAGCAGGTCCGGGTAATTGCACCACTTGGCTGACTTCCTCCTCTGACAGCTGTGTGGAAGGAACACACGCAGTATGAGTGAGCTGTATTGGATTTCTGTTTTCACTCCTTGACTCCTCTCCGGGCATGGTGCCAGGGCCGGGAGCTGGAGTCATGACAGGCCATTCATCTTCATTATCAGACTCGGAGTCTGATAACAGGCAGGAGAGGAGACGGGAGGGGCCGGCTGAGGAAGACGAGGCAAAACACATACACACACACACACACACACACACACACACGCACATACATACAGAGAGAGACACACATAAATACAGTGTTTGTGTGTGTGTGTGTGTGTGTGTGTGTGTGTATACAGAGAGAGAACTTGTGTGTATACAGTATGTCACAGAAGTGAGTACACCCCCTCACATTTTTAAAATATTTAAGTAAATCTTTTCACGTTACAACACTGAAGAAATGACACTTGGCTACAATGTAAAGTAGTGAGTATACAGCTTGTATAACAGTGTAAATGTGCTGTCCCCTCAAAATAATGCAACACATAGCCATTAATGTCTAAACTGCTGGCAACAAAAGTGAGTACACCCCTAAGTGATAAGGTCCAAATGGGGCCCAAGGAGCCATTTTCCCTCCCTGGTGTCATGTGACACGTTAGTGTTGCAAGGTCTCGGATGTGAAGGCGGGAGCAGGTGTGTGAAATTTGGTGTTATCGCTCTCACTCGTTCAACATGGCACCTCATGGCAATGAAGTCTCTGAGAATCTGGGAAAAAAAACGAATTGTTGCTCTACATAAAGTTGGCCTAGGGCATAAGAAGATTCCAAAACCCTGAAACTGAGCTGCAGCATGGTGGCACTTGGTGCCGAAAAGGTTAGCCGTCACTGCTCTAGAAATCTTGCGAAGCAACCTGGAACTAAGAAGAAATTTCCTGGCGGTTAGAACAATTAATCAGTGGAACAAGGTCACTCCAGAAGTTGTGAATGTTCCAACACTGGGAAGTTTTTAAGAAGAGATTGGACAACCATTTGTCTGAAATGATACAGGGTTTCCTGCCTAAGCAGGGGGTTAGACTAGAAGACCTCCAAGGTCCCTTCCAACTCTGTTATTCTATTAGAATAGAATAGAATAGAATAGAATAGAATAGAATAGAATAGAATAGAATAGAATAGAATAGAATAGAATAGAATAGAATAGAATTTTTTTATTGGCCAAGTGTGATTGGACACACAAGGAATTTGTCTTGGTGCATATGCTCTCAGTGTACATAAAAGAAAAGATACCTTCATCAAGGTACAACATTTACAACACAATTGATGGTCAATATATCAATATAAATCATAAGGATTGCCAGCAACAAGTTATAGTCATACAGTCATAAGTGGAAAGAGATTGGTGATGGGAACTATGAAACGATTAATAGTAGTGCAGATTCAGTAAATAGTCTGACAGTGTTGAGGGAATTATTTGTTTATCAGAGTGATGGTGTTCAGGAAAAACTGTTCTTGTGTCTAGTTGTCCTGGTGTGCAGTGCTCTATAGCGTCATTTTGAGGGTAGGAGTTGAAACAGTTTATGTCCTGGATGTGAGGGATCTGTAAATATTTTCACGGCCCTCTTCTTGATTCGTGCAGTATACAGGTCCTCAATGGAAGGCAGGTTGGTAGCAATTATTTTTTCTGCAGTTCTAATTATCCTCTGAAGTCTGTGTCTTTCTTGTTGGGTTGCAGAACCGAACCAGACAGTTATAGAGGTGCAAATGACAGACTCAATAATTCCTCTGTAGAACTGAATCAGCAGCTCCTTGGGCAGTTTGAGCTTACTGAGTTGGCGCAGAAAGAACATTCTTTGTTGTCCTTTTTTGATGATGTTTTTGATATTAGCTGTCCATTTTAGATCTTGCTATATGATAGAACTTAGAAATGTAAAGGTTTCTACTGTTGATACTGTGTTGTCTAGTATTGTGAGAGGTGGAAGTATGGAAGGGTTTCTCCTAAAGTCTACCACCATTTCTACGGTTTTGAGTGTGTTCGGTGCGGTTTTGAGTGTGTTATTCTGTTCTTCCTTCCCCTAAGAATGTGTTGTATGCATATTTTTAGAAGCAATGCACCTAACATTGCTGCATCTGGCACACAACTAGAGAGCCGGTTTGGTGTAGTGGTTGAGGTGCTGGCTTGGAAACCAGGAGACAATAAGTTCTAGTCCCACCTCAGGCATGAAAGCCAGCTGGGTGATTTTGGATCAGTCACCAGGAGACTGCATTCTAGCCCCACGTCAGACATGAAAGCCAGGTAAATAGCATTGGGCCAGTGGTGGGTTCTAACCGGTGTTACCACCGGTTTGCTTCGCTCACACGCTTTGCGTACGATTGCAGCGCAAAGCACATACTTAGTGCAAGCGCACTGAATTCCGGAACAGCTGAGGGATGGCAAATCTGCTCTGCCGTGCCTTTCAGCTGGGCTAAAAACGAATGACTAAAGGTAGGTATAGTGCAGGGGTGGGCAGGAGGGCCCAGCTAATGGTCAGAGTGAACCGGTTCGCTCTCACAGAAACATTTCCGCTACCGGCTCTCCCGAACCAGGGAGAACCGGTAGTAAGCCACCACTGCATTGGGCCAAGCACCAGGAGATAGGGACTTCTAGTTCTGCCTAAGGCATAAAAGGCAGTTATGAGACTTTGGATCAATCACGAGAAGACTGTGAGTTTTAGTCCCATTTTAGGCATGAAAACTAGCTGGGTGACCGGACCACTCACTCTCTCGCAGCCCAACTCATCTCACAAGGTGGTTTTTTGTGGGAGACAATAGGAGAATAAGACGTATTACAGATAGTCCTCGACTTCTGACCACGATTGAAGGGCCTCTGGTGGCTCAACAGACTAAAGCATTCTGTTATTAACACAGCTGCTTGCAATTACTGCAAGTTCAAGTCCCACCAGGCCCAAGGTTGACTCAGCCTTCCATCCTTTATAAGGTAGGTAAAATGAGGACCCAGATTGTTGGGGGCAATAAAAGTTGACTTTGTATATAAATATACAAATAGAATGAAGACTATTGCTTGACATAGTGTAAGCCGCCCTGAGTCTTCGGAGAAGGGCGGGATATAAATTCAAATTAAAAAAAAAAAAAAGACATTTGTTAAAGTGAGCTTTGCCCCATTTTATGACCTTTCTTGCCATAGCTGTTAAGTGAATCATTGCAGTTAATCAGTTAGTGACACGGTCGTTAATTGAATCTGGCTTCCCCATTGATTTTGCTCCTCAAGTTTGCAAAAGGCGATTGCACAACCTCGAGAGCACCACAGCGGCCATAAGTTTGAGTCAATTGCCACACATCTGAATTCTGATCATTTGAGGAGGCTACGAAGCCCATAAGTGAGAAAAGTGCCATTGTGACTCCCGAACGATCCCTGAATGAACTGTTGTAAGACGAGGACTACCTATATATAACGTTCACCGCCTTGAGTTTCCTACAGAGTTAGGAAAGGTGAGATGAAAATCTAAACAATAAATAAACCAGCGCATGGGCTTGGATTTCTCACCTTCCGCAGGAGGCCCAGGTGGTCCTGGAATGCATCATCCCCCAGCGCTACCATCGGGTCGTCATGGGAGCGAAAGGTTACAAGGTGCAACAAATCACTCGGGATCACGATGTCCTCGTCAAGTTCCCGGAGCGAGACGACAATTCAGGTGGGTGGGGTGGGGTGGTGGGCAGGTATGAAATCCAACAGGTTCTGACGGGTTCTGGAGAACCAGTAGCGGAAATTTTGAGTAGTTCAGAGAACCGGCAAATACCACCTCTGGCTGGTCCCAGAATAGGGTGGGAATGGAGATTTTGTAATATCCTTCCCCTGGAGTAGGGTGGTAATGGGGATTTTGCAGTATCCTTCCCCTGGAGTAGGGTGGTAATGGGGATTTTGCAGTATCCTTCCCCTGGAGTGAGGTGGGAATGGGGATTTTGCAGTATCCTTCTCCTGGAGTGGGATGGGAATGGGGATTTTGCAGTATCCTTCCTCTGTCACACCCACCAAGCCACTCCTACAGAACCGGTAGTAAAAAACAATTGAATTCCACCACTGGTGGTAGGTGATGTAATTTTCAAACACACACACACACACACACAAACACACAATATCCAGGAAGAAACTCAGGGTAGCGGGATTTGTTTTTTTTTTTTTTTTTTTTTTTGCTCCTCTTTTATTTTCATTTATTTTTTTCTCCTCGCAAGCAGGTTCAGAAGCACAGTCTCAGGAAAACGGCGACATGATGCCCGAACTGGACACGAGTCCTCGCAAATGTGACATCATCCTCATTTCCGGACGCAAGGAGAAGTGCGAGGCTGCCCGGGCAGCCCTGCTGGTTAGGATCTTACCTTCCTACTTGGTTAGGGAAAAGCTTCTTTTCTTTAGTTGTTTAGTTCTACCCACTTGTACAGGTGACCTCGTTGGTTTTCCAACCTGTTTTTAACCGAAGCTACTATTTTGGGAAATGTTACATTGGCCTTAGGTTCTGTGCTCTGCTGGGTAACCTAGACCAGGGGTCAGCAACCCGCGGCTCTGGAGCCGCATGTGGCTCAGTCATCCCTCTGCTGCGCCTTCTTGTTGCCAGTTGGCTCCACAATTGATAGGGCTTTTGGTTAGGACAGATAAAGGATGCCGCGCTGGGAGGATACTCTATGGTAGGGGAGGAACCAGACTTCCGGTCAGCATAGGAAAAAGGACGCCGCACTAGGAGGAGTCTCTATGGTGGAGGGAACCGGAGTTCCGGTTGGCAGAGGAAAAAGGACTCCATGCTAGGAGGAGAGATTATGGTGGGGGAACTGGACTTCCGGTTGGCTCCAGAATTGAACGGGGGGGGGGGGCTTCTGGTTAGGACCTTTGTAGCTCTTTGAGTGTTTAAGGTTGCCTACCCCTGACCTGGACCA
The DNA here is from genome assembly GCF_028640845.1 of Ahaetulla prasina. Lineage (NCBI taxonomy): Eukaryota > Metazoa > Chordata > Lepidosauria > Squamata > Colubridae > Ahaetulla > Ahaetulla prasina. The sequence continues at coordinate 11,917,796 of NC_080542.1, read as the reverse complement.
AGTTGGAATTACTGCCAGTTACCCACTAGAGGTGTGAAATAAGGGAAATGTTTCACCATTAAGGAAAAGTTATACAGGTAGTCCTCATGTCATGGCCCCGTCGAAACCTGAATCTGTGGAGGAAGACGAGATGGAACTGGAGCCGACGGAAATTAAGGGGGTGGCTTCACTGGCTTCGGAGGAATGTGGCGAGAAGCAGACCAAGGCAGGCCAGGGCCTTTCAGAATTGGGACAATTTGTAGGCAGGGAGGAACGGGAGTTGGATGACCAAGAGAGACTAAGCAGTGAAGGTGACAGACAGAGGTCAGGCAATGAGCAAGGACCACCTTCTCTGGATCCTCGAGCACGGAGAGTGGAGAGAAGGCAGGAACAGCGTAGCCTTACCCGAAAACTTGGGAGGAGAGCGCCCCGCCCCTCTTCACAAGGAACACCAGGGGACAGACTTAAGGAGACGCTGTGGGGAGGGGCATTTGTCGGAATAAACACTGAATTAGTAGAGTTTGGTGTGCCGGTATAGATATTTGAGTTTGCAGGACTTCCTGACTTTGTGAACTGATTACCTTGTTTCGTGGACTCCTTGTTTGTTCCTTGTTTCGTGGACTCCTTTTTCTGTTCCTTTGTTTTGCTGGACTGGGCGCAGCCAGAGGCTGCTGTGCATGTGTGTGCGTGCGCTTTGCTCTGGGACTTGCCAAGAATGTGAAGCGTTTGAGGGGAAATTTGGGTCATGAAAGGGGAGTTTGAACTCTCAGCTGGCTGTGTTGTCTCTGTGCCCTGCCGCGGGTCATCGCACCTCAACCATTTGTTTAGTGACCCATTTGAAGTTACGGTTTATGACTGTTTGTCACACTTATGAGTGTTGCAGAGTCCCCATGGTCACGTGATCAAAATTCGGCCACTTGGCAACCGCTGTGTATTTATGATGGTTGCATGAACCAATCAATCAGAGTAGAGCTGGTTGGGACCTTGAAAGTCTTCTAGTCCAGCCCCCTGCTCAAGAAGGAGACCCTATACCAGTGATGGTGATCCTTTTTTTCCTCAGGTGCCAAAAGCGCACGCATGCATACGATAGTGCACACGTGTGTGCCCATACCCATAATTCAATGCCCCCCATGTGCATGCATCCTTTTGCGCATGCGTGCGTGACTCCCCAGTGCCCCATTTTTGGCCTAGCAAGGTCTCCCTGAAGTCTCCAGAGGCCAGAAATCGCTTGGTTCCAGACTTCCAGTAGGCCCGTTTTTTGTTCTCCCCGGCTCTCGAGGCCTTTCCTGGAGCCTGGAGAGGGCAAAAATGACTTCTCCCCCTCCCCCGGAGGCTGGAAACGGACCGTTTCCCAACTTCCGGTGGGCCTGGTAGGCCCGTTTTTTGCCCTCCCTAGCCTCCAGAGACTTTCTTGGAGCCTGGCGAGGGTGAAAACAGCCTCCCCTGTTCCCCTGGAGGCCCTCTGGAAGCCGGAAACGGCTCGGTTAACCTACTTCCAGTGGGCCTGGTAGGCCTGTTTTTTGCCCTTCCCAGTCTACAGAGGCTTTCTTGGAGCCTGGGGAGGGCGAAAATGGCTTCCCCCTCCCAGAGTCCCTGTGGAGGCCAAAAACGCCCTCCAAGAACCTTCACACGAGCCCTGTACATACCTGGCATCCAAAACGGGCCGTGTGGAGACTCCTGGGAGGGAAGGGGCAGTGTGAGCGGGGCCTCTGCCTCTGGAGAAGGAGTGATCGGAGTGCTGTCTCGAGATGGTACAGTTGGCAATTGGAGCATGTGATCGACTGCGGAGTGAGGGGGTGGTTTTGGGGGGTTTGATTTACTGAGGGAAAACCCAGACCTCTCAGATTCGGGTTTTCCCAGATGCGCCATTTATCTATCCTAGTAAACAGAACTTTGAAAGATGCTTGCTTCGGAGTTTTTACTCGGAGTTAGGTTTTTTTCTGGAACGCTGACACTCGGTCCCCAAAAAAAGTCCACTTGCCTTTTGAAAAAAGCACCTCTGGGGGAGACTTAAGAGTCATTGTTATGTCTCCCTCCCCACTTCACAGGGGGGACACAGAGAAACGCGTCCCACAGTCCTTTATAGTTGCAACAGACCTGATTTTCTGTAGTGAAAGCAAAACTTGGCAGCTACAGGGCAACGGCCTGCCAAGTTCCGAGTCCTTTATCTCTTACGAAGACAGAAGCCCACGTGTACAAGATCCGTTGCCAAGAGCCACAGGAAAAAAAAGCCTTTGCACAATCCAAGCCTTTAACTCCCAAACGACCGATCTGCAGCTCGCATTTGGTAGCTTTTGTCCGTCACAAGGGCCAGATGGCAACTCCACCCGCTTTTATCCCCTATGGGGTGTGGCTTAGTGATCAGCACTCTCTGGGCCTGCCACACCTCTTCCTCTGCTGCGCACGCCTCTCTTTCTGACGCTGCTTAGGATCAATCCAGGTTTGATCCTCCTCATCTTCTATCTGTGAGGGCTCTGACACGCCTTCTTCCTGGCCTTCTGCTGGCACTTGAGGCGTTGCCAGGAAGGAGGGACCTGGAGAGGGAGGCCTTGTCGGCTCCTCTCCCTCACTCTCTGAGTCATCCTCCTCCATGAGGACAGGCTTGGGGGCCGGAGTCACAACAGCCATGTTACTAACTTAACCACAGTGAATCACTTAACAACTGTGGCAGTAATTCATACAGTGGAGCAAAGTTCACTAAACAAAGGTCTTGCTTAGTAATCGACATTTTGGGCTCAATCGTGGTTATAAGTCGTGGACTTCCTGTTATTACCAAGAAATCAAAGTACAAACTGCTCTGCCCTTAGCTTTTCGTTTTGCTCCGTTTCCTCTCTCCCAAGGCTCTGGTACCCATCACCATGGATGTTGACGTTCCCTTTGATCTGCATCGCTACATCATTCGGCAAAAGGGAGCAGGCATTCGGAAGATGATGGAAGAATACGAGGTAGGGGGAGATGAGCCAACTTGCAAACCTGCGCTCTTCACCTAGCCATGGGTTTTGACAGCCTTTTAACGCTGAGTGAGTTTCATGTCCTGATATCCTCCATTGGTAGAAATTTGGAGAGAGAGAGAAAAAAATTCTAAAATTCTGAATTTTGAAATTAGGATTTCAACGATCTTGATTAATGAATACTGTATTTTCCAGACTATAAGTCGCTCTGGACTATAGGATGCATTTAGCTTGTGGGGAGAAAAACAAGAAAAAAAAATCTGCCATTTCTTCCCAGCAATTTGCCTCCTTGCAGCAAACAGCCTGGTCAGCTTCAGCACAGCCTGATTGAGCATTTAGCAGCTGATTGGCGGTTGGATCGGCCTCCCGGAATACCACCAATCAGCTGTTCCAGGCTGCCTCTCCACCTGCCATTACCGCTGTTGCTGTGTGCCTCATTTTCAGCCTCTGTGCATCCTGTTTTCGGCCCGTTCCAGGCATCGGGGGTTGGCGGCAATAGGCAGCAGCAATACCCGCCACCTGGAATGGACCAAAAATAGGACGTGTGGAGTCTGAAAATGAGGCACACGGAGGCTGCGATAGGCTGCACTGGGCAGCGACTATGGGTGGCACCGATCCCCGTAGCCTGGAACACCTGATAGGAGGTATTCCGGGAGTCCAATCCAACCGCCAATCAGCTGCTCGTGCTAAATCAGGCTGTGATGAAGCCGACCAGGCTGTTTGCTGCAAGGAGGCAAATTGCTGGGAGGCAGAGGCCGAAGGGTGAGGGCCAGCGGGTGAGTGGGGCTTCGGCAACATTCCCTCTATAAGACACACAGACATTTCCATCCACTTTGGGGTGGGGTGTGGGGGAAGTGCGTTTTATAGTCCCAAAAATACGGGTAACCGAGATCGTACTCTCCACTTCGTTCTGCAGCAGATATAACTCTAGCAGGCTGATTTGACGACAGCATCTCCCATGAAATGGATCACACCCGTCCTCTTTTCATTTTTTTAAACATGACGATTTTCCCTTCTGCAGGTGACCATCTCAGTGCCGCAACCAGAGCAGCAGTCCGATATCATCAAGGTCACCGGCCTGGTGCCCAACGTCGAACGAGCCAAGGCCGGCCTCCTGGACAGAGTCAGAGAGCTGCAGGCTGAGCAAGAAGATCGGGTACTTTCCCTTTTTTTAAAAAAAAATAAAAAATGAAGGAACACAAAAAAAGCAAGCACAAGCTAATACCAAGTACAGGGAGGGAGGGAGGGAGGGAGGGAGGAAGGAAGGAAGGAAAGAAGGAAGGAGATGGCTATGAGAAAGAAGGGAGGAAGGAAGGAAGAAAGAAAGAAAGAAAGGAAAAAGAGGAAGGGAAGGAGGCAGAGGAAAAAGGGAAGGAGGAAGGAAGGAAGAGAAGGAGGAAGGAAGAGGGAAGGGGAAGGGGAAGGAAAGGAAGGAAGGAGATAGCAATGAGAAAGGAGGGAGGAAGGAAGAAAGGAAAAAGGAAAGAAGAAAGAGAAAAAAGGGAGGGGAAGGAGGAAGTACCAAGTACAGGGAGGGAGCAGGAAGGAAGGAGATAGAAAGAAGGGAGGGAGGGAGGAAGGCAGGAAGGAAAAAGGACGGGAAGGAGGCAGAGGAATGAGGGAGGGAGGGAGGAAGGAAGATGGAATGGGGGACAGAAGGGGAGGGGAAGGAAAGTAAGGAAGAGATGGAAATGAGAAAGGAGGGAGGAAGGAAGAAAGGAAAAAGGAAAGAAGAAAGGCAGAGAAAAAAGGGAGGGGAGGGAGGAAGTACCAAGTACAGGGAGGGAGCAGGAAGGAAGGAGATAGCAGTGAGAAGGGAGGGAGGAAAGAAGAAAAGAAAGGAAGGAAAAAGAGGACGGGAAGGAGACAGAGGAAAAAAGGAGGGAAGAATGAGGGAGGGAGGAAGGGTGGAAGGAAGAGGAGGGAAGGGGGGAAGGAAGGGGGTAGGGAAAGGAAGGAAAGAGATGGCAATGAGAAAGAAGGGAGGAAGGAAGAAAGGAAGGCAGAGCAAAAAAGGGGGGAAGGACGGATGTGAAAGAGGGAGGCAATAATGGAAAGAAGAAAGAAAGCACAACAAGAAAGAGTAAAAAGAAGCAGAAGCTGCTTCTGACTTCCCTCTGTACCAAACATGAAATATGTGTAGAAAAATATCTTTAACAAAAAACAAACCAGGTACGTCAAGTCAGAACTTGCACTGTGTGCCTCTCCCAAAAGAGTGGCAGGGCCTCTCCAGCTGCACACACACCCCAAAAATACCCCTGCTGATGTCCTCTTCTCCCTAGGCCCTGCGAGGGTTCAAGCTGACAGTGAGCGTGGAGCCCAAGTACCACCCCAAGATCATCGGCAAAAAAGGGGCAGTCATTTCCCAGATCCGTAAGGACCACGATGTCACCATCCAGTTCCCTGACAAAGGGGACGAGCATCAGGTGGGGGTCTCTCCCTCTTGTAAGCGTGTGACCCCAAGGGGGGTGGACGAGAAATACCTAGCTGGAATTCCAGTGAGGAGACGGACCGCGTTTCCCTATGGAAAGCCAAGATCACTTAGCCTCCCCGTGTTTTACATCCCCGGTAAAACACGGGGAGCGGCCGAGGGCCGAGATCAATTATCTAAATTATTTCTTTTTCCTGCTGCTTTCTTCCCCACCTTGCCTCCTCTTAAGGATGTCATCACAATCACCGGCTACGAGAAAAACACCGAGGCTGCCCGAGATGCCATCTTGAAAATTGTAGCCGATCTTGAAGAGATGGTTAGCGAAGATGTCCGCCTGGATCACAGAGTTCACGCCCGCATCATCGGTGGGAGAGGCAAAGCCATCCGCAAACTCATGGAAGAATTCCGGGTAGGGGGTCAGGCTTTAGAGCGAAGTGAGAGACAGACACGGCAGGGACTTTCCCCTCCCAGGGAATTCTGGGAAAGAAGCCATAAAGTCATGTTGCCCCATCTGGGTTTCTGCTCTGTCCATCCTACTACAGGTAGTCCTCGACTTAACAACAGTTCATTTAGTGACCATTCAAAGAAGTGGTGCAGTAGCCTAGAGATGGAGCTGTCGCCTCACAATCAGGAGGCTGTGAGTTTGATCCTAGGTAGAGGCAGATATTTCTCTCTCTGGGCACAATGAGAATATATCTACTGAACAAAACTCCGCACTGGCAACAGGAAAGGCGTCCGGCCTTTAAAACACTCTGCTAGCTCCATTCGGTTGCCCAGACTCCACCCCGCAAGGGATTATGGGGTCGTTAAAAGACGATGCTGATTTAGTGACCATTTAAAGTTACAATGGCGCTGAAAAAAAAGTGACTTATGACCATTTTTCACACTTAACAACCATTGCAGCACTCTCATGGTCATGCGATCTAAATTCAGATGTTTGGCAATTGACTCAGACTTATGATGGTCTCAGTGCATCCCGGGAGTCATGCGATTCCCTTTTTGCGACCTGACAAGAAAAGTCAAGGCGGGAAGCCAGGTTCACTTCACGACCTGCGTTTGTAACTTAACAACTGCAGTGATTCACTGAACAACAGTGGCAGGAAAGGTTGTGAAATGGGGCGCAAATCACTTAACTCTTTCTCACTTAGCAATGGACATTTGGGACTGTGTTGTCGTACGTCGAGGACTACCTGTACCACAAGGATGTCTGAGTGAAATGGTAGCCAGTTGGCTGCTGTTTTTTCTTTTATCGGTGGAAAGAAAAACCAATTCGCTTTTCTGAAAAGTAGCATTTTCTTCGAGTTGAGCTTGACTTTGTGTGTTTGTTTGAGCCACAGGACAAATGCGGTTGGCTCTCATTTTAAGTTCCCCTGTTTGGTCTGGGATTGTTGTGACCCAGGCCCAAGTAGGTAGTAATAAACTTAGTCCGTGGAAAAATAAGCTTTATTCGAACAGCTGGGAATTACTTCATTCCCAGTGTCGTTCAATTCAAAGTAAAACAAATGCCTCCCAACACAAATTCCTCAGTTATCTTACAAACCTTAGTCCAATTAGGCAAACCAGAAGTCACAAAAACAAAGACGTACACGAAGCAGAAGACGGAGCAGAAGACGCAGCTACAACGTCGTTTTCCGGCAAAGCTGAAATGCCGGTGCTGGTCTGTTTTAAGCCTTATGGGAGGGGCCAATCATCTCTTGGCCCTACTCCCAAGTTGTCCTCTCTGCTTGAGCTGCTTCTTATCTTGTGGCAACTCTTCTCATGTGTGCATTAGGAACAGGCTCCTCCTGGTTCCTCTGCCTTACTGCTATCAATCTCTGGAGGCTCTGGAGTCTGTACCCCACTTCCCGATGGCCCTGGCCTCACCTCAGTCTCATTGCTGTCCAACTCCGTTGCCAGCTCCGTAGGCTGCTGATAGACCACAACAGGGATTTTTCTCGGTCTGCTTTTTGAAATCCGCCAAGATAGTGTTGTGTCTCGCCCAATCTCACCACAGCCGGGGCCTTCTTATCTGCTTCCGAACACGGAGGAATGTTCTAGTATGCCTCCCGGCCCCAGCCCTGGCTCCATGCCCAGACAGGCTGAGGAGGAAGAAGTACCTCCAGCCCCCAGCTCTGGCTCCATGCCCAGGCAAGTGGAGCAACTAGACCCCTCCCCCTCCTCCATAGTATGTGAGCCTGAGGGAGGTCAATTGCCAACAGCTGCAGACTGGAGTGACCCTCGCGTCAGAAGACTTGATAGGCGGAGGCGACAGAAGGAAGGGAGGGGCAGGCCTGGATAAGTGCTGAGTCATGGAGCCACACCCCATGGCCTATATAAAGGACCTGCTTTCTGGCAGTCTCTGAGTCAGGCAAAGTCTAAACATATCTTGCTGAAGTCACTTCCTGGTCTCCTGCCTGCCCTGAGGACTTTGCTAGGACTTTGGCAGAGCTGCAGAGGCACGCCTGATTCGGATTTCCCTGACCCGGCCGTCAGCGGAGGAGTGGGACACGACAGGTAGGGTAGGGTCTACCTTATTTCAAAACCATTCTCCCTCTCTGGACAGGTGGATATCCGCTTCCCGCAACCGGGTGCCAGCGACCCAGATAGAGTCACTGTGACGGGCCTGCCTGAAAACGTGGACGATGCCATTGACCACATGCTTAACCTGGAAGAGGAATATGTGAGCGGGAATTTGCATGGGTTTCGGGCAGGGGTGAAATGTAAAATTTGTTACTACCAGTTCTGTGGGAGTGGCTTGGTGGTGGTGGTGGGGTAATGTGACTGGGTGGGCATGGCCAACTTTTTTATTTATTTATTTTTAAAAGCATTTTTTCTACAGCCTCGTTGGCCGAAGAGGTTGTAAAAAAATGCTTTTAAAAGCCTCTGACGATCAGGCAACTCAGCTGGGATCACCAGAGGAGCCTTTTAAAAGCAGGTTTTCTCTTCCGCTGAAGAGGTTGTAGAAAAAATGCTTTTAAAAGGTTCTGACGATCCCAGCCGAGTTGCCTGATCGCCAGAACGTTTTAAAAGCATTTTTTAAACAACCTCATCAGCCAAAGAGATTGTACAAAAAATGCTTTTAAAGGGTTCTGACGATCCCAGCTGAGCCGCGTGATCAGCAGAGCCTTTTTTTTAACTTTTAAAAGCATTTTTTCAGCCGAAGAAAAAATGCTTTTAAAAGTAAAAAAAACCAAAACCCTCTAACGATCATGCCGCTCAGCTGGGCATGGTGCGGGGGGGGGGCAGGAATTTTTGCTACCGGTTCTCCGAACCACCCACTGCCATCGCTACCGGATCGGATGATCCGGTCCGAACCGTGAGCATTTCACCCCTGTGAGGGGGAAGCAGATAAAAAACGGTTGAATGAACAGAGGGAGTAGAAGGGGAGACATCCTTTTGCGCTGCTGCTTCAGAATTTCCCCATCAGCTGTTCATCTGCTAGGGCAGGGGTGTCAAAATTCAATTTTATTGAGGGCCGCACCAGGACTGTGGTTGATCTCAGCGGAGGGGAGGTGGGCGTGGCCAACTGGGTGGGTGTGGCCAGCTTGACGCCACTCCCCAAACTCCTGGCATGTTTCCTTTTCGCACTGTGTAGACCGGGCCGAAGCCACCCTGGCCTCATGTTTCCATTGGGTAGACTGGGCCGAAGTGACATGGGCAGACCCCTTCCATTTTCCAGGATGGCCCGGCGGGCTGGATCCAACCACATCCGGCCTGCAGGCCTTGTGTTTGACACCCTTGTCCTAGGGAGACTTTTGGGAACACATTCCCAATGAAAAATCTTTCACAAGGACTCTGCTCTTGTGTCAGCCTCACCGCATAGGCCAGGGGGTCTGCAACCTTAAACGCTCAAAGACCCACTTGGGCCCATTTCCCACAGAAAACAAAACATTGGGAGCCACAAAACCTGAGTGGGCACGGCCAATTCAACGTCACTCATTCCCACCCAGTCACATGGCACCCCCTCGCCACGCCTATCCAGATTTTGTGGCTCCCCCTGTTTTCTTTTCTATGGGAAATATGTATCTCCTTCTCTCTGTCTCTCTCCCACTCTCCTATCTCTCTCCCTTCCTCCCTCCCTCTCAGCTCTTTTTCTCTCATCTCTTTTTCTCTATCTCCCTATCTCTCTCATCTTTCTTTTTCTCTCATCTGTCTTTCTTTTTCTCTCTATCTTCCTCTCATCCTCTCTCTCTCTTCTCTTTCTTTTTTCTGTCTCCCTCTCCTTCCTTCCCTCCCTCTCTTCTCTTTCTCTCATCTCTGTCTTTCTTTTTCTATTTCCCTCTCTATCACCCTCTATCTCTATTTTCCTCTCATCCCTCTCTCTCATTTTTTTCTCTCTCTCATCTCTTTCTTTTCTCTGTCTTCCTCTCCTTCTCTCCCTCTCATATCTTTCTCTCATCTCTGTCTCCCTCTCTCTCTATCTCCCTCTCCCCCTCATCCCCCTCTCTCCCTCATCTCTCTTTCTCTCTCTTTCTTTCTTCCCCATCTCTCTGTGTCTCTCTCTATGTCTGTCTGTGTGTGTGTATCTCTCTCTCTCTCTCTCTCTCTCTCTCTCTCTCTCTCTCCCCCTGTCTCTGTGTCTCTTCTTACCCTCTGCATGCTCTCCTTGGGGCTTTTCGTTACCCATTTTTCTTACTTTCTTTTGGAAATCTGGGCTGGGTGAGGAAACGAGCGAACCTACGGCGGAGGCTTCCCTCCTCCTCCCCTCCCCCTCCCCCTCCTTCTCCTCTCGTACGCACCCTCCCGTGTGCACCCTCCCGGACCCGCCACAGCCAAGCTTGAGTTTGACACCCCTACATTAAAGGAAGCAGAGAAGGACAATATGCCCGAACCTCCCAGCCCTGATTCTTCTGGAGTTGCTAGACTGTTGTTGACAGCGTTTTCAGATGAAGAGAACTCCTTAGCCTATAAACTTCTTTGAGCAAGGAATTCCTTCATACTATTAACCAGCCTTGGCAACTTTATGACCTGTGGACTTCAACTCCCAGAATTCTTTTATTTATTTATTTATTTTATCTATCTATCTATCTATCTATATTTGTTTTTGTAGGTTTTCACGGGTATAGGTATGTAGGTCTTGGCATATTCGGGTCTTTCCCCATGTAAGGTTGAGAGTATCTTGGCGACGTCGAAACGTCGTCAAGATACTCTCAACCTTACACGGGAAAAGACCCGAATATGCCAAGACCTACATATATATATATATATATTGTTTAATTGTTAAAATTCAATTATATATATATAATATATATATAATTGAATTTTAACAATTAAACAATTTTCATTCAACTCTTGTGCATGACTGTGATCCATTTACATATCATCCCATTAGTGTTCTCCTATACTCTATATAATTTTACTAAATTATATTACTAATTCTAATTGGAATTTCTAATATACTAATTCTACTATCTGTTATTTCCCCTTTTTTCCTATTTTCGACCCAATTATACCATTTCTCCCATATTACATAAAAAAATCCGAATCCATCCATTCTTTCAGTTCAAGTGTCATTTTGTCCCTCTCGGCGCAATTCAATATTTTTCTAATTATTAACTCTTCAGAGGGTATATTTGAGCTTCTCCAACATTGCGCAAATGCCAATCTTGCTGTCATTGTCATATGTAAAATAATATATGTTGGGGGTTTTTGGAAAGTTTTTTGTGGGTTTTTTTTTTTTGTTTTTGTTTTGTTACTCTGGTTTCTCTTCAGATCATATAAATCTTTCGCCTTTTCAACTCTCAGAATTTTATGCTGGCTGAGGAGTTCTGGGAGTTGAAGTCCACAAGCCATCAAGATTGGGGATCCCCGCTGTTAATATTACCATATAGCCCATCCATCTTTGCAGGTAGAATCGTTCACTGTGTTTCCACAATACCCCTGACCTAACCAGCAGGTGCATTTGAACAAAAGAATAAACTTGGTTAATTTTAATCTTGGCTGAGTTTTAAGAACAGTTTGGCCAATTGCACAGATCCAACCTGTTTCATGAATTTAAAGCTTGAGTGCGTGGTGAGAACTTTGACAATGGGTGGCTTCAATAATCCGATTAATTGCGTAGCAGTAATTGCATATTCTGGGCATGCGCCCCCAAACGAGATAACTTTTAGAACATTAAAGTTGTTATTTACACCTTGGGATAACTTCAAATACCCCTTTCAAGCAGCAGCAGAAAAGATATCGTGCCAATTCCTTTCAGGGCAAGGTGGTGAAATGACCATGTAATCACTGGCATGGATCAGTCTGAAGTTTTGTTGTTTACAAAGTGCTCAGCCTCACAATTTGTGAGGAATGCCCAACGCTAGTCGTGGACTCCAAAGGCATCTGTCTGGTTCTTCTTTGAACAAAAATTCTGAGGTGATTTTTTACTTAAAAGAGGGCAAGAACAGGCATGATTTTGCCATTCCATTGTCTTTCTTCTTTCTGTCCATATCTATCTACCTACCTACCTATCTATCTATCTATCTATCTATCTTATGTTTTCGTAGGTTTTCACGGGTATAGGTATGTAGGTCTTGGCATTTTCGGGTCTTTTCCCGTGTAAGGAACCTTACACGGGAAAAGACCCGGAAATGCCAAGAACTAACTAACTAACTAACTATCTATCTATCTATTTATCTATCTATATGTCACTCTCTATCATCTGTCTCTATTTGTCTTTCTGTCTGTCCAGCCAGCTATCACCTAGCTATTGTCTATCAGCTATCTACCTCTATCATCTATATATTATCTATCCTGTTTTCCCGAAAGTAAGACATCCCCTGATAATAAGCCTAATCAAACTTTTGAGTGCATGCGTTAAAATAAGCCCCACTCCCCCGAAAATAAATCCTCCCTGAAAATATTTAAATGCACGCGCAGCTGGTCCCCGCCATTTCCTCTTGTTTCCTTCACATGCCCCAAAATAATAAGACCTCCCCGAAAATAAAGCCAAGCGCTTATTTTAAGGTTCAAAAAAATATAAGAGAAGGGTCTTATTTTCGGGAAAACACGGTATCATCTATCAATCTTATGTATATCATTTATCATCTATATCAGGGGTGTCAAACTGTTGTCACATTGTTATGTGACGTATCGGCACTTTTCCCCCTCTTCGCTAAACCAGGGGTGAGCATGGCCAGTGTATGATGCATCTGGCCATGGGCCAGGAGTTTCACACCCCTGATCGACCGACCGATCTATCTATCTGTCTGTCTGTCTCTCTGTCTACCGTGTTTCTCCTAAAATAAGACCCTGTCTTATATTTTTTTGAACCCTGAAATAAGTGCTTGGCCTTATTTTCGGGGATGTCTTATTATTTTGGGGCGCGTGGAGCAAGGCGGGTCTCCTCTTGCCATTTTACCTGATTTCCAGCTCTGTCTCCCTAAACCTAGGGAGAAACGGAATGGTGGGGACCAGCTATGCATGCATTTAAATATTTTCGGGGAGGGATTATTTTGGGAGGGGGGCTTATTTTAGTGGATGCGCTCAAAAGCCTGATTTTGAAAAAAAACCTAATTTAGGGGAAACAGGGTATCTATCTATCTCTATCTATCTATCTATCTATCTATCTATCTATCTATCTATCTATCTATCTATCTATCTATCTTTTGTCTGTCCATCCAGCTATCATCTAGCTAGCTATCAGCTATCTACCGCTATCATCTATATATTATCTATCATCAATATCATCTGTTTATCATCTGTCAAACTTATATCATTTATCATCTATATCAGGGGTGTCAAGCTCATATTGTCACGTTGTCATCATGTGACGTATTGGGACTATCCCCCCCTTCTCTAAACCGAGGGTGGGCGTGGGCACTGCATGACGCATCCGGCCCACAGGCTAGGAGTTTCACACTCCTAATCTCTCTCTCTCTCTCTTTCTCAGTCTATCTAGCTATCATCTATCTAGCTATCTCGCTCTCTATCATCTGTCTATTTTGTCTGTCTGTCTGTCTGTCTATCTGATCTATCATTTATATAGCTGTCCATCTCGTGGAAAAGCCAACATAAGTTTGGGAGATATTGTCCAAAGGTTCTTAACGGACAGCTATTCTCCTTGCAGATGATGGATGTGGTGGAGACGGAAACCATGGCTGCTTACATGAAGCCCCCCTCCCGCTTGGAAGAGGAGCCTCGGGGCCCCGCCAAGGGCTTCGTAGTACGTGACGCCCCCTGGAATGCATCGGGCAACAAGGTTGGGCTCAACACCGCCGGTAGTCCCTCCGTCACTTAGTTTGAAGCAGTTGACCAGCTTCAGATCTTGATAAAGAGCTGGAGGACTCAGACAGCCAGCTCTCTTAATTCAAAATTATTAGTGGTTGGTCGCAGTGGTGGGCTGCTGCCAGTTGTAACAACCGGTTCGCCCAGCACTGAAAATGTGAGCCCACGAGCCCACATGCAGGTCGCAACTACTGGTTTGCCCAAACCGGCAGCAGCCCACCTCTGGTTGGTCACCGAGTAGCCAGATGTTTAGACTGGATTTGGCAATTTTATCCACCTATCCTTCCCAAAGACCCAAGATAGGCAGATGGGCTACATTACTGTTGTTGTTATTATTTTGAGAAAGGGGATTGAAAAAAGAAATACAGGGAGTCCACGACTTACTTGTTTAGTGACTGTTCAGAGTTAGCATGGCAGTGTAAAAGTGACTTACAATCATTTTTCACACTTACGACCATTGCAGCATCCCCCACATATCCCGGCGTCATGCGGATCCCCTTTTGCGACCCTCTGACAGGCAAAGTCAATGAGGAAACCAGGTTCCCTTAATATTCTGACCTAGGCTTCCTTAGAAAGCATGAAGCAAAGTCTTCATCCTGGCAAAACCTCTTTTATTTACACGACTGTGAATTCCGTTCATTCACAGTCAATAAGGCTTTGGCAAACAGTCTTTCAGAGGAATGTTTATCAACCCCCACCTTATCTCACTTGGAACGTTGCCAGAGAACCAATTTCCAAATGCAGGGCAAGGCCAAACTTGGCACAGAGTCTATTAGAATCACAAGCAGAACTTTCCAATCTTAAAATGAGATGAACTAATTGCTTCCTGCAAAAGCTCCTCTTTTATGTCCTATGGGAGGGGCCAATTATCTCCCAGGTGTGGCCTTACTCCCAAGTTGACCCTGCTTTCTTAATTGTTCTTGTCTTCTGGCAGCTCTGCGCATGCGCAGACTGGGAACGGGCTCCAGCTGTTCCTCTGCCTCGTTGCTGTCTAGCTCCCTCTCTGCCTCTGACGCAGGGCCCTCGTCTGAGCTTTCCCCAGGCCCCAGGACTGGCCCACGTTCCTCCCCAACCTCCTTACTGTCCGACTCTGCTGTCAGTTCTGCTGGCCACCGGCGGGCCACAACACTTAACGACCGTGTTAGTAACTCCTCAACTGTAGCAGCGATTCACTTAACAACAGTGACAAGAAAGGCTGTAAAATGGGGCAAAATTGACAAATGTCTCCCTTAGCAACAGAAATGTTGGGCTCGATTGTGGTCGTAAGTCAAGGACTACCCTCGTTGTGTGCCAAGCTCAATGTCTGTTTAATTTCTTACCTTATTACTGAATAAAGCTCCCTATCATTTATTCCTTAGTCATATGAGCGCCTCTGTTCTTGGGCTGCCATCTAAAAGACATGGAAGGAAGCATGGAAGGAAGGAAAGGAAAAATAAACTCAGCGACTGAAATTTTCATTTTTAATTGTAAAGTTCTTGCCATCACTGGCCGGAATAGATGAGGTTGTGGGGGGAAAAAAGGACTAGCATTGTATCAAGCTACACAAACTGATTTCATACAGGACATCCAGAGTACAGGAAGTCCTTGACTTGCAACCAAGCCCAAAATTTAGGTTGTTAAGTGAGACATATGTGAAGTGCGTTTTCCCCGTTTTACAACCATTCTTGCCTGCGTGGTTAAGTAAATCACTGTAGTTGTTAAGTTGGTAACCCAGTTGTTCAATGAATCTGGCTTCCCCATTGACTGCTCGTCAGAAGGTGGCAAAACAGGATCACTTGACCCCAGGAGCCCGCCAGTCTCATCAATATGAACCAATTGAATTTTCACCGCATGATCGTGGGGTTGCTGGAAAGGTCTTAACTGTAAAAAAACGTGATAAGTCACTTTTTTCAGTGCCGTCATAACGTTGAACGGCCAATAAAGAAAAGTTGTAAGTCGAGGACTACCTGTACATCAAGGGTGAAATGCTACCGGTTCAGACCGGTTTGCCTGAACCGGTAATAGAAAATGCTACCGATTTGGGCGAACCAGTAGAAAAAAAATGCTACCTGTTTGGGAGAATTGGTATTTCCGACGATCAGCTGTGCTGTGCGATTTATATTTCCTAGAAAGCAGGAAATCCTGCTTATAAAATAATATAATAAAATATAATATATAATAATAAATAAAATAATTGATTTTTTAATAAAATATAAAATAAAATAATAAAGATTGCACAGCACAGCTGTTCCTCCCCCCTCGCTGTTTACTCACCTTTGCAGACTCAGAAAAGGCTTCTTAATCCTCCTTTTTCAGTGCTGTGCGGTAGCGCCTGCGTGCAAAGCTTGCGTTTGACATGCACCGCGCATGCGCGCACGAAGCGAACCAGTAGCAGACTTCCGAGCATTTCACCCCTGCAATACATCCTTCGCTTTGGAGCTGCCTAAGGAAAGCACCCTCGCTAAACTCAACTCTCATCTTTTCGTTTCAGGCCCCCGACATGAGCAGCGCCGAAGAGTTCCCCATTTTTGGCACCGGCGTGGTCCCTAAGCAGGCATCGGTTTGGGGCCCTAAGAAGTTTTGAGGTTCAGGGACCACCACCATGGCTGGCTCGCCAGGCAAGGCCTCGTGGGCGGGGTGGGTGCGCGTGCTCCGTGGCACCCTCAGCTCCCTGCCGCCAGGCCGCCTCTGCTGTCCCGAGACTCTCTCCACTTCCTCCTCGCCTGCACTCCTCTCTCCGTGACTCTGTGCAAAACCATTAACCGATCAAAAAAAAAAAGCCATAGCCTCCCTCCTCTTCCTTTCTTCTCGTGGAGCCAAAAGTAGGCCAGGTTGTAAGCACACCTATGTTCAAGGAGCCTCGTGCAGATAGCGGGTTTTTCCCCCTCCCTCCCTCCCCTCTCCATTTGCCAGATTTCAGGGCATTAAACTCCTCGCTAGACAACCCCCACTCTGCACGCTTCCGCCTCTCCGCCGTGAAAGGAGTAAGTCCCAAACCTTTCCCATCAGGTTCCTTCGTGGGCCTGGTATGGACCCATCCACGCATCCAGATCTCCTGGAAGAGCTGGAAGTTTTTTTGGGGTGGGGTGGGGTGGGGGTTTCAGACTTGCCGAAGTCGAAGCACAGTTCCTCGTCCACCCAAACCATCGCGCTCTCTGCTTTCGGATGCCGGAAGCGGCTTAACCTTGGCTTCTTTTTCTGGCTCTGCTAGTGAATTTGGAGCTGGGAGGAGGACCAAAACTGGAGGCAGAAGCCTCCTTGGGAGGAGAGGGTGCGCGCACGAGTGTGTGTGTGTGAAGATCTAGGAACAAAATTCCGCCTTGCTGTGGGCAAAAGGCCCACTTCAAAAGCAGGTAGCACTTAGAAACTTTTGGCAACTAGCAGCCTTCGTCGTCCTCCTCCTCCTCCCTTTTCACGTCCGAGTCTGCGAAAGTTTTTTTTTTCTCCCTCGCTTCCTCCATTTTCATCTGTTTTCCCATCTCCTTTCTCCCGGCTCCCCACCCCCCTCTTTTTTTTTTCTTTCCTTCCCTTTTGTCTTCCTTCCACTTGCTTTGAACCGTGTCGAAGGAAAATACGCCACTCTTGACCCAAGAGGCAGATGTTCTCTTTTGACTTTCCTTTGAGGTGACTAGTCCTCACCGTCCCTTCCCGGGTTTTAAAACTGTGATTTCTCAAGTGAGAGTGTGTGTGTGTGTCTGTACGAGAATGCGTGTTGGGGGGGGTAAGCAAGAAAGGCGAAGGTGCAAGTTAAGACCCCCTCCTCAGTTCTATCTTTTCTCCTCCCACCCCTTCACCATTCAGGTTGCCCTACCTGCGTGATGGGGGCGGGGGGCACAATATAACAAATGAAAAAAAAAAAGGAAAAGGAAAAAAAACAACCACCACCTAGCAGAGCGACATAACCCAGTTTTTCATTTTTCTTTCTTCTTTTTCTTAAGAAGGCAGGGTTTTGGGGGAAACAAAAATATGACAAAAATCAGAAGACACTATTGGCCTTAACCAGGGTGGGGGGTGGGGAGCCAACAGGGTGGGGCGTGAGAGGGAGGAAGAAAAAAAAGGAACTTAAGTTTGACAAAGGAAATATGCAAACTCTGTAGGTCACACGGTGACTAGATTTTTTTTTTTTCTAATTCCAAATTAAAAAACAAAAACAAAACAAGCGTGGGGAAAATAAAAACTCTTTTGGTGAATTGGCGATGCGTCCGTTGAGCTGTGTGAGCGTCTTTTTGCTTTCTCCAGACTGAAAGGGAAATGCTACGCATTGTAGCCACAGGTCTTCTATTGCAGTGATGGTGAACCTTTTCGGCAGGGAGTGCCAAAACCGGAATGTGCGTGTGCACTGGACCCCAGAAACACAAAGGCCAGCTGGCTAATGCACATGCGTGCGCCGGCCACCTTGTCTTCTGGTTTCTTTGGGTTTTCGGGGCTCTGTCGTGTCCCACTCCTCCTCTGACAGCCGGGTCGGGGAAGTCCGTATCAAGCATGCCTCTGCAGCTCTGCCAAAGTCCTATCAGAGTCCTCAGGGCAGGCAGGAATCCAAGGTGTGACTTCAGCAATCCAGATTAGACTTTGCCTGACTCAGAGAATGCCAGAAAGCAGATCCTTTATATAGGCCATGGGGTGTGGCTCCATGACTCAGCACTTATCCAGGCCTGCCCCTCCCTTCCTTTTGCTGACGTCGCCTCTCCATTCTCCGGAAGCGTGGATCTCTCTAGCCTCCAGCTGTTGGTAATTCCAGCCCAGCTGTTGGTAATTCCAGCTCGTGACTGGCTTCATATTCCTCAGGCTCACATGCTGTGGGGGAGGGGTTTAGTTGCTCTGTCTGCCCGGGCACGGTGCCAGGACTGGGGGCTGGAGGCATGTCAGGCCACCCATCCTGCTCGGACTGTCCGGGCATGGTGCCAGGACTGGGGGCTGGAGGCATGCCAGGACATTCTTCTGTACTAGCAGTGTCTGGCAGGAGATGAGAAGGGCCCGGCTGCGGCGAGGGGGGCGAGCGAGGCACAACAGGCTTCAGCAAATGCAAAGGCCAGGTGGCTGGCGCGCATGCGCATACCAGAAATCAGAAGAGCAACTAGTGATGGCATGCGTGCCCACAGAGAGGGCCCTGCGTGCCACCTCTGGCACGCATGCCATAGGTCCGCCATCACGGTTCAATTGCTATTCCAGTGGAGAAGCGAATACAGGTAGTCCTTGATGTACAACCATTCATTTAGTGACCGTTACAACAACACTGAAAAAAGTGATTTAGGAGCACTTCTCACGACCGTTGCAAAATCTCCGTAGCTGGACTTTAATTGGGACCAGAATTTCCTTTGCTAAGCCAGGTAGTTATGGAATGGAGTAGAGTGTAATTACAATAGAATAGCATAGAATTACAACAGAATGGAATTATAATAGAATAGAATTACAATAGGATAGAATAGAATAAAAAATGGAACAGAATTAGAATAGAATAGAATAGAATAAAATTTTATTGGCCAAATGTGATTGGACACACAAGGAATTTGTCTTGGTGCATATGCTCTCTGTATATAAAAGAAAAGATACGTTCATCAAGGTACAACATTTACAACACAATTGATGGTCAATATATCAATACAATACAATAAAGAATGGAATGGAATAGCATAGAATTACAATAGAATAGAATTAGAATAGCATAGCATAGAATAGAATAAAGAATTGGATAGAATTTATTTATTTATTTATTTTATTTTATTTTGTCACAACATCATATAAAAAGGATTATATAGTATATAAACATATATTTGAGTAAATTTTAGGAGGTATATATATATATAGGAAGAAGAAAAGAAAAACAATAGGACAGGAACGGTAGGCACATTTGTGCGCTTATGCACGCCCCTTATGGTCCTCTTAAGAATGGGGTGAGGTCAATAGTAGAAAGTTTTGGTTAAAGCTTTTAGGATTATGGGAAGAGACCACAGAGTCAGGTAAAGTATTCCAAGCACTGATGATTCTGTTACAGAAGTCATATTTTCTGCAATCTAGATTAAAGCGGTTAACATTAAGTTTAAATCTGTTGGTTGCTCTTGTATTATTGCAATTAAAGCTGAAGTAGTCTTTAACAGGAAGGACATTACAATAGATGATTCTATGAGTTAAACTTAGGTCTTGTCAAAGGCGACGGAGTTCCAAGTTTTCTAAGCCTAGGATTTCAAGTCTGGTGGGATAAGGTATTTTGTTGTTTTCAGAGGAATGGAGAACTCTTCTTGTAAAATATTTCTGGACTCGCTCAATTGTATTGATGTCAGAGATATGGTGAGGGTTCCAAACAGGCGAGCTGTATTCTAGAATTGGTCTAGCAAATGTTTTATATGCTCTGGTTAGTAGTGTAGTGTTTTTGGAAAAGAAGCTACGCAGGATTAGGTTTACAACTCTTAGGGCCTTTTTTGCTATGTAGTTACAGTGGGCTTTGACACTTAGATCATTTGACATGAAAACTCCAAGGTCTTTAACGGGGTGGGGGTCATCTGTAAGGTAATGTCCATCAAGTATGTACTTAGTGTTTGGGTTCTTTTTTCCAATATGTAAGACTGAGCATTTGCTGGTTGAGATGGTAGAATGGTAGAAAAGAATTAGAATAGAATAGAAATAAAGAATGGAATGGAATAGAATAGCATAGCATAGCATAGAATAGAGAGCATAGTATAGTATAGAATAATGGATTAGAATAGAATAGAATTAGAATAGAATAGAATAAAGAATAGCACAGCATAGCATAAAGAATGGAATACAATAGAAGAGGAATAGAATAGAATAGAACAGAATAAAGAATGGAATAGAATAGAATAGGAAAGGGAACAGAACAGAAGAGAACAACAGAATTGGAAGGGACATTGAAGGTTTTTTAATCCAACCCTCTGCTTAGGCAGGAAACCCTGTATCATTTCAGACAAATGGTTGTCCAATCTCTTCTGAAAAACTTCCTGTGTTGGAGCATTTACAACTTCTGGAGGCAAGTTGCTCCACTGACTAATTGTTCTAACCACCAGGAAATTTCACCTTAATTCTAGGCTACTTCTGTCGTCAATTACTTTCCCTCCATTGCTTCTTGTCCTGCCCTCAGGTGCCTTGGTTGACCCCCTCTGCTTTGTGGCAGCCCCTCAAACATCACAACCCTGCTATCATGTCTCTCCTAGGCCTTATTTTCATTAAATTAGACATATGCCAATTCCTTTAACTGTTCTTCATACGTTTTAGCCTCCGGTCCCCTAATGACGTGAGCATCTGATTTTATACATTTGATTTTATGATCTCTCCACCCCAGTGCTGCTGTAACTTCAAACGGTCGCTAAGCGAATGGCTTTTTTAAGTCGAGGACTAGCGGTGGTCGCCGTTCGGGCCAAGAAGAAACAAAGCTGAGCAACCACCTTATGTAACCCAGGCCTCAGACTGTATTTCTTGTGTTCTTCTCAACCCTCCCGATGAGGTCTTTCCGGTCTGTTTGGAAACACAATCCAATCTGCTTAAGAACTGCCGTTTCGGTTGACAGATTTGACTTGTTAATCCGCCGGGGTCAAAGCAAGCCGGTCGAGGTTGGGACACGGGAATCAGTTTGCGGGCTTTCTGCTCAGCGCTGATCTTCCGCAGGAGGAGATCAGCCAGGACATATCAGCCATTGTTCATTTTCTGCTTTAGTCCTTCCTTTTTTCATCCAGTATAATTACTATGAAACTGGAGAGGGCCCACCAGCAACCAGTTACGGGTGGGGTTAGGATGTCTTTCATCTCGCCCAAATTCCACCAAACGCTTAAAAATTGTGAGGGGCAAAAACCCCACAATTCAGGTGATCCTTTAGCAAAAGTTGCAAATCTGCCCCTTTGCCACAGCGTAAATCCCCACGATCAAAAATTGTCAGGCCGTTGTCAAGTATATAAATTGCTGAGTCACTTTGGCATAGAAATTAAATAAATAAAAAGAGAGAAGGAAAGAAAAAAAAAGAAAGAAGAAAAGGCAGTTTGGTGTAGGGTAGTGATGGTGAACTTTGTCGGCACCAAGTGCCTCCCAAAAAAGGTCATGAAGAAATGTCACATACACGTGTCCCCCTCGTCAGGACCATGCTCCAGAAAGGCCGAACTTTTGGGTTCTAGGGCACATGTGTACCTGATGATCAGCTGGCCAGCGCAAATGTGCAGGCCGCTTTTCGGCACTGCCCCGCGCACAAAGGGTACTCCGTACTCTTTTTTTCGTACTCCGGAAAAGTCAAACTTCCAGGTTCCAATGCGCATGTGCCCCCGACAATCAGCTGACTAGTGCACATGCAAACACCGGTTTTCAGCCCTGCAGCACACACGAAGGACAGCTGATTGTCATGCAAATGCGCATCAGAGACCCGAAAGACAAAACAGGCATGGCTATGCGTGCCAGGCCACATGGCTTCATGTGCCACTTTGGGTGCACGTGCCATAGGTTCACCATCACGGGTGTAGGGGTTAAAGTGTCAGGCTAGCAACCAGGAGACTGCGAGTTCTAGTCCTGCCTTAAGCCCAAAGCCAGCTGGGTGACCCTGGGCCAGTCGCTCGCTCTCAGCCCTAGGAAGGAAGCAACGGCAAACAAACCTCTTCTGAAAAACCTTGCTGCCGGGACTAATCCAGGCAGCTACCAGGAGTCAACACTAACTCAGACATATTCACGTACCCCAAAAAAACACATAATAATATTTTGCTTAGTGTGTTAGGGAACTCGGCCACTGCTATTTATGGCTTAACACCGTGATGGCGAACCTGTGGCATGCAGAGTCCTCTGCGGGCACATGAGCCGTTGCTCCAGCTCAGCTCCACCACTTGCGCACGTGCCTCCCGCCGGCCAGCTGGTTTTCAGGTCTCTGCTGCACGTGTGCAGGGAGCGGGGTGCATACGGGGCGGTCACATGCACAGGGGGGTTGCACATGCATGGGGAAGGGGCGCATGCAGGGTCATGCACGGGTGGCGGGTGTGGGGGGGTCATGCATGCATTGCATTATGGGTGTGCGCACTTGCACGGTTTTGGCACGCAATGACAAAAAGGTTAGCCATCACTGGCTTAGCGTGTTGAATGGGACCCCCTTGCTCGTCATTATCCAGCAAACTATGGTTAGTGGAAATTGACTACAGCAGTTGTGTACAGTGGTAAAGGAAGTACACACAAAACAAACACCCAAGTTGAAGACGAGTCTCACAATTTTGCACTGTGCAGCCCACCAAGCAGGGACAAAGAAGCTGTGATACCCACAGTAATTTTCTTGGCACTGTCCCCATCCGGATATTCACCTACACATATCGCTATTTCCGCCAAGCATGTTCTTTTCATTCCCAATTTGTTTTGTTTTTTATTTTGAACGCAAACGGCTTTTATCTACCGCAAGAAATGCTGAAAGGGGCATAATGCAAACATAATGATACAGGAGTGCTGTTGCACCTTCGGCCTGGCCCAACACCGTATTCATTTCGCCAGGTGCCCCATTCGAGTCAATAATCGCCCGGGAGAAGAAATCGGGATTCAATAATTGATTTCAGTATCTTCATAAACGATTTAGATGAGGGAATAAAAGGGGAACTCACCAAATTTGCAGATGATACTAAGCTGGCAGGAATAGCTAACACCCTAAAAGATAGACTCAAGTCTGTCAGATGGATCTTGACAGACTTGAACACTGGGCCCTATCTAACAAAATAAAATTCAATGTAGAGAAAAGTAAAAGTCTTACAATTGGGCAAGAAAAACCCAAAGTACACATATAAATTGGATGAAACCAGGCTTAATAGCAGTTAACTGTGAGAGGGGAGGGAGTCTTTGGACAACCAGCTAAATATGAGCCAGCAGTGTGCAGCGGCAGCCAAAAAAGCCAACATAATCCTAAATTGCATTAACAAAGGGATACAATCAAGATCAAGTGAGGTAAGCTTTGGATGTGGTTATTTGGATTGGAAGGGAAAATTTTATTCTATGTTTGGTTTATGTATAACAATACCTTGTGATTGACCCGGGAAGCCAGGGGGAGGGAGGGGAAGGGGTTTTTTTTTTTGGGAGGGAGGGGGGAAAAAGGGGGAAAATGTTTTTGTTTTTTAAAACTTTCAATAAAAAAAAAAAGATCAAGTGAGGTACTAATACCACTATAAAACCTTAGTAAGACCACACCTAGAATACTGCACCCAATTTTGATCACCACCCTATAAAAAAGATACTGAGACTCTAGAAAGAGTGCAGAGAAGAGCAACCAGGATGATTAGGGACTGGAGGCTAAAACATATGAAGAGCGGTTGCAGGACTGGGCATGGCTAGTCTAGTGATGAGAAGGACTAAGGGAGACATGATAGCAGTGTTCCAATATTTGAGAAGCTGCCACAGAGAGAAAGGGGTCAAGCTATTTTCCAAGGCACTTTAAGATCAGACAAGGAATAATGGATGGAAACTGAACAAGGTGAGATTCAACCTAAAAATAAGGAGAAATTTTCTGACAGAACAATCAACCGATGGAACAGAAATTGCCTTTGGAAGTTGTGGGAGCTTCATCAGTGGAGGCTTTCAAGAAGTGATTGGACTGCCGTTTGTCAGAAATGACGCAGGGTCTGCTTGGGCGGGGGGGAATTGGACTAGATGACCTCCAAGCTCCCTTCCATCTGTTAGTCGGATTTCTGTGCGGAATTGAGATTCAAAAGACATTTCAGAATTGAGATACGTTTCAGAGCCAAGTCCAAATCAAAACAGGCCTGCAGATATACCGAGACCCAAATTTCTTGCAGTTAAGCAAGACG
The DNA here is from genome assembly GCF_028640845.1 of Ahaetulla prasina. Classification (NCBI taxonomy): domain Eukaryota; kingdom Metazoa; phylum Chordata; class Lepidosauria; order Squamata; family Colubridae; genus Ahaetulla; species Ahaetulla prasina. Next base: position 11,893,509 of record NC_080542.1, on the reverse strand, counting down.
GTAAAGGGAATTTTGACTCATTTTAGTAATTTCCTTGCCACAGTTGAGAAAGGAATCACTGCAGATGTTAACTTAGTAACACGATTTGTAGATGGATCTGGCTTTCTCATGGACTTTGCTTCTCAGGTCACAAAAGGCGATTGCATGACCCGGGACACAGCAGCTGTCATAAATATGAGACAGCTGCCAAGCATCTGAATTTTGATCACGTTGCTGCAACGGTCATAAGTGAAAAATGCTCACAAGTCACTTTTTCCCCCCCAGTGCCATTGTAAGTTTGAACAGTCACTAAACAAATAGTTGTAAGTCGAGAACTAGAGTAGCTGTATGCCATAAACTACATATACACGTCAGACTGTCCTGACATTTCATCGCTTGTTCCCAGTATCAAACACACTCACAATTTATCTCATAGTAAGCATGGGGAATGCACTTACTAAGCGAAATTGCGTAGGTTTGTAATTTTAACACGCTAAACAAACTTTTTACCTCCGGATTTTTGCTGGGACCATTATGTAAGCAAAGTGCTGCATTATTTTTCCACCTGTAACAGGTGGACTTGCAAACTTTTTCTTTTGCAGTTATGCATCCACAACTGCGCCAACGCTTCCTCTCAATGGAGGGTTTAACATAATAACAGAGTTGGAAGGGACCTTGGAGGTCTTCTAGTCCAACCCCCTGACCAGGCAGGAAACCCTACACCACTTCAGACAAATGGCTATCCAGCATTTTCTTAAAAATTTCCAGTGTTGGGAGCATTCACAGCTTCTGCAGGCAAGTTGTTCCACTGATTCATTGTTCTGTCAGGAAATTTCTCCTTAGTTCCAAGTTGCTTCTCTCCTTGATTAATTTCCACCCATTGCTTCTTGTTCTACCCTCAGGTGCTTTGGAGAATAGTTTGACTCCCTCTTCTTTGTGGCAACCCCTGAGATATTGGAACACTGCTATCATGTCTCCCCTAGTCCTTCTTTTCATTAAACTAGACATACCCAGTTCCTGCAATTGTTCTTCATATGTTTTAGCCTCCAGTCCCCTCATCATCTTTGTTGCTCTTCTGTGCACTCTTTCTAGAGTCTCCACATCTTTTTTACATCGTGGCGACCAAAACTGAATACAATTTTCCAAGTGTGGCCTTACCAAGGCCTTATAAAGTGGTATTAACACTTCACGTGATCTTGATTCTATCCCTGTTTATGCAGCTTAGAACTGTGTTGGCTTTTTTGGCAGCTGGCTCATATTTAAACGATTGCCAATAAGGACTCCAAGATCCCTCTCACAGTTACTATTATTGAGGTTGTGGCAGCCTCTTTAGCTTCTTGTGACAAGGGTCAAAATAGGCGTGTGCCAACTGCTGAATCTAACCATGGCTTACCAAACAAAAGGACAAAGTGATTAAGAAAGACTAGCTGTGATACAAGCTAAACCACGGCTGGTTTGCAAAAAACTTGGTAGTTTGCTAGTGGGTCAATAACCCTGGGGGAGAATAGAGATAATCCACCATTCATTTAGTGACCGTTTGAAGTTACAACAGCCCTGGAAAAAGTGACTTATGCCATTGTTCACACTTAACAACCGCTGCAGCATTCCCCATGGTCACGTGATTTACATTCAGATGCTTGAGACAACTGGTTCATATGACCATCTTTGGCGACCTTCTGACCAACAGTGTCAACGGGGAAGCCAGATTCACTGAACAAATTGAGTTACTAACTTGCGATTCGCTTAAGAAACAAGGCACGACAAGTCGTAAAACAGGACAAAACTCACTTCACCGATTTCTCATTTTTGCAATGTAAATTCCAGGCTCGATTGTGGTCGTAAATCGAGGATTACCCGTACCCCCACTTCTCGACTCCGGTTAGGTGCCCGTTTCCAGAAAGCTGAGTTACGTGCCCGCTCGGTCAAACCCCACTGCGCACATTCCCACCAGACACTGAGCTTGTTGATCAGAAAGGTCGGCAGTTTGAATCCCTAGGACAGGTCTCCTGCGTCAGCAGGGGGTTGGACTAGATGACCTCCAAGGTCCCTTCAACTCTTTTATTGTGATTACTGAAGGTCTTCTAGTTCAGCATCGGCTGCTCAAACAGGGAGAACCTATACCATTTCAGATAAGTGACTTGTCTATTCTCTTTTTAAACCCAGAGAGAGAGAGAGAGAGAGAGAGAGGGACGGCGGGAGAGAGGAAGGGGGAGGGGGAGGGAGGGGGAGGGCAAGAGGGAGGGAAGGGGGAGAGGGTGGCAGGCAAGGAGGGAGAAAGGGAGAAAAGGAAGGGGAAGAGAGACAGGAAAAAGGGAGAGAGGGGAGGGAGAGAGAAGGAGGGGAGAGGGAGGAGAGGAGGGGAGAGGGAGGGGAAGAGACAAAAAGGGAGAGGGAAGGGAGGAGAGGGGAGGAAAAGGAGAGGAGGGGAGGGAAGAGAGGAGGAAAAGGAGAGGAGGAGGAGAGAGGAGAGGGGAGGAAAGAGGGAGGGGAGGGAAGAGAGAGGAAGAAAAGAGAGGAGGAGGAAGAGAGGAAAAATGGAGAGGGAGGGAGGGAGGAGGTAGGAAAAGAGGGGGAGGGGAAGGGGAAGAGAGAGAGGAAAAAGGGAGGGGAAGGGGAGGGAGAGGAGGAAGAGGAGGAGGAGGAAAAGGAGAGGGGAGGGAAGAGAGGGAGAAAAGGGAGAGGGAGGGGGAGAGAGGAGGGAGGGAAAGGGATGGAGGGAAAGAGGGAGGGGGAAGGTGGGGAAGAGAAAGGAAAATGAGAGGGAGGGGAGAGGGAGGAGGAGGAGGAGGGAGGAAGAGAGGAGGAAAAGGAGAGGGAGGAGGAAAGGAAAGAAAAGGAGAGGACAGGGAAGGGGAGGGGAGAGGGAAGGGGAAGAAGAAAGGGGGGGAGGCCGAGAGGGAGAGGATGGGGAGAGAGAGAACGAGAGGGCCCGATGCTGAACCGTGCGAAGCCGCTTCAAGCCCTGAGGGCCTTTTGAAACCCCCTCGGATTAACGCCGTTGCTAAACGCGTCCGACCCCGCCGCAACCCGGAGGGCTTTTTTTTTGTTTTTTTCCCCCCCTTTTCTTCCTTCGAGCCGGTTCAAGCCGCTCTACCGAGCCAGCCGGTGCGCCCCGGGCTCTCCCCACCCCGCCCCTCACAACCCTCTCGGCCTCCCTCCCTCCCTCCCTCCCAGCCACGCCGGTTATCCCCTCAGCCGGCGCGCGCGCGCGGGGCGTGAGGCGGTTGGGAGAGGGAGGGGGTGGTGGGGAGGAAAGCCGTTGACGAGGCTGCCCTCCCGCCGGTTGAGGGCGGGGCCTCTGCGGGGGTGGGCGGGGCCAGCGGGCTGCCGGTTCGCGGCGCGCGCAAGCCGCAGAAGCCGAAAGGGGGGGGGGGAAACCGTGGAGGGCTTTGCTTTCCCCGCCTTTGCGCCTGGAAGAAGCCGGGATCGCCTGGATCACCACCACCCCCCGCGCGATTTGTCCCGCTCCGGAATCCACCCGGGGTTGCTCCTTTTCCTTCGATAGATCCACCCTGATCCCGGATTTCCCCAGCCCGCCTTTCGTAACCTTTCATGGCGGGTTAACTGTCCCCGGTCATCTCAACCTGCTTTCCTTGCCTTGGAAGGAGGTCGTCTTCTCCGCCAACCTTGGTTTTCTTCTGACCGGCTTTTGGCTTACCTGGCTTTCTTTTGATCCTGGGTTTTCTGCTTCTCCTGGTTCTCCTCTTCCTCCTCCGTGTGCTGGGAGGGGAAAGAGATCCACTGGGGATCCTGATGGTAACCACACCGCTTTCTTCCTCACCTTCATCCTTTTTCTGGTCTTCCGGATGATGATGAAGATGAAGATGATGATGATGATGGAGCGATCTCCTCTGTTATAGATGTCCAGCTCCCTTCTTCCTTCCACTTCACTCCATCATCTTCCTCCTTTTGACTTTCCATCCTTCGCAGAAGGGCTGCGTCTTCCTTCCACTTGACCTTCCATCATCTTCCTCCTTTTGACTCTCCGTCCTTCGCAGAAGGGCTGCGTCTTCCTTCCACTTGACCTTCCATCGTCTTCCTCCTTTTGACTCTCCATCCTTCGCAGAAGTGCTGTGTCTGGCCTTACCGAGAACCTGGGGGAGGTAGGTGGTAGGTTCCTCCTTCCGTGCCTCCTTAGATCCTTCCACTTGGCCCCTTTCCACCCTTCTGGGCTTCTCCTCCTAGGTTGATTTTATTTTATTTATTTATTTATTTATTGTGTCGAGTATGTATTAGATGAGGTTTTCGCAGGTGTTTGTATATAGGTCTTTGGTTATTCGGGTTTTCTCCGCGTAAAATTGGTAGTGTTTTGGGATTGACATTGCGATCACACATTGCTCCTAAAAGCACGAAGCTGAAAACACCAGCCTGAAGGTGACGAATGAGACTTCGTTGAAACGTCGCCAAGACACTTCCAATTTTACATGGGAGAAAACCTGAATAACCAAAGACACATACACACATATATATATATATATATATGCGGGAGAAAACCCGAATAACCAAAGACACATACACACACATATATATATATATATATGCGGGAGAAAACCCGAATAACCAAAGACCTATATATATATATATGTAAGGGATGCGGTGGCTCAGGTGGCTAAGACGCTGAGCTGGTTGATCGAAAGGTCGGCAGTTCACCAGTTCGAATCCCTAGCGCCGCGTCACGGGGTGAGCTCCCATGACTTGTCCCAGCTTCTGCCAACCTAGCAGTTCAAAAGCACGTAAAAAAATGCAAGTAGAAAAAATAGGGACCACCTTCATTGGGAAGGTAACAGCACTCCGTGCGCCTTTGGCTTTAGTCATGGCAGCCACATGACCATGGAGACGTCTTTGGACAGCGCTGGCTCTTTGGCTTTGAAACGGAGATGAGCACCCCCCCTAGAGTCGGGAACGACTAGCACATATGTGCGAGGGGAACCTTTACCTTTACCTTTTATATAAGTATAAGCATGAATTGAATACATAAAATGAATACAATTAAAGTTAACATTAGGACAGGGATGGTAGGCACGCCAGTGCTTTTATGCACTTAGGAATGGAATGAGGTCAACAGTAGACAGTCAGGTGAAAGTTTTTGGGGTTTTGGGATGAGACCACAGAGTCTGGTAGTGCATTCCAGGCATTGACCACTCTGTTACTGAAGTCATATTTGCTGCAATCGAGTTTGGAGTGGTTCACTTTAAGTTTGTATCTATTGTGTGCTCGTGTATTGTTGTGGTTGAAGCTGAAATAGTCATCGACAGGTAGGTAGGTTACTCTACCTCTCTCTACTTTCTCTCTTTCCTCTTCCAGCTCCCTTGACCCAACGCCCCCCACCCCAACCCACCCCCGTAATGGACTTCCTCCTCAGCGGGGTGGCTGCCTGTGGGGCCTGCCTCTTTACCAACCCCCTGGAAGTGGTGAAGACCCGGATGCAGCTCCAGGGAGAGCTCCGTGCTCCTGGCACCTACACCCGCCATTACCGCAACGTCTTCCACGCCTTCTACACCATCGGACGGGTGGACGGGCTGGCAGCTCTCCAGCGTGGACTTTCGCCTGCCTTGTTCTATCAGTTTGGCTTTAACGGCATCCGCTTGGGAACCTACGGGATGGCGGAATCGGAAGGCTACATCCACAACCGGGACGGACGGGTCAGCCCCTGGCGGGCCACCCTGGCAGGAGCTTTGGCTGGTGCCGCAAGTGCCATTGTGAGCAGCCCCCTGTATCTGGTGGGTCTTAAGACCAGAAGCTTTCCTGGGATAGAGGAGAATAATAGAGAATACTGAGAATTACTGGGATAGAATAGAAAAATAGAGAATATTGAGAATTACTGGGATAGAATAGAAAAATAGAGAATATTGAGAATTACTGGGATAGAGGAGAATAATAGAGAATACTGAGAATTACTGGGATAGAGGAGAATAATAGAGAATACTGAGAATTACTGGGATAGAGGAGAATAATAGAGAATACTGAGAATTACTGGGATAGAGGAGAATAATAGAGAATACTGAATTACTGGGACAGAATAGAATAATACAGAATACTGAGAATTACTGGGATAGAGTAGAATAATAGAGAATATTGAGAATTACTGGGATAGAGGAGAATAATAAATTGCCCCCCACTCATTTTTGTCTGGAATCCAGAGATGCCATGCCAGGTGGAATTCTGCCTTTCAGAATCGGGGATAAAGAAATGAATTTTGCAAATAAATCCAATGTGGGCTTTTTTAAAAGAAAAAATTAAAAAAACAGCAGTCACCCAAAATATTTCCTGATAGCAATAGCAGCAGCACTCGGCCTTATATACCACTTCACAGTGCTCTTGTAGTCCTCTCTAAGCGGTTTACAGAGTCAACCTAAGCCCCCCCTCCCCCCGACAATCGGGGGTCCTCATCGGTGAAAATGAAGGCTGGAAGGCCGAGTCGACCTTGAGCCGCTCAGAATCGAACCGCCGGAGTGAGCGGTGAGTTAGCCTTGCAGGGCTGCCTTCTAACCGCTGTGTAAATCGGCTGGCTGGTTGCTTCTTTTTCCACCTGTCCCTATACTTTTTTTTTTTTACGAGGACCACATTTGCTACTGGGCTGGTTTTCACCGGCTGTGTGAGAACGCAAATTCCTTGTGTGTCCAATCACACTTGGCCAATGAAGAATTTTGTTCTGTTCTGTTCTGTTCTGTTCCATTAAAGCAGCTTTGAACTGCTCTGATTAATAGAACAAAAATGCTGCTTCGGAAGAGGGTAACGCATTGGTGAGAGAAACACATATCAACGTTATTTTTGAATGCATCTTCCTGAGGTGTTGTTTCTTAGGGAAAAAGTGACTTTTCTCCAATCCTTTCTCCAGGTGAAGACTCATCTCCAAGCTCAGTCAGCTTCTGAGATTGCTGTAGGACACCAGTATCAGCACCAGGTAAGCTGATCTTGGGCTGTAGCTTTATAGTGAGAAAGTTGTAATTTGCTGAGCTTTCGATTCCTCGGGATGTCACCGTAAATTTCTGGTCAGCAAGCTTGCAGGATTTCCAACGAGGGTCTTTCTTAGCCTTTCTTAGAAGACCTCTGGAATTTTTTTTTTTTTAACAAACCCATTATATATAAAAAAGAGAAATTAAGATTCTGGTCCTCAAGATTCTAAATCAAGTCTAACGAAGAGAAGGATTAAGGGTGACATGATAGCAATGTTCCAATATCTCAGGGGATGCCACAAAGAAGAGGGAGTCAAACTATTCTCCAAAGCACCTGAGGGTAGAACAAGAAGCAATGGGTGGAAACTGAGCAAGGAGAGAAGCAATTTAGAACTGAGGAGAAATTTCCTGACAGTTAGAACAATCAATAAGCGGAAAACTTGCCTGCAGAAGTTGTGAATGCTCCAACTCTGGAAATTTTTAAGAAAATGTTGGATAGCCATTTGTCCGAAATGGTGTAGGGTTTTCTGCCTGGGCAGGGGGTTGGACTAGAAGATCTCCAAGGTCCCTTCCAACTCTGTTATTATGTTATGTTATGATTTGATGGTAGTCTTCCCATACTATTGTAGAGAAGTGGGGGTTGACCTGTTCTCCAAAACCCCCGAGGGCAGGACAAGAAGTAATGGATGAAAGAAGGGAATGTATATCTGATTTTACACATATTGACTGCAGCAAGAATAGTACTTGCACAACAGTGGAAAAATAAAGAGATCCCAAGAGAGGAAGACGTGATTAGAAAAATATTAGAATGGGCAGAAATGGACAAGCCAACACTTAAAATTAAGGAAAAGAAAGAAACGGAATATTTTTTGACTTGGGACTTATTTTATCAATGGCTAGCTGACAAAAACTGGAGCTGGAAGCAGAGTATATATATATGAAAGGATCAGTGATACAAGGAAGATGTGTTAACTTGGTTAAAAAAACTATGACTATTATTGGTATTAATATATATTGATATAAATGTGATGAATATTGCTGTAAACGTTTTGAATAGTACTTCCTAAAATGAGTTGTACGCAGACTGTTCAATCGAAGTTGGAATTTTTATATACTATAAAATAAAATAAAAACTTATTACAAAAAAAAAGAAGAAGTAATAGTAATGGTTGAAAGATCATTAAAGAGAGCTCAAACCTAGAACTAACAAGATATTTTTAAGGAAACTAAGGAGATAAAGAAATATTGACAATATTTCCTGACAGTTAATCAATGGAATGGCTTACCTTTGGAAGTTGGGAGTGCTGGGGGTTTGGGGGTTTTCAAGAAGAGCCTGGACAAACATTTGGCCAGATTGATATGGGGGTCTCCTGCTTTAGCAGGGGGTTGGGCTAGAAGACCTCCAAGGTCCCTTTCCAACCCTGTTATTCTGTGCTCTACAGACCTGCTCAAAACGACGGAAAATTACCTCACCATGAAATAGTCCTTCCTGCATCACTGATCCAGAACTGAGCACAGTTCTGCACTGGCCTCCATCCCGGTATTATCCAAAGATGGCTGAAGTTGTGATTTGTTCTGCCACTAAATTATAGTCTTTTCCTAATTTTGGTTATTGGTGGAGGAGCTTGTTCCGGCACACCCACCTGAAGAGACAGCCTCCCAAGGGATGGAAATTGCTGGCAACCATTATTCTTTTAGTAGCTGTCACGTTACCTGGAACTCAGTTCTCCAGGCATGGTTGGCAGAAAGTATTCTTAGCAATTCATTGGTGGAATGTGCTCAAGATCCAGCAGAATCCAGGGTGAAATCTAAAAATTTTCCCTACCGGTTATGTGGGCGTGGCTTAATTGGTGGGTGTGGCTTGGTGGTCAGATGACTGGGTGGGCGTGGCCAATAACAATAAATAATAAAAATAATAAATAAAGTATAAAAAACAATCAGAGGTACCAAAAACCAACTTTCACACTTTACACACACACAACACAACACATCACAACTGACTCACACACAATGTAAAAGCAGCTGCACTTCACCCAAAATGGCCCCTGCAAGAAGCAGGAACCTCACACAGCTACAAAAAGTCAAAAACCAACTTTCACACTTTGCACACACACAACACAACACAACTGACTCACACACACACACAAAATTCCACATACAGCTTTGTGAGATTTTGTATGTTTGTGTAGTTAGAGTGAAACACTACAGAAACACAGAAATCTCTTTAAAAATAGAGGCACCGGTCTACTAATTGCCTTATTTTGGGAGCGCACCAGTCTACCTTCTTTAAAAATAGAGGCACCGGTTTGCTAGCCGCCTACAGCGCTGATCAGCTGTAGTGCGGCCCTTTGAAGCACCGCGACAGTCATTTAAGGCCGTTTGCAGCTATATCACCACCAAGAGCTTCAGGGACAGAGAAGAGGAACAGCGAGGCGTGGGCGGTGTGGAGGGGGGCAGGGATTTTTGCTACCGGTTCTCCGAACTACCTGCCCCCATCGCTACCGGATCACGCGATCCGGTCCAAACCGGGAGCATTTCACCCCTGACAGGATAGCTAGATTTTAGAAAATACAAGGCAAGGATGTTATTTATTTTCCCTGCCTCCATAAGTCTCATCGTTTGCGCTCCCAAGTCGCATACCTAAAGAAAAACAATATACGGTCGCTGGCCCCTAAAAGACTAATCATTTTATTATACAGATACTCCTTGACTTACAACCCACAATGGAGCCCAGAAATATCTGTTGCTAAGCAAGACAGTGGTTAAGTAAGTTTTGTCCCCTTTTACAACCTTTCTTGTCCAAGCTGTTAAGCGAATCACTGCAGTTGTTAAGTTAGTAAACATTGGTGAAGTGAATCTGGTCTCCCACATTGGCTTTGCTTGTCAGCAGGTGGCAAAAGGGGATCACATGACCCCATGAACCAGTGCCACCGTCATAACTATGAACCAGTTGCCAGGCTTCCGAATTTCAATCACGCGACGGGAGGGATGCTGCGGTGGTTGTAAGGGTGTAAAAACGGTCATAAGTCAGTTTTTTCAGGCTGGTTGTAACTTTGAATGGTCACGAAATAAATGGCTGTAAGTCGAGGTCTATCTGTAGAGGGGGGAAAAAAACGCAGGTAGTCCTCGTCTTACGACCGCAACTGAGCCCCAAATGTATGTTGGTAAGTGAGAATTGGTTACATGTGGTTTGGCCCATTTTACGACATGTCTTGCCACCGTTGTTAAGTGGATCAGTGCCGTTGGTAAGTTAGTAATGTGGTTGTTAATGAATCTGGCTTCCCCAATGACCTTGCTCGTCAGAATTTTGCAACCATGGGAACGCTGCAACGGTCATATGTATGAACCGGTTGCCCAGCTTCTGAATTTTGATCACATGATCACGGGAATGCTGCAACTGTGAAGAACGGTCGTAAGTCACCTATTTTCAGTGCCATTGTAACTTTGAATGGTCACTAAATGAACTGTTGTTAACTTCCGTTTGGGTCTTTGAAAGAGCAATAAAAGCATTGTCTATAAACTACACCGTCCCCTTTAAAAAAATGTACATTTGGTCTAGTGATTAAGCAGTTCAGTTTGGTCTATGGCCCCTTTATGACTTGTGGACTTCAACTCCCAGAATTCCTGAGCCAGCCATGGTGACTCAGGAATTCTGGGAGTTGAAGTCCGCAAGTCACAAAGGGGCCATAGCTCCCTCAGGAATTCTGGGAGTTGAAGTCCACAAGTCACAAAGGGGCCATAGTTCCCTCAGGAATTCTGGGAGTTGAAGTCCACAAGTCACAAAGGGGCCATAGTTCCCTCAGGAATTCTGGGAGTTGAAGTCCATAAGTCACAAAGGGGCCATAGCTCCCTCAGGAATTCTGGGAGTTGAAGTCCACAAGTCACAAAGGGGTCATAGTTCCCTCAGGAATTCTGGGAGTTGAAGTCCATAAGTCACAAAGGGGCCATAGTTCCCTCAGGAATTCTGGGAGTTGAAGTCCGCAAGTCACAAAGGGGCCATAGCTCCCTCAGGAATTCTGGGAGTTGCAGTCCATAAGTCACAAAGGGGCCATAGTTCCCTCAGGAATTCTGGGAGTTGAAGTCCGCAAGTCACAAAGGGGCCATAGTTCCCTCAGGAATTCTGGGAGTTGAAGTCCGCAAGTCATAAAGGGGCCATAGCTCCCTCAGGAATTCTGGGAGTTGAAGTCCACAAGTCACAAAAGGGCCATAGCTCTCTCAGGAATTCTGGGAGTTGAAGTCCACAGGTCCTAAAGGGGTCATAGCTCCCTCAAGAATTCTGGGAGTTGAAGTCCACAAGTCATAAAGGGGTCATAGTTCCCACTTCTGGGCTAAGGAAATAGGCTAGAAAGTGGGAGACAGTGACTTCTAAATCTGCCTCAGCCACGAAAGCCAGCTGTTCAATTTTAGGCCAGTCAGCCCAACCCATCTCACAGGGTTGTTGTTGAGTGGGAAGTAGGAGGAGGGAAGGTGTGTTGGATATGTTCGCCATCTTGAGTTATTTGTAATAAGGTGGGAGATACATAAACAAAAAAATAATAAAGAAATAAAAACTGTGCCAGCCCAATTAAAGTCTTGGGCGAACTTAATTTTCTTCCAGGCTATCAGTTGCTTAAATCTCAGCTCAGAAAGTAGTAAGCAATCATCCTAGGTCCGTGATGGTTAACCTATGGCACGCATGCCAGAGGTAGCATGCAAACCTCACTTTGTGGGCACGCGTGCTGTCGCCAGTTAGTTTCTGACGCACATCAGCCCTGGCCAGATGATCTTTATGGGTGCCAGAGCGCCGGAAAAACGGCCCCAGAACCGGCCGAAAAACAGGCCGTTTCCAGGTCATTTTTCTGGTGTTCTCTGGCGCCCATGAAGAGCAGCATGCGCACCGGAAACCAGATGGTGATGGCGTGCATGCCCACAGAGAGGGCTCTGCCTGAAAAACAACCTGAAAACAGCCCGAAAAAAGGCCAAAAAACAGGCATGCATCCGCCGTCCAGCTGGTCTTCAGCTGTCCGGTGCTCTGGCGCGCACATGCACACGTTTCAGTTTCAGTTTGGGCACTCAGTGCCGAAAAGATTCGCCATCACTGTCCTAGGTCAGTGGTCACCAACTGGTGGTCTGCGAGAAAATTTGGGTGGTCCTCAGAAAAATTATTTCTATTTTTTTTATTGCAATCAATTAGGGGTCCTCAAACTACGGCTCCCTGGGCTGGATACGGGCAATGAACGTTTGTGTTGCTGCAGAGAATCTCCCTCTTTATGGGTTTTTTTGTGTGGGTCGGAGTGGGGCAGAAATTCCAACTTGGGGTCTGCTTCAGCCTTCTGGTGTGTGGCTTTGGGCAAAAGCTGGAGGGAAGTGCTGCTGGTGGCAAAAAGTCAGAGGGCCATTTTCCAGTGGGACTGCATCATGGTCTGGAACTGGCTGACCATCTCAGCCCGCTGAGCCTCCAGGCGCTGGCACCTGGCTTTGCACTCCTGCAGGTCTTTCCTCTGCTTGGAAAGCCTATGCTCGTAGTCCTCAGTGAGGTGCTTCTACCGAGCATCCTTCTCAGTCAGATCCAATTTGAACTGAGCTGTTTTGCCAACTCTTTCTCATGGTGGCTGCTTAGCTCAAGCAATTGCTTCCTGTTGGAGCCCTAGGGAGCCCTGGCAGGCAGGCGAGGAATGGCGAGTAGAGGCTGGCAAGGTGCCCCTCGATGTGAGTGACATTGAGTTGGCCATGCCCACACAATCACATGACCACCTTGCCACGCCCACCCAGCCAGTCATTAGGCAGATCATATTAGTGGGCCGCGAGATTTAAAATTATGAATATAGTGGTCCCTGAGGTCCGAAAAGTTGGTGACCCCTATCCTAGGTAATTGTCGTGTCCCCCTCCCCCTCCGACGACTGGGTCAAGGAAGTCCGTATCAAACGCGGCAACGAAGCCTCTGCAGCTTGCCAAATTCCTTCGAGGTTTATCAGGGCAGGCAGGAGTCCAAGTTGTGACTTCAGCGATAGAGTCTGATATCAGCAAACTAGATGAGACTTTGCTTGACTCAAAGTTGGAATGCCAAAAGCAGCTCCTTTATATAGGCTGTGGGGTGTGGCTCCATGACTCAGCATTTACCCAGGCCTGCCCCTCCCTTCCTTCTGCTGGCGTTGCCTCTCAGATCTCCGGAAGCGGGGATCCTCCTACTGTGAATTCTCTTAAGCTGGATCTGCTGTCAGTAATTCCAGCACATGGCTGGCTTCCTGCTCACACGCTGTAGGAGTGAAGTTTATCGGGCTTGTCTGTTCACTCCTGACATCCTCTCCGGGCATGGGGCCAGGGCCGGGAGCTGGAGGCATGACAGGCCGTTCATCTTCATTATCAGACTCGGAGTCTGATAACAGGCCCGGTGGAGACGGGAGGGGCCTGGCTGAGGAGAGGAGGGAGGACGAGGCACAGCAGTAATACTGTTCTCCAATCTATAGCAAATATTCTTCCATTGCCTTGGTTGGAAGTAGAGTGAGGAAATGAGACAGTCATTTTTTAAAAAAAAAATCTGCACCAGAAAGCATGCTGCAGCAGCCTGATTTGGGACCATTTCTGAGGCAAACCAGGATAAGTCTGAAAATTCTCCAGCATCTCTGGCCAATCCCTGATTATTCCTGCCCCGGAGCTTGGAAACCTGCCAAGTCCGCCTAGCGAATAGGGTGGTAGGTTGACTAAACAGCTGCCTGGATCTTTAAAAATGTGCAGCTTCTAATCTCTTCCTAATACTCTGCTCTCAAAACTCGACCCGCTTGCTGGATTGGTGTAAGAAATACAACAGATTTGTGCCAAGGAAAAAAGATTTGTGTATAATGTTCTCTCCTGGGACGGAAGAATTGAATAAAGTTGGGCCTTCCACCCCGAGTCCCTATTTTACACCTTTGCAAGTTTGGGTAGCCTTCAAATGATGACCGCAGTTGAGCCCAAAGTTTCTGTCGCTAAGCGAGACCTTGGCGAAGTGATTTTTTTTTTTGCCCCATTTTACAACCTTCCTTGCCACATCGGTAAAGCGAATCTCTTCAGGTGTTGATTTAGCAACATGTTGGCCGAGTGAATTTGGCTTCCCCATTGAGCCACGATGGCTCAGTGGTTAGAGTGCAGTACTGCAGGCTACTCCTGCTGGCTACCTGCCGGCTGACTGCATTTTGGCAGTTCAAATCTCACTAGGCTCAAGGTTGACTCAGCCTTCCATCCTTCCGAGGTGGGTAAAATGAGGACCCAGATTGTTGGGGGCGATAGGTTGACTCTGTAAATCACTTAGAGAGGACTGTAAAGCGGTATATAAGTCTAAGTGCTGTTGCTAACTCTGCCCACTGCCAGGAGTCTGATCCTGACCGGCTCAAGGTTGACTCAGCCTTCCATCCTTCCGAGGTGGGTAAAATGAGGACCCCAAATTTACAGGCTGACTCTGTAAAACTGCTTAGCGAGGGCTGTAAAGAACTGTGAAGCAGTATATAAGTCTAAATGCTATTGCTATTGCCTTTGCAAAAAGTGATCACATGACCCTGGGACACTGCAACCATCATAAATACATGCCAGTTGCCAAGCATCTAAATTTTGATCAGGTGACCCGGAGGATGCTGCAGTGGTTGTAATGTGAAAAAACGGTCATACGTCAGTTTTTTTTAAGCGCTGTTGTAACTTCGAAGGGTCACTAAACAAATAGTTGTAAGTTGAGGATTACCTGTAGCCTGCTTCCCTATTTTGCACCAAGGTGATCCTGGAAACTCAGGAACAGAGAATAAAGGCAGCAACAACGGCATATTTATTTTTATTTGTTTTGCATTTTTCTTGAACTAGATAGAATATATTTGATGCAGGGTCTTTAGCCAGTCAAGAATAGCAACGAAACTGACTTGTTTGTAGATATAGGACTGGGATGAGAATCAGGCATTTTTGACCTAATGAATGTATTTTAAATTTTAGAAGCATTTCTTTCTTTCTTTCTTTCTTTCTTTCTTTCTTTCTTTCTTTCTTTCTTTCTTTCTTTCTTTCTTTCTCTCTCTCTCTCTCTCTCTCTCTCTCTCTCTCTTTCTTTCTTTCTTTCTTCATTCATTCTCCAAAACACCTGAGGGCAAGACAAGAAGTAATGGGTGGAAGATCATTAAAGAGAGGTCCAATTATTATTAATAATAATTACGAAATGATTATTAATTATTTGTATCCACTGAGTCCTGGCTAGGTGGCTCAGGGGCTAAGACGCTGAGCTTGTTGATCAGAAAGTTCGGTGGTTCGAATCCCTAGGATAGGTTTCCTGCGTGAGCAGGGGGTTGAACTAGATCAGTGGCCACCAACCGGTGGTCCATGGACCACTGGTGGCCCCTGAGAAAATTTTGGTGGTCTGCAGAAAAATTATTTGCATTTTTTTTATATTGCACTAAATCAGGGGTCCTCAAACTATGGCCCCTGGGCCAGATATATCCAATGAACATTTGTGTTGCTGCAGAGAGTCTCCCCCTTTGGGGGTCTTTTTGTGTGGGTCAGAGGGGGGCAGAAATTCTGTCTTGGGGTCTGCTTCAGCCTCCTGGTGCAGGGCTTTGGGCAAAGACTGGAGGGAAGTGCTGCTGGTGGCGAGGAGCCGGAGGACCTTGTTCCAGTGGGACTGCATCATGGCCTGGAACTGGCTGACCATCTCAGCCCGCTGAGCCTCCCGGCGCCGGTATCTGGCCTTGCACTCCCATAGGTCTTCCCCCTGCTTGGAAAGCAAGCCTATGCTCGTAGTCCTCAGTGAGGTGCTTCTGCTGAGCCTCCTTCTCGGTTAGATCTAATTTGAACTGAGCAGCTGTTTTTGCCAACTCTTTCTCATGGTGGCTGCTTAGCTCCTTAGGGCCCCAACAACTGCTTCTTGTTGGGGCCCTAAGGAGCCGGGCAGGCAGGTGAGGAGTGGCTGGCAGGAGAGGGGTGAGTAGAGGCGCCCCTCGATGTGAGTGACATCGAGTTGGCCATGCTCACCCAGTCACATGACCATCTAGCCACACCCACCCAGATGGTCATTAGGCAGATCATATTAGTGGTCCGTGGGATTTAAAATTATGAATTTAGTGGTCCCTGAGGTCCGAAAGGTTGGGGACTCCTGGACTAGATGACCTCCATGGTCCTTTCCAACTCTTGTTACTGTTACTATTTCATGTATTCATAATCATGTTTTATATCTTTAACTGTTATATTATATATGCTTGACAAAAAAATAATAATAAATAAACAAACTAAGGAGAAACTTCCTGACAATGAGAACTGTCAATCAGTGGAATGACTTGCCTCTGGGAAGTTGTGGGTGCTCCCATCGCTGCAGGTTTTTAAGACGAGTTTGGATAGCCGTTTGTCTGAAATGGGATAGGACAGGAGTCAGCAACCCATGGCTCTGGAGCCGCATGTGGCTCTTTCTTCCCTCTGCTGTGGCTCCCTGTCGCTGGTCGGCTCCACAATTGATAGGGCTTTCGGTTAGGACAGGTAGAGGAAAAAGGATGCTGCGCTAGGAGACTCTATGGTGGGGGGAACCAACTTCCAGTCGGCAGAAGAAAAAGGACGCCGTGCTAGGAGGAGACTCTATGGTGGGGGAACCGGACTTCCGATTAGCAGAGGAAAAAGGACGCCGTGCTAGGAGGAGACTATGATGGGGGAACTGGACTTCTTGTCAGCTCCAGAATTGAACGGGGGCTTCCGGTTAGGACTTTTGTGGCTTTTTGAGTGCTTATGTTTGCCGACCCCTGGGATAGGGTCTCCTGGTTTGTTTGTTTATTTATTTATTTATTTATTTATTTTATTTGTTACAACAGTATATATAAGCATAAGCATGAAATAACTATACAATATATAAGTATATATAAGCATGTATGTAATAACTATATTAATTGGATATAATAGAGGGAAACAATAGGACAGGAATGGTAGGCACGTTTGTGCTCTTATGCATGCCCCTTACAGACCTCTTAGGAATGGGGTGAGGTCAATAGTAGATAGTCTTTGGTTAAAGCTTTGGGGATTTTGGGAAGAGACCACAGAGTCAGGTAGTGTATTCCAAGCATTAACAACTCTGTTACTGAAGTCATATTTTCTGCAATCAAGATTGGAGCGGTTAACATTAAACATTTTATAATAATAATAATATTAATATAATAATAATAAAATAAATAAATAAATAAATAAATAAATAAATAATTGAACAGAGGGTTGGACTAGAAGACCTCCAAGGTCCCTTAAAAAGGTAAAAGTAAAGGTTCCCCTCGCACATACGTGCTGGTCGTTGCCAACTCTAGTTTTATTCTGTGTTTAGTGTTCTCTGTCCTGGAGCCAAGTGATTATTTCCATGACATCTGCAGGGTGGTTTGTTCAAGTCAAGAAGAGTTCAAATTCTGCTCGCACCGGACTTCAAGCGGTCCAAATCTTTCAATTGGTGACTTCCAACTGGTTGAGTGCGATGACGATGATAGACATGGATGCTCCTAAACGTTATGGGTCCTTTTCTGTTGTCTGCCTAGGGGATGTTCCACGCGCTATGCGGGATCCACAAAGAACACGGTGTCTTAGGGCTGTGGCGTGGAGCCATTTCTTCCGTGCCCCGAGTCATGGTGGGTTCATCCACGCAACTCTCTACCTTCTCCTTTTCCAAACAGTTCTTCAACAACCTCGAGGTACGATGGTTTCTTTTGCTTGTTTGAAAAAAGGTACAGGAGTTAGAATAGAAAAACTTGCATTTGGGACGGTGGGTCTAGAGTCTGACTGATCCTATCTGATAGGTTGTGATGATATCTAAGAAAATGAAATTCAATGTAGAGAACAGTGAAGTCTTACACTTAGGCAAGAAAAACCCAAAGTACAAATCCAGACTGGGTGAAACCAGCCTTAATAGCAGTGAGAGGGATCTTGGCGCGTGTGAGGAAGCACTCACATTTGCAAACCGGTAGGGAAGGTAAGTGAATCCCACCACTGGATACAATCAGGATCAAGTGAATTACAAATACCACTCTATAAAGCCTTACTAAGACCACACCTAGAATACTGCATCCAGTTTTGGTCACCGCACTATAAAAAAGATGTTGAGACTCCTAGAAAGAGTCCAGAGAAGAGCAACGAAGATGATTAGGGGACTGGAGGCTAAAACATATGACGAACGGTTGCAGGAACTGGGCAAAGCTAATCTAGTGAAGAGAAGGACCAGGGGAGACATAACATAACATAATAACAGAATTGGAAGGGACCTTAGAGGTCTTCTAGTCCAACCCCCTGCCCAGGCAGGAAACCCTACACCATTTCAGACAAATGGCTATCCAACATTTTCTTAAAAATTTCCAGTGTTGGAGCATTCACAACTTCTGCAGGCAAGTTGTTCCACTTACTGATTGTTCTAACTGTCAGGAAATTTCACCTTAGTTCTAAGTTGCTTCTCTTCTTGATTAGTTTCCACCCATTGCTTCTTGTCCTGCCTTCAGGTGCTCTGGAGAATAGCTTGACTCCCTCTTCTTTGTGGCAACCCCTGAGATATTGGAACACTGTTATCATGTCTCCCCTAGTCCTTCTTTTTATTAAACTAGACATACCCAGTTCCTGCAACCGTTTTTCATATGTTTTAGTCTCCAGTCCCCTAATAATCTTTGTTGCTCTTCTCTGCACTCTTTCTAGAGTCTCAATATCTTTTTTACATCGTGGTGACCAAAACTGAATGCAATATTCCAAGTGTGGCCTTATCAAGGCATTATAAAGTGGCACTAACACTTCACATGATCTTGATTCTATCCCTCTGTTCATGCAGCCCAGAACTGTGTTGGCTTTTTTAGCAGCTGCTGCACACTGCTGGCTCATATCTAAATGGTTGTCCACTAGGACTCTAAGATCCCTCTCATAGTTACTACTATTGAGCAAGGTACCACATATACGGTACCTGTGCATTTTGTTTTTGCACAGTAGTTTTGAACCCTACTACATGATAGTAGTGTTCCAATATTTGAGGGGCTGTCACAGAGAAGAAGGGGTCAAGCTGTTTTCTCAAGCACTTGAAGCCCAGACAACGAATAATGGATGGAAACTGAACAAGGAGAGATTCAACCAAGAAATAAGGATAAATTTTCTGACAGTGAGAGCAATCAACCAATGGAACAGCTTGCCAGTTGTGGGAGTTTTATAACTGGAAGCTTTCAAGAAGAGACTGGACTGACATCTGTCAGAAATAGTGTAGGGTCTCCTGCTTGGGCGGGGGGTTGGACTAGATGACCTACAAGTTCCCTTCCAACTCTGTTAATCTGTCAACTTTAGATATAAACCTTTGATCCAAGAGAGAAGTAAAATTAGGATATGCATTTGATTTTGGTCTAGTCGTTAAGGCCCCAAGCTGGAAACCATGAGTTCTAGTTCTGCTTTAGGCACAAAAGGCAGCTGGCTTTGGGCCAATCACCAGGATACGGTGAGTTCTAATTCCACCTTAGGAACTTTTTTTATATATATAATCTAAAAATGTTTTACTAAATACATTGGAGACACATAAAAATGCGATGCCATTGTGTCTCTTCCTTGGTCGTAATTAAGGAACAGACACAAATGGCATCACATTTTTATGTGTCTCCAATGTATTTAGTAAAACATTTTAAAATTATTTTTTTTAAGAAAAGGAATGAAAGCCGACTGGGTAACCTTGGGCCAAACACCAGGAGACGGTGAGTTCTGGTTCCGCTTTAGGGACAAAAGCCAGCTGGATGACTTTGAGCCGGTCATTCTCTCTCTTAACACAGCTCATCTTACTGAATTGTTGTATTGGGGAAAATAGGAGGAGGAAGGAGCAGCGGTGGTATTCAACCGGTTCGCAACACTTCGGCTGAACCGGTTGTTAAATTGCTGGCTGGCCCCTCCCCTCCCCTTCCAAAAGTCCCCCCCCCCGAGCCCTGTTTTGGCTCACAGGTAAGTGCAGGGAGGCCTACTAGGCCCAAAATGGGGCTTGGGGTGGTGCGGCATGCCCCTGATGCGTCCCTTTTTCCTCCCAGGAGGCTGCAGGGAGGCCTACTAGGCCCAAAATGGGCTGCAGGGGCTTGCTCCTCCCCCACCCATTTTTGCTCTGGGGGGGGGAGCAGGAGGCCAAGTGCTGCCTATCACACCCCTGGCCACACCCACCATGACCACACCCACCCACCCAATCATTAGGGTAGAGAACTGGTTGTTAAATTGTTCGAATTCCCACCACCGGGAAGGAATATTAGGTATTTTCATTGCCTCAAGTTTATTTATAAAAAAAATAATAATGAAGGCAGGATAAAACTAAAGAAAATTGTGGAGCAATTACGTAAATATACTCTGTTTTCTGGCCCAATTTATGGTCACTTCCTCCTTATTCTTTCCAACTCTTGAGTATTAAATGTGTTTCTAATCCAATGGCTATTAATACAGCACCGGAACTTAAGAAGATGGATTTGTAATTTTTTTTTTCCTGCACGCCTGCATGCGTGGCATCAACTTACTCTTTATTCCAAGGAGAGCTACAAGTTTAAATGTAGGCTGGTCGTGGCAGAAGAGACAAAATAGAAACGGGGCTTTAGGTGAGTCCAGACTGCTGATTTGCAGGCAGAACGGAGTAGAGAATAGAGAATAGAATAAAATAGAGAATGGAATGGAATGAAATGAAGTAGGGTAGGGTAGGATAGGATAGAATCAGTGGTGGGTTGCCCCCGGTTTGGACCGGTTCTTGCGAACCGTTAGTAAAACTGGGAGGGAGGCTCCGCCCACTGACACTGACATCATCAGGAAGCTTCTGCGCATGCGCGATCCCGCTGTGAACCGGTAGTAAAGGTAAATAGAACCCACCCCTGGGTAGAATAGGATAGGACTAGGGGAGACATGATAGCAGTGTTCCAATATCTCAGGGGTTGCCACAAAGAAGAGGGAGTCAAACTATTCTCCAAAGCACCTGAGGGTAGAACAAGAAGCAATGAGTGGAAACTAATCAAGGAGAGAAGCAACCTAGAACTAAGGAGAAATTTCCTGACAGTTAGAACAATTAAACAGT
Source organism: Ahaetulla prasina (assembly GCF_028640845.1). Taxonomy (NCBI): domain Eukaryota; kingdom Metazoa; phylum Chordata; class Lepidosauria; order Squamata; family Colubridae; genus Ahaetulla; species Ahaetulla prasina. The sequence goes on along the minus strand of NC_080542.1, from coordinate 11,872,641 downwards.
GGAACAACTTACCTGCAGAAGTTGTGAATGCTCCAACACTGGAAATTTTTAAGAAAATGTTGGATAACCATTTGTCTGAAATGGTGTAGGGTTTCCTGCCTGGGCAGGGGGTTGGACTAGAAGACCTCCAAGGTCCCTTCCAACTCTGATATTATTATTATTAGGACAGAATTAATTATTAGGGGCCTCTGTGGCTCAGGCTGCTAATGCAGTCTGTTATTAACAGCAGCAGCCTGCAATTACTGCAGGTTCTGGTCCCGCCAGGCCCAAGGTTGACTCAGCCTTCCATCCTTTATAAGGTAGGTAAAACGAGGACCCAGATTGTTGGGGGCAATAAGTTGACTTTGTATATAAATATACAAATAGAATGAAGACTATTGCTAACATAGTGTAAGCCGCCCTGAGTCTTTGGAGAAGGGCGGGATATAAATGTAAAATTAAAAAAAAAAAAGGACAGGACAGGAAGTAGGGGTAGGGTAGGGTAGAATAGAGTAGTGTGGGGTGGGGTGGGGTGGGGTGGGATGGGATGGGGCAGGACATGATATGATAGGGGTTAGGGTAGGGTACGGTAACATAGGATAGAATAGAATAGGTGGAATGGAATGGAATGGAATGGAATAGGTGGAAGAATAGAATAGAATAGAATAGAATAGAATAGAATAGAATAGAATAGAATAGAATAGAATAGAATAGAATAGAATAGAATAGAATAGAATAGAATGGTAGTGAAATCATGGAACCGACTTCCAGCAAAGATTGTGTGATTAGTCATCAGTAACAGAGCTTAAACATGCCTGGTATAAATACATGTGTATCATCCCACAAAAATGCAAAAATAATAAAACGGGGGAAAAAAGTAATAATGAAAAATAAGAAATGAGTACATTAAAAAGAAAACAAAAACAAAAGACTCAGGGCAGACGCCATGGTCAACGGTATCTTTTTGTCCCATTGGTTTTCTATGCATCTATGTCCCTCGCTCCATTTCTTCAGGGGTAGAGTGCTCCTCTCATTCTTTTCACATCCCAAACTGCGGAGAATTACGTTTTGATATAAACAAAAACAAAAAAAAGCTGCATTTCTCATTGCCATAGGCAAGAGGGATGGGAAAATGGTGAAGCAGCAAAAACAAAAGCACATTCCAGACATCTCTCTCTCTCAAGGCTATCTTCCAGGTTTACCCACAGCGGCCGGAGGGGAGTGATCTCTACAACCCACGAAATGGCTCCATTGGCGAATGTGACTGATGACACATCCTGGAACGAGGCAGCGGGGAAAACAGGGTCAAGTCTCGGCCATAAATTACGTGCGGTCAGAGTTGGCTCTGCTTGGCATGTGCCGACATGAAGCTCCTAATAAATAACTGGGTTTCTTTTGAAGCTTGGCTCGAGGCTCACAATTTAATTAGAGCATCCTTCGGAACCCTGACAGGTGGCTTCTAGCCTTTTGTTCTCTCCTCTTCTTCCAGATCATCCCCAAAGACAGCTGGCTGATTGCCTTGTGCGCCGGAATGACAAGCAGCTTTGCTGTTGCCATCGCCATGACACCTTTCGATGTGGCCAGCACCCGCCTTTACAACCAACCGGTTGGACCTGATGGCCAGGTAGGAAATAGGAAGAAGGGAGAGAGGATGTGGAGGAAGCTGGAACCCTTGTGGTTAGGTGGGCGAAAGGAAAAGATGGCAACCCAGATGAGTCCTTGACTTATAACCATTCATTGAAACGTCTGTGGAGATTCTCAGTCCTCCAGGTAATGCTTGTTTCAAAGGTGCTTTTTCAAGAGGCAGCTGGACTTCCTTTATTTGTCCTTGAAGACGTTTCGTTTCTCATCTACCCCGAAAATAAGACCCTGTCTTATATATATAGGTCTTATTTTTGGAGAGTGGGGATGTTATCCACTGACTTGCCTCACTTGTAGGTTGCCCCTGGCCTCCTATTCACTGTCAGAGGCCTTCGGGAACTTTTTCTGCAGCCGGCAAGGCCTCTGTAGCCGATAACAGAGCTCCAGATCAGGAAAGCCTTGCTGGCTGTAGAAGAAATGGGGCCACATGCAGTGGTGAAATGTAAAATTTGTTACTACTGGTTCTGTGGGCGTGGCTTTGGGGGGGGTAATGTGATTGGGTGGGCGTGGCCAACTTTTTTTTTTAACTTTTAAAAGCATTTTTTCTACAACCTCTTCGGCGGAAGAGATTGTAAAAAAATGCTTTTAAAAGGCTCCTCTGATGATCCCAGCTGAGTTGCCTGATCGCCAAAGGCTTTTCTTTTCTTTTAAAAGCATTTTTTTTCCTTTAAAAGAAAAAAAAAGCCTCTGATGATCAGGCAGCTCAGCTGGGATCGTCAGAGGCTTTTAAAAGCATTTTTTTACAATCTCTTCCGCTGAAGAGATTGTAGAAAAAAATGCTTTTAAAAGCCTCTGAGGATCTCAGCTGAGCTGCGCAATCATCAGAGGCTTTATTTTTACTTTTAAAAGCATTTTTTTCAGCTGAAGAAAAATGCTTTTAAGAGTAAAAAAAACCTCTGATGATCACACGGCTCAGCTGGGCATGGCGGGGGGGGCAGAGATTTTTGCTACCGGTTCTCCGAACCACCCGCCGCCATCGCTACCGGATCAAGCAATCCAGTCCAAACCGGGAACATTTCACCCCTCCATTATTTATCCAAGTAACTTCATCAGTCAAAATAAATAAATAAATAAATAGTTAGGCAGAGAATCATTGAAATGTGCCAACTCTTGCCAGATTAACTGCAGGGCTTCCTCCCCAAAATGTATTGCAGGGGTAGTCAATCTTTTTATACCTACCGCCCACTTTTTGTATCTCTGTTAGTAGTAAAATTTTCTAACCGCCCACCGGTTCGTGCTCATTTTCACAAATCTAACTGCGTACTGACCAGTGTGACCGCAAACAAAAGAGCCTGCGTTGTGTATCGTCTGCGCATGCCTCTCACACATCGTGGATTGGGTTTGGGGAGGGGCTCCAGCTACCAGCTGTGCTTGTCTGTTACCAGCTGTGCTTGTCTGTGGGGGGAGATGCGCGAGCTATTCTGGGATGAGGCTCTTTAGTTTGCGGTCGCATTATAGTGCCATTTAGTTTCACTTAGGTAACGTGAACTAAACTTATGTACGGGCGATACAAATAGTATATTTTCAGAAATTTAAATTGTCACGGGGCATTTTATGAAAACCTAATGAAAATGTTTTTAAATAATGCTATGAATTTTTTTTAAAAAGTCAATTAAATTAAAAAAAAGGAAAGTGCTTCAGTATCGGACAAAACCCCTACCGCCCACCATGAAAGCTGGAACGCCCACTAGGGGGCGGTAGAGACCAGGTTGACTACCACTGATGTAGTACAATATGTCAATGAAAATTCAATAATCCAGGCCCAAAAGTATCTTAAAAAGTTCAAGTTTGGACCAAAGTTTGTTGTTTTTTTTGTTGTCGTTGTTGTTTTTTGCATTTATATCCCGCCCTTCTCCGAAGACTCAGGGTGGCTTACACTATGTTAGCAATAGTCTTCATCCTATTTGTATATTTATATACAAAGTCAACTTATTGCCCCCAACAATCTGGGTCCTCATTTTACCTACCTTATAAAGGATGGAAGGCTGAGCCAACCTTGGGCCTGGTGGGACTAGAACCTGCAGTAATTGCAGGCAGCTGTGTTAATAACAGACTGTCTTACCAGTCTGAGCCACAGAGGCCCTGTGTTAATCTGAGACGTTTCATTACTCATTGAAGTAACTTCATCAGTCAAAATAAATTTTTAAAAAATTATTTAGGTAGCCAGAGCAGGGGTGAAATGCTCCGAAGTATGCTACTGGTTCGCTTTGCTACCGGTTTGCTGGGCGTGCACATGCACAGTACACACCAAACGCATGCTTTGCGCGCATGCGCACTGCAGGGACCACCGTGCAGCGCTGCAAAAGGAGGATTAAGCAGCTTTTTCTGAGTCTGCAAAGCAAGATTTCCTGCTTTCTAGCGAATATGAATTGCGCAGCACAGCTGATCGTCAGAAATATCGGTTTTGGCCGAATCGGTAGCATTTTTTTACAACAGGTTCACCTGAACCGGTAGCTTTTATTACTACCGGTTTGGACGAAATAGTCCAAAACGGTAGCATTTCACCACTGGGCCACAGTCTTTGGAATGTACCAACCCACACCAACTGCAGGGGTTTCTTCCCACTATTTTAAAAAATTTAAACTGATGAAGTTACTTGGTTGAGTAACCAGACCTCTCGGAAAATAAAACTCTGGTCCAGTTGACATCCAGGGTGAAATGTTCCCGGTTCGAACCGGATCCCCTGATCCAGTAGCGATGGGGGCAGGTGGTTCAGAGGAATGGTAGCAAAAATCCCTGCCCCTCCCTTGCCCCGTGCAATCATCAGAGATTTTTTCTTTTACTTTTAAAAGCATTTTTTCTTCAGCCATTTTGTAAAAAAAAAAAAGCTTTTAAAAGGCTCCTCTGGCGATCCCAGCTGAGTTGCCTGATCGCCAGAACCTTTTAAAAGCATTTTTTTAAAAGAAGAGGTTGTAAAAATTGCTTTTAAAAGGTTCTGGCAATCAGGTAACTCAGCTGGGATCATCAGAACCCTTTAAAAGCTATTTTTCCTCTGGTGATCCCCGCTGAGTTGCTTGATCATCACAGGTTTTTAAAAGCATTTTTTTACAACCTCTTTGGCTGAAGCAGTTGTAGAAAAAATGCTTTTAAAAGTTAAAAAAAAGTTGGCCACGCCCATCCAGTCAAATTACCCCCCCCACCAAGCCACGCCCACAGAACCGGTAGTAACAAATTTTACATTTCACCCCTGGTTGACATGATTTTAACCTTTTTTTTTAGACACAGCTTCGCTTCGCTGTTAACCCTTTCTTGATCCCTCCTTGTTTAAAAGTTCCAAACTGTACTTGCACTGCAAAAAACACGTCGCTATATGAACCATTGTAACTCAAGGAATGCCTGTCCTGAATTCATCTCCTCATCCTTTTGCAAAAACCTACGGATGGGTTTGTTCAATTTTAAAAAAAACCAAAAACAAGGAAGCAAGATTTCCAAATTCTGAGGCAGAGGGGCTGGGAGAACGGGACATTGAAAATGAGGGCTAACCAAAGAAAACTGAGGTGCTCTTAATTCACTGGGATGCGGTGGTTCAGTGGCTAAGACGCTGAGCTTGTCGATCGAAAGGTCGGCGGGTCAGCGGTTTGAATCCCTAGCGCTGCGTTAACGGGGTGAGCTCCCGTTACTTGTCCCAGCTTCTGCCAACCTAGCAGTTCGACAGCACGTAAAAAATGCAAATAGAAAAATAGGGACCACCTTTGGTGGGAGGGTAACAGCGTTCCGTGCGCCTTTGGCATTGAGTCATGCCAACCACATGACCACAGAGACATCTTCGGACAGCGTTGGCTTCTTCAGCTTTGAAACAGAAATGAGCACCGCCCCCTAGAGTCGGGAACGGCTAGCACATATGTGTGAGGGGAACCTTTACCTTTTAACTCGTCAGTGAGCTTGATAACTTCATTGTTTCTTTTTCTTTATATGGCAGGGCATGATGTACAAAGGACTCTTGGACTGCCTGGCCAAAATCATCCGCACGGAGGGCTTTTGGGGAGCCTACAAAGGGTTGGGGGCTGCATACTTCCGCATCGGGCCGCACACCATCCTCAGCCTTCTCTTCTGGGATCAGATCCGCCAAGTCAACTTCCGCTGGACGCAGAAGTGAAGCCACTCGGAAGGGAGGAAGCCCACGGCCCAATTTGCACATCATGACATTACCTCAGGGCAGGGACAGCCCAGACTTCGCTGTCAGTCAAGCTAGTCTCGAGAGATTCGATGCCAGCAGGAGGCATCGGTTTCATACTGGGCAGAGAAACATTCCTCGCGCTTCGTTTTTTGACCGTTCTCACGTCTGGGTCCCCTTTCCTACTTCGCTTACAGATGGGAAGAGAAAAAATTAACACTAGCAACTCTTTCTCCTGCCCGGAACAATGATACGGCAATCGTTAACTTCTGGGTCGACGCAGCTCTTCCCGACTTGAAGCTCGTGCAGGAACACACCTGGCCCATTCTATAGCGAAGCACCATTTTTCCACTGCAGAAGATGGGCTACTGTCAGCTTGGTAAATGGCCTCCGGGTCCCACCTACCTAGGAGGATCCCCTAAAAAGCTTTCTGGGGGACTCCGTTGGGTCACTTCTACCTAGTGTGCAAATTTATAGGGCCTCTGTAAACTGTTTTTCCATGGCAACCAAATAGGCCTACAGCAGTAGTGGGATTCCCATCACTACCAGTTCGCCCGAACCGGAGCGAACCAGTAGCAACCCACCACTGGCCTACAGGTAAGACTCACCCGCTTTTGTTAATCCAGCCACCAGGTGGCACTAGAGTGCCATCCTGCTCTTTTCAATTTCTTGCTCCCATTTTCCCCCTTATCGATATCCACGCGCTATTAAAAGTTATCAGATCCGCTTGTAACTTTCAGTTGGGTAAAATGCTGCATTGTGCGGCAACGAGTTTTGACTCGACGTACCTCAAATGGGGTAACATAAAGAATGTGTCCAAAACCTTGGGCCCCATATGACTGGGAATGGAAATTTGACAAACAATTTGTGGCCATTTCAGTCGCACCACCGCAATTGTGTCATCGTCCTTTCCAACACTCCCTGACACCTTCGGCAACGGAAAAGGTAAGTAAGGTAAGTCATAAGTTGCTCAGGTAAGTCTCCCCCCTCCCACTCACACAACACCTATAGGCTCTGGGCTCCCACCTCACTGGCCACTGATGTACCGCCATGCACCCTTCGCTGTGTCGCAGTGCTGCGTGTGAAGTCAACCTCGTGGCAACTGTCCTGCATCCCTGCTCAGCCTTCTCGACCCGTGCCACGTCCCTGTGCACCCCATCTGACATTTTGCACACCCTTGCACCCTTCTGGACCTCCACGGCACCTCTCGCAAATTCCCTGCACAACCTTCCTGAGCTTTTCTGAACCGTGTGGCACCTCTCTCATGCCTCCTTCTCAATTCTTGTATACCTCAACCTTGTGCAGAGTCCATTTATTTATTTTTTTATTATTCAATAGTAGAGCCATCGGGAAGTATAAATTTGATGCAGCAGGAAGGAAGGAGGAGGGGAGGGAGAGGGGGAAGGAAGGAAGAGAAAGGAAAGGAATGAAAAGAAAAGAAGGACGGGACAGGAAGGAAGGAAAGAAGAAAAGGAAGGAAAGGAAAGGACAGGAAAGTAGGAAAGGAAAGGAAGAGAGGGTAAATTGCCAGACAGGTCAGGGAAAACATATTGACTAACTCCCATTTTAGATGGGGAATTCTGGGAGTTGAAGTTTGTACTTCATAAACCATTCTCATTTAATCTTCAAGGCATCCTTATCACGAGAACAGGAAATAAATTCACATCTTCCCATGAGACAAAAATTCTTAATCCTTCATTAACGTTCCCCAAATCCAGATATTTAAGGTTTTGCTACCTACATATTTTTACATTTAAATTTCAAAAAAAAAAAATTAAAATTGATGTCGTCGTCCTTTAAAGGAGGAGAAACTGGCCGGAGGAATACAGTAAAACCTGACTGGTCTGAAGGGTGTTAAATCTTGTCCAATATACGAAGGAAGAAACCGATTTAAGAAACGGGGCTCAATTCAGTTTAGCGTTTGTAAAAGTCTGCGCCGCAACTTCCAGTCGCTCCGCTCGGTGGCCAGTCACAGAAAATGGCAGTTTCCACGGTGTACTCGCAAGGAATAATCTCCACGAATTCTCTTCTTTTGGAGAGGTTTTGCCTCTCTCAATCTAACATCCGGCTGCGATTTCCTTGCAAAATGATGTGCTGCTAACAAAAAGGATATCATTTTGCCATCCCAGAAAATGATAAGAGCCAGGGCAAGATTTTGGACACATTCTGTGAATCTGCCCTCTTTGAGGTACACCGATTCAAAAATTCTTGCCTCTCGACGCACCCAGGGGTAGGATTCAAAAATTTTAGCAACCGGTTCTCTGCCTGGTTGTTGGGTGGGTGTGGCTATGGTGGGTGTGGCCTACTTGGCTTCCTGCACCATGATGGGGGGTGTTTTCACCCTCCCCAGGCTCTGGAAAAGGGCCCATTTCCAGAACTTCTGGAAGGCTCGTTTTTCGCCCTCCCAGAACTGCCGCACAGGCACTGCATGGAGACTCCTGAGGGGCGGGGCCAGTCGGTCCTTGCAACTACCGGTTCAGCGAACCAGATGTAAAATTAGCATCCGGTTTGCCCGAACCGGCTGAATCCCACCCCTGAATGCACCAAACGTTACAAACGGACACGAGAATTTTAACGTCAGATAGGTAGGTAAAGCTTTTGTTGAAGCTTGCATTTATTTTAATCAAGCAGCAGGCCTGATGCACAAAGGATCCAAGTAAAAGGGAGAAAGGCATTCACTGTAATTGAGGACTCCAATCCACAGTGTAAGCTGTGTTTCCTGGTGGTGCTAAGAGATGATGCATGCACACAAAGCACGCACACAAAGATTTCTAACTGTTTGTACACTTTTGGGGGGGGAAAACCCCACTATATTTTCTCAGGTTGATTTTTTTTTTTAAACTAGCTCCACGTTTGCCTCTGTGTCGCTCGACACACAAGAACACGGTTGAGAAAGCTCAACTTAGAAGCAACCTCAAATTTCACGACAAAACGCCTAAAGCTTTTTGGAAGCAACGGAATTTGAAGGAAGGAAGATGTTTTGCTTGCAGCAAATTTCCTTCGGTTTTTACCTTTCTTTTCTTAACCATTCAAGGGCGAGGAAGTCACCGGCACGTGTCTAGAATTTAAACGGCTACCCCAAATAAAAAGTATCTCTTTGACGATTCGTTGGAGGTGCAATTATTTCAGGGTTTGTGCTCCTATTATTGAGAAGCGTAAAAAAAAGAATTGTGAGTGGTAAATTGCAAACTAGTGAATGGTAGGTAATCCCAGTTTGCTTGTGTCACATGTAGAATGACATCAGGAATTAGCTGGAGAGGTGAGTAAAATTATACTGCCTACAGTCTAATGCTAATGTTTTTCAAAGTTGGTGACTTTTAAGATGTCTGGACTTCAACTCCCAGAATTCCCCAGCCAGCTGGCTGGGGAATTCTGGGAATTGAAGGCCACACATCTTTAAAGTCGCCAACTTCAAAAAAAAACACGGATCCGCACAACTTAAAGTCACCAAATTTGAAAAAAACACTGGTCTAGTGCAATCCTAAAGCATAGTAGGTTGCCAAGGTTGCTTTTTGCCAAGAGAACATTCTTTGGCATTCAGTGTCCATTTCTTCTTTCCTCTGTCTGGGGATGAAGGAAAAAGATCCATGTACCACACCCGACGTGCTCATTTGAAGGCCTCCAAATCCAACGGCTCTGCATCACAGCCGCGCCGGAGCGACGCCGGATTTCTGGCAAACGTAGGCAAAAGAACTGTTTTAACCAAACAGATCAGGATTCAGGAGCCGCAGGCTACACACAAAAGCGTGGAAATGTTCCACTGTCCAGGGTGGTCGAGAGAATGCCAAGGGGACCTCTGTATTTTGCACAGCGCTGGTACTTAGAGGGCTGCCTCAGAAAGAAAGAAAAAGAGAAGAAAAAAAAATTTGTCACATACGGCAGAATCACAAAAGTATGTTCCAAAACCCACACAGTCATCAGCTGACTATCTTGCAGTTTTTGGAGCAAGCAGACCCTTCCCCAATATGATGGGACTTAAACGGGTGGGGTTCAAAAATTTTAGCAACCGGTTCTCTGCCCAGTTGCTAGGTGGGCATGGCCTACTCAGCCTCCTATGCCATGGCGGGGTAGGCCTTTTCGCCCTCCCCAGGCTCCTGAGGCTTTCCTCAAGCCTCCGGGAGGGTGAAAATGGCCTTCCCCGGACTGCAGAGGCCAGAAATGGGCCCGTTTCTGGACTTTCAGTAGGCCCATTTTTCGCCCTCCCCAGGCTCTGGAGGCTTTCCTCGAGCCTCCGGAAGGGTGAAAATGGGCCTGATTCCAGACTTCTGCGAAGCCTGTTTTTCGTTCTCCCAGAGCCTCCGCATGGGCGCTGCACTTACCTGGCATCCAAAATGGACCGCGTGGAGACTCCTGGGAAGGGCAGGGTAGGGTGGGTGGGGCCAGCCAGTCCTTGCAACTACCGGTTCGGTGAACCAGATGTAAAATTAGCATCCGGTTTGCCCAAACTGGTCCGAACCAGCTGAATCCCACCCCTGGACTTAAATCCTAGACTAATGACCACAACTGAACCCCAAAATGTTGTCCTTGGGTGAATTTTTCCGTTTGTCAAGTGAATCACTGCCGTCATTAAGTCAGTGGCATGGCTGTTCAGTAAATCTGTCTTCCCCATCACCGTTGCTTGTCAAAAGTTGGCAAAAAGGTGATCACGTGACACCCCCCCCCACAGGGACATTGCAACCGTCGTAAATATGAACCAACTGCCATACGCCTTAATTTTGATAACGTGGCCGCGGGGGCTCCGGTGGTCCTAAGTGAAAAACGGTCCTAAGTCACTATGTCGCTGTAACTTCGAGCCATCGCTAAATGCATAGTTGCAAGATGAGGACAATTTGGAAGGAGAATGGAATTTCAAGAGGTTTGTCTTAAGAAATCTATTGCAACATTTCAACACCCTCAACTCTCCTCAAATTGAGCTGAGGATGCATTTAACGAGGATGGCTCTCAAAAGTCAGAAGTCAAACTTCTCTGCCGCAAAAATATTCTTAATTTTCACTTCTTTTTTTTAACGACCCTGTAACCAGTGGTGGTATTTAGGTGGTTCTATCCGGTTCGGGCAAACAGGTAGCCGCAGCTGCAGGGGGCTCTACCCACCCATCCACACGTCATCACATCCCGTTTTTGACTCTCTGCGCAAAGGCTCTGCGCATGCGCGGAGGCGTGCGCTCATATTTGCAAACCGGTAGCGAAGGTAAATGAATACCATCCCTGCCTGTAATCCTTTAATTCGGGGTAGAATTGGGGTGACTGGATGGAGCTGAGCATTTACTGGCTGGATGCCCTTCCTGACGCCACGCGAGGTTCCCAGCAGGTATTTTTTTCTCGTTGTGCCCTGAAAAAATATCTGCCGCTACCTAGAATTGAACTTTCAACTTTTTGAATGGGAGGCAAGTGTCTTCATCACAAGGACACACACACACATGCACACGCACACAGAGGCATATTCTTAATTCTCAATCCTCCAAGTTATCCCGTCCCTTTCTCTCCTTTCCCCAGAACAGTTAGTGGTTATAACCTTGCAACAGGCAGAAGAGAGAATTAAGGCACACTCACTTAATCCAGATGGGGTCATTGAAGGTGACAAGCAGATCCGTTCTGTACTGGGGGAGGCGGAGTAGCACTAAATGCACACACACATCGTTTTTGGCCTGCGGACCACAAAACAGGAACAAGAAATCAATTGGGCCTAAGCCAAGCTTCCCATTTTATACCGATGAAGGGTGAAAGCCGGCTTTCGACATCATGAGGGTTAGCACCTCTTCTTTAAAGAAGGGCATATTCAATGAAAAGGGACCCTACCACATTGTTCGATTCTCTTATATAAGACAAGCAAGGCCCCTTCTGTCTAGTCCGGGTGTCGGCAACCTGCGGCTCTGGAGCCGCATGCGGCTCTTTGGACCCTTTGCTGTGGCTCCCTGCCGAACCAGATCCCACCATCGGCTAGCCCTGCCCTTCACCCTCCCATCTCACCTGAGAAGGTAAGGGCGACGGCAGCAGATGGAGACTCACTCCATATTCCAGAGCAGGAGTGAGGTGGCCCTGTACTTGCCTCTTCTGGAGGTGGCGAGAGCACCGGCATCAGCACTCAACACTCAAAAGAGCCATTTGGACCCGTTTTCCCACATAAGCCATCTTGGAACCATTGAAAGGACTGTGTTATAGATTGGAGATAGATGATGTCGTATATCTCCTCCTCTGCTGGGAGAGGGCTGTTCGATTTTGACACAGATGGCCTCTTTGACCCCTCTTTCAACCGATGATCAACGTCAAAATGGAACGACCCTCTCTCAACAGTCGCCAACACCGTCTGTCGTGTCCCACTCCTCCGCTGACGGCCGGGTCGGGGAAGTCCGTATGAAGCGTGCCTCTGCAGCTCTGCCAAAGTCCTATCAGAGTTCTCAAGGCAGGCAGGAGACCAGGAAGTGACTTCAGCAATCCAAGTTAGACTTTGCCTGACTCAGAGAATGCCAGAAAGCAGATTCTTTATATAGGCCATGGGGTGTGGCTCCATGACTCAGCACTTATCGAGGCCTGCCCCTCCCTTCCTTTTGCTGACGTCGCCTCTCCATTCTCCGGAAGTGTGGGTCTATCCATTGCATCGTTTCGTCTCCAGCTGTTGGTAATCTCAGCTCGTGGCTGGCTTCAGGCGCACATGCTATCGGAGGGAGGTTTGTTTGTTCGGGCTGTCCGGGCATGATGCCAGGGCTGGGGCCTGGAGGCATGCCAGGACATTCTTCAGCACTATCAGCGTCTGGCAGGAGATAAGAGGGGCCCGGCTGCGGCAGGGGGAGCGAACGAGACACAACACCGTCCTTTCAGCGATTTCAAGAAGGCTCCACACCCATTTGCACTACTCAGGTGACCCTGAGGACACAGATAAACCTCCAAGTGGCCTCAACGACTCTCTAAAAGAATGCAAATAACCAGCTGTCTGCAAGGAGTATCAATCCTCCCATTCCCGACCATCCAGTCAGAGCTGAAGAAACTTCTTGGGTGAGAAGAGAAACGTCTTCAAAGAAAAAAAAACCCAGAAAGTCCAGTTTTCTCTTGAAAAAACAACAACACACTTTTGGGACAACCATAATCTGGAGCAGGGGTCTCCAACCTTAGTAACTTAGTAAGGTTACTTAGTAACCTTAGTAACTTTAAGGCTTGTGGACTTCAACTGGCTGAGGAACTCTGGGAGTTGAAGTTCACAAACCTTAAAGTTACTAAAATTACAGCAACACAGCTGCTTGCAATTACTGCAAGTTCAAGTCCCACCAGGCCCAAGGTTGACTCAGCCTTCCATCCTTTATAAGGTAGGTAAAATGAGTACCCAGATTGTTGGGGGCAATAAAGTTGACTTTGTATATAATATACAAATGGATGAAGACTATTGCTTAACACAATGTAAGCCTCCCTGAGTCTTCGGAGAAGGGCGGGATATCAATTCAAATAAATAAATAAATAAATAAAAAAAAAAAACTAGGATTGTGTTTGCTAAGAAATGGAAAAGTGAGAAAGCACGATCGCAAGATGAAATTATTAAGAAAATAATGGAATGTGCAGAAATGAGTACACTGACATTTGAAATTAGAGAACAGGAAGATAAACAATATTATAAGATATGGGACTTATTTTATCAATGGCTAGAAGGAAAAATAAAAAAAGATTTGAGAGAGGTTTTTATAAGGCAAGAATTGTTGAATGACATAATTGATTTAAGATGATGGAATGAATGATGTAATGAGACAAAATATTAATTTAGAATGATTTATATCAGTGATAGTCAACCTGGTCCCTACCCCCCACTAGTGGGCATTCCAGCTTTCATGGTGGGCGGTACGGGTTTTGTCCGATAATGAAGCACTTTCCTTTTTTTTAAAATTAATTGACTTTTTAAAAAAAATTCATAGCATTATTTAAAAACATTTTCATTAGGTTTTCATAAAATTCCCTGTGACAATTAAAATTTCTGAAAATATACTATTTGTATCGCCCGCGCATAAGTTTAGTTCATGTTACGTAAGTGAAACTAAATGGCGCTATAGTGCGACCGCAAATAAAAGAGCCTCATCCCAGAATAGCTCACACATCTCCCCCCACACCATCCAGCTGTAACAGACAAGCAGAGCTGGTAGCTGGTGCCCCCCACAAACCCAATCCACAATGTGCGAGAGGCATGCGCAGACGGCACATTACTGTGGAATCGGTGGGCGGTTAGAAAATTTTACTACTAACGAAGATATAAAAGTGGGCAGTAGGTATAAAACGGTTGACTACCCCTGATTTATATGAAATGAGAGAATGAAATACTATAGTTAATTAAAGGATTAATTGACAAAAACATTGGGATATATACATTAGATTGACAAGGTGTCAGATTAAACAAATTAATGATACGAATATGTTGAAATTGCACAAAAGATTTGTAATCAACCTACCGACACACTGTATCTGGATTGAAGATGTTTTTATGTTTGTTTGTATTAAAACATTTTAAAAAATCAAAAGAAAAAAGTTACTAAGGTTGGAGACCCCTGATGTGGGGGACCGAGAACCTCCGTAGACATTTGACCACAGGGATGCCTTCACCGGTCATAAGTATGAAAAATGGTCGTTTTCAGTGCTGTCGTAACTTAAAACAGTCACCAAACCAATGGTCCTAAGTTAAGGACTTCTAAGTTAAGGAGTGTGTGTGTGTGTGTGTGTGTGTGTGTGTATTATATGCCCCTTTTCCTCCCCAGGTGGTTCAACCTGCAGAACCACCTTCGTTGCAGAAAAATGTTCGGACCAAGGCCCGCCAAGTGGCAGGGCATGCTTCAGAAACGGGTAACCTCGCCACTCACCTCCTCGTTGAATTTAGCGACCTCCTGGCGGCCCGTGAGTTGCCAGGCGCTGCTGCAGCCTTCGAATGCCAGGAGAGCGGGTGCAAACTGACCTTGGCTCAAAATCTCCGAATTGGCCGAGCTGCCCGCGATGTCTTCAAAATGGTACCTGGCGGGACGAGATGGTTCAAAAAAAAAAAGATGGGTGGACATCTCTCATTGATCCTTCCACCAATGAATCTCCTGTCGTAACATGGAAAAAAACTCACTTAACGAAGGTTAAATGAAGTTAACCTTTGTTAAGGGCATACGACCTGCCTTGCCACAGTTGTTGTTTTTTTTTAATTTATTTACATTTATATCCCGCCCTTCTCCGAAGACTCAGGGCGGCTTACAGTGTATAAGACAATAGTCTCATTCTATTTGTATATTTACAAAGTCAACTTATTGCCCGCCCAACAATCTGGGTCCTCATTTTACCTACCTTATAAAGGATGGAAGGCTGAGTCAACCTTGGGCCTGGTGGGGCTTGAACCTGCAGTAATTGCAGGCTGCTGTGTTTTAATAACAGTTGTTCACTTATCAACTGTAGAGATTCACTTAACACAGGGGTCAGCAACCTGCAGCTCTGGAGCCGCATGTGGCTCTTTTACCCCTCTGCTGCGGCTCCCTGTCATTCAAAATATGTGTCACAACCGCCAATGTGTGACACCCCATGGCACACGATTTATTGAGCTTTTTGACTCCCAGTAGGCCAACCATGGATAAAACCAAGAAAAGTAAAGTTTCAGAAGAAAACAGAAGGTTTAATTCAACTACATACGATAATTTTGTGGCCGCTCAGGAAATATTCAGGCACGGGAAGGGTTTTGTGGCTCCCGGCGTTTTCTTTTCTGTGGGAAATGGGTCCAATTTGAGACTTCCGGAAGATGGCGACCAGGAAGGTTGCACCGGAGAAATGCTCTCTGTAAAAGGGCTCTTTTGAGCTCTTAGGAGAGCAGTTTCCCCGAAGATTCCTTGCTGGCGATACTCCAGAGCGGAGGGTTTTCCCAGCCTGCCGTGGATTGAGGCGGCCGAGGTTCTTCCAGGCTGCTGAGGACCCAGGCGGTGGGCGAAGAGTCGGAGACCGCCGGAGCCTGGACTGCCGCAGCCACGCCGCAGCCACGCCGCCCGCTACCGCCGCCAGCCCTGAGCCGCCGCCAGCCCGGGATTGCCGCTACCGCTTGTGCCGCCAGAGCCGCCGCCAGAGCTGCCGCCAGCCCTGAGCCGCCGCCAGAGCTGCCGCCAGCCCGGGATTGCCGCTACCGCTTGTGCCGCCAGAGCTGCCGCCAGCCCTGAGCCGCCGCCAGCCCTGAGCCGCCGCCAGCCCTGAGCCGCCGCCAGAGCTGCCGCCAGCCCGGGATTGCCGCTACCGCTTGTGCCGCCAGAGCCGCCGCCAGACCCGAGACCACCGCTACCGCATTAAAGGCGGCTGGAGACACCCGAAACCACTAAAGCCACCCCACCAGACCCGGGACTGCCGCTGCCGCTGCCGGTACCGTGAGTCGCACCGCTGCCATCACCGCCCTCCATCATCGCCCTCCCACATTGCTACAAACTTTAAATTTCCCACCAAGGAGATAAAAGCCCAGCAACATTTACAACAACCCTAATCAACCTATCCCCCAATCGGCAGGACTGCTGCAGGACTACTGGTGAGTTCCTAGGAGACTCCAGTCTCCCGGCCTCTACTGACTTTTGAATCTCCCGCCATTACAGCCACCTGTAAAGAAGCTTCTCCAACCACCCTATCTCACCATTTTAAATTTCCCGCCAAATCTCACTGTTACCATAGTAACTCCCTATTACCATAGCAACTGCCAAATTGACTACCATTTAAAGTTAAAGAGACAGATATAAAATCAAAGATAATTGATTAAGTGACAGACACTTAATCATTACTAAAATAAAATAATAATAAATAAATAAATAAAATAAAATAAAAATAAAATAAAACAAAGGAATAAGAAAGATCATCATTATGCCAGCCAGAAAATCAAACGCTGATAAAATCTTAGAATCAAGATTAACAACTATTGAACAAAACATAGATAAAAGATTACAAGCTATTGAACAAAACCTAGAAAAAAGAATTCAAAATATTGAACAAAAGCTAGAAAAAAGAATTCAAAATATTGAACAAAACTTAGAAAAAAATTCTATCAGTTATTGAACAAAGTTTCACAGATTTGATAAAACAAATTTCAACACTAAAAAATGAAAACTCTAATGATCTAAATCTCTTCCAAACTCATCTATCACCACATAATATACAACTTACAACTCAACCTAGACATCAAATTAATACAACACAACCCAATCAACAACCAACTACTAATCAACTAATCAGAGATGCAATGGAGAGGACAAAAATAAAATAATGCAATATTATTTGGACTTGAAAACACAAATGAACCAGATATCAATAAGATTCACAACATCATTGGAAATTATAATTCATCAACCATCTCCCCAAATGAAATAATTGCTGTCTCCAGAGATGGACCAGAATATAAAAACAGCGATGGGACAACAGCACCAAGATTTTGTAGAGTTATATGCACTAATGAGGACAGCAAACGCAAATTCATAAAGACTATAAACTCAATTGCTAAATCCAACCCTACCTACAGTAAACTTAGATCACGCCCTGACCTATCCTTTCTACAAAGGATACGCCTCGTGAACTTCGCACAGAACTTAAAAGAAGACAAGACAATGGTGAATCCAACCTATACATCGACTACCATGCTGATTGCATAAAAATAAAACCTGCAATCAAAAATCACCTCAAACCCCCATCACCCATATCAATCAACCAGCCATCCCAGTATTCAACCAAGTACCCATCCCCCTACCTCCCATTCAACCAGCCATCTTACCAACTATCCAACCAACAGCCATCCAATCAACAATCCAACCAGCCATCCAACCAACCACCCAACCAACCATCCAAACAGCCATCCAAACAGCCATCCAAGCAGCCATCCAATCAGCCATCCAACCAGCCATCCAAACAGCCATCCAACCAGCCATCCAAACAGCCACCCAACAATCCACCCAACCAGCCATCCAAACAACCATCCATCCAAACACCCAAACTACCATCCAACCATCTATACAACCATCTATTGTCCACAACCCCAACCTACTAACACCCAAAACTAGGTATGCACGCCTTACCTCTTCAACACCAATCATATCAGATCTCAAATGCAAATTGATAAATGCAAGAAGCATAGTCAACAAATTACCTGAATTTATCCTCTTATTAAACAGTGGCACATTTGATATCATTTTTGTTTGCGAAACATGGCTGAATTCATCCCTTCCTGACTCCATTATCTCAAACAAAGAATATCAAGTCTATCGATCAGATCGGGAAAACCAAGAGGTGGTGGAGTGGCTATCTTTTACAAAAAGACACTGAATCTAAAAAATATCCAAGTAGCACATAAACTCTCTCTTCCTGAAACCATAGTATGCGACCTATCCCTTGACACTACTCTTCGATTCTTACTATGCTACAGAGCCCCCGACTATGACATTACCCACGCAAATATGCTAACCTCAATGCTAACATGGACTACCTCTTGCCCATACCCTCTTATCTTCCTTGGTGACTTAAATCTACCTCTCATTAACTGGACAACCAATGAATGTTCAACTGACCCAATCCATACTACACTATACAACGCTGTTACAAACCTAGGTCTTGAACAACTTGTAACTAACAATACAAGACTCAACAACTGCCTTGACCTCATCTTCTGCAACAATCCAAACTCAATTTACGGTATACAAATTAAAGAACCTTTTTCAAACAGTGACCACTGCATGATTGATTTTCGTCTCAATATCGTCCATACTTAATTCGTCATCACACCAGAACTCCCAACTACAACTCCAAGAAAGCCAATTACGACCTTATAAACAACGATCTTTCACTTCTGAACTGGCAAAATCTGTTTGCAACCTGCATAACCGCTGATGACCTCTATAGAATCTTCCTACTTGAAATCAATAGAGTCATTAAATTATATGTACCACGAATGACTACCATGTCCAAGAAAACAAACTACCCATATCAATAAAAAGCTTCAATCAAAAAAAATCCTCTGGAAAAGAAACAAAAAGGCTATGTTACAAACTTCAGAAACCGTTACAGAAACATATGCAACCAAATTAAAACTGAATGCACAAATTACCACACCAAGCAAGAAGAAAACCTTTACGCACAAATTCCAATCGTGCCTTTTATAATTTTGTCAACAGTAAACTTAAAGATTCAAGATCCATCCCACCACTATAACATACTAACAATAAAGAATGCAATGACGATACAGTCAAAGCAAACCTCCTGAGCATTTTCTTTCGCTGAAGTTGTGATAACTCCGATAACACATATCCAACATTCCACAAACGAACCAGCAATGACTATGATGATCTAACTCATATAGATTTCACAGAAGACAACGTTGGTAAAGCTCTTCACAACTTAAAACCATCGCTTTCTATTGGACCTGATGGTCTATGTGCATATTTCTTAAAAAAACTTTCCATTAATATAGCTGAACCCCTAAGTATTATCTTTGATAAAGCTTTCACTACCAGTTCTCTTCCCAAACTTTGGTCACTAGCCACAGTCATCCCCATCTTCAAAAAAGGAGACCCCAGCTTAGTCGAAAACTACAGACCGATCTCCCTTTGCTGCGTCACCTGCAAAGTCATGGAATCTATCATCAATCAATCCATTACCTCACACTTAGAAACTAACAACCTACTCTCCAACAAACAATTTGGTTTCAGGGAAAGTTATCATGTAACTTACAACTTCTCCACTGCAAAAACATATGGACTTCAAATCTAGATCAAGGCAAATCAATAGATGCAATCTACATAGACTTCTGCAAAGCTTTTGACTCAGTAGTACACGATAAACTTCTCCTTAAACTAACATCCTATGGCATCTCAGGACCCCTCCACAAATGGATATCTGCTTTTCTGTCTAACAGACAACAAGTGGTCAAAATTGGCAATGCTTTATCAAATCCTGTTCCTGTCAAGAGTGGCGTTCCTCAAGGCAGCGTCCTTGGACCAACACTCTTTATTCTATACATTAATGATCTTTGTGACCATATCTCAAGTAATTGTGTTCTCTTTGCTGACGATGTCAAACTATTTAACACCACAGACAACACTTCTATCATTCAAAACGACCTTGACCATCTAACCGCTTGGTCTAAAATTGGCAGCTCCAAATTTCAACCAGCAAATGCTCAGTCTTACATATAGGAAAAAGAACTCTAAAACTAAGTACATACTAGATGGACATTACCTTACAGACGACCCCATCCCGTTAAAGACCTTGGAGTTTTCATGTCAAATGATCTAAGTGCCAAAGCCCACTGCAACTACATAGCAAAAAAGCTCTAAGAGTTGTAAACCTAATTTTGTAGCTTCTTTTCCAAAACACCACACTACTAACCAGAGCATATAAAACATTTGCTAGACCAATTCTAGAATACAGCTCACCTGTTTGGAACCCTCACCACATCTCTGACATCAATACAATTGAACGTGTCCAGAAATATTTTACAAGAAGAGTTCTCCATTCCTCTGAAAACAACAAAATACCTTATCCCACCAGACTTGAAATCCTAGGCTTAGAAAACTTGAACTCCGTCGCCTCGACAAGACCTAAGTTTAACTCACAGAATCATCTATTGTAATGTCCTTCCTGTCAAAGACTACTTCAGCTTTAATTGCAATAATACAAGGGCAACCAATAGATTTAAACTTAATGTAAACCGCTTTAATCTAGATTGCAGAAAATACGACTTCTGCAACAGAATCATCAGTGCTTGGAATACTTTACCTGACTCTGTGGTCTCTTCCCATAATCCTAACAGCTTTAACCAAAAACTTTCTACTATTGACCTCACCCCATTCCTAAGAGGACCATAAGGGGCGTGCATAAGCGCACAAACGTGCCTACCGTTCCTGTCCTATTGTTTTTCTTTTCTTCTTCCTATATATGTTTATATGTGTATATACTATATAATCTTTTTGTATGATGTTGTGACAAAATAAATAAATAAAAAAAATAAAATAAATAAACAATTGGTTCTTTGAGTGATTAAGGTTGCAGACCTCTGACTTAACAACTGAAGCAGAAATGTTATAAAACGGGGCAACGCTCACTTAACAATAGAAATGTTGGGCTCATTTGTGGTCGTAAGTCAAGGAATACCTGTATAGGATAGGATAGTATTTTTATTTTATTTTATTCATGCCCATCCTAAAGACTTAAATACTTGATGCTAGCTTCCCAAAGATCAGCCAAGCTTAGCTAAATGCTGCCACCTAGCTGTGATATTTTGTTATTTCCTCCCCACTCCCTGCACGAGGGAGTTGTAAAAATGGAGATGTTGGGGATTGAACCCAGGACCTCATACATGCAAAGCACGCGCTCTATCACTGAGCTACATCCCCTTCTCATGGCAAGCCTTTAGTAATTGGTCTCCTGTAGTACAATGGTAGCCTCTGAATATTACTTCCTCCTGCTTGTATTTTCAGGTTTCACCAGTAAAGCCAACGTTTTAGGCTTCTGCTGCATAAATAAGTTACATAGTGAGTCCTATATAAATGTTGCTAAGGCTAATTAGCCATTGATTAATTAATTACTATACTATGCTAGTACTAATACTGTACAATGTAATTAATATACTATACTATGCTATTACTATGCTATTACGGTGGCTTAGTGGGTAAGACGCTGAACTTGTCGATTGAAAGGTCGGCAGTTCAGTGGTTCAAATCCCTAGTGCTGCGTCACGGGGTGAGCGCCTGTTATTTGTCGCTGCTTCTGCCAACCTAGCAGTTCGAAAGCAGGTAAAAAATGCAAGTAGAAAAATAGGGACCACCTTTGGTGGGAAGGTAACAGCGTTCCGTGTGCCTTTGCCGTTGAGTCATGCCGGCCACATGACCACGGAGATGTCTTTGGACAGAGCTGGCTCTCCAGCTTTGAAATGGAGATGAGCACCACCCCCTAGAGTCGGGAACGACTAGCACATATGTCCGAGGGGAACCTTTACCTTTATATTACGTTATGTTACAATACAATACTTGTTTATCTTGGAAATAAGCCAATTTATCTTGGAAATTTATCTTGTTTATCAGTTTATAAATTTATAAGTTTATCTTGGAAATAAGCCAACTATTGTACAATACAATACTTGTTTATCTTGGAAATAAGCCAATCTGGAAACAGATTTGCTTTCTAGAATATTTGCAGGGAAGTCCACTAATTTCTACATTCATGGCCTCTAATTAAAATAACATACAGTTAGTCCAGAGGTGGTATTCAGCAGGTTCTGACCAGTTCTGGAGAACCGGTAGGGGAAATTTTGAGTAGTTCGGAGAACCAGTAAATACCACCTCTGACTGGCCCCATCTATTCTCTGCTTCCCGAGTCCCAGCTGATCAGGAGGGAATGGGGATTTTGCAGTCACCTTCCCCTGGAGTGGGGTGGGAATGAAGATTTTACAGTATCCTTCCCCTGCAACACCTACTAAGCCACCCCACTAAGCTATGCCAGACCTACAGAACCGATAGTAAAAAAATTTGAATTCCACCACTGAACTAGTCCTGCTAAACGAGACAAGTGTTAAGTGAGTTTACCCCATTTTTACAAGCTTTCCTGCCACTGTTGTTAAGTGAATCAATGCAGGGGTTAGATAGTAACACAGATCTTAAGTGAATCTTGCTTCCCAAATTATCATATTTTTCGGACTATAAGACGCATCCGAATATAAGACGGACCTAAATTTAGAAGAGGAAAATAACCAAAAAAAAGTTTTTGGCCTCCCTTTATTCGGCCCTTTTCCAATCTTTGTTCGGCCTGTTTCCAGGGCTTTTTTTTTTGGCCTGCCTTTATTCGGCCCTTTTCCAATCTTTGTTCGGCCTGTTTCCAGGGCTTTTTTTTTTGGGCCTGTTTTCAAGGCTTTTTGCAGCCTTGTTTTCGAGGCTTTTTGGGGGCCATTTTCAAGGCCTTTTTGGCCCATTTTTCAGCCTTTTTTGGCCCGTTTTCGAGGCTTTTGGGGGGCTGTTTTTGAGGTTTTTTGGGCCATTTTTTAGGCTTTTGGGGGGCTGGGGTTTTTTTGTTTTTGTTTTTTGGCTTTTTTCAGCCCATGTTTGAGGCTTTTTTCGGTCCACTTTTTTCAAAAAAATGGGCCAGAAAAAGCCTCAAAATCAGGCCGAAAAAAGCCTTAAAATGGCCCCCAAAATCCTCAAATGGGCTGAAAAAAGCACCAAAAACGCCTCGAAAGCAGACCAAAAAAGTCTCGAATATGGGCCAGAAAAAAGCCCCAAAACAGGTCGTACGGAGGCCAAAAAAATGGCTGGTGGGTGGGTGGGGCTTCGGCAATATCTGGTCTATAAGACGCACAAACATTTTCGCCCCCTTTTGGGGGACAAAAAAATGCGTCTTATCATCCGAAAAAAATACAGTACATAAAAGAGTATAATTTTGTCCCGGGACTCCCTGCAGGCTTGAAATTCCAGCACCAATCTGTCCTGCAATTTTGCACCGCGTACCTGGCAGCGTTTTCATCCGGCACCTCTGCTTGGTATTCCAGCAGTTCCACTATGATGCTCTGATCTGTGCTGGGATGAACAAAGGCTTCCTGGTTGTCAGGAACCTGACGCATTTCGCTGCGAGGGAAAGATATAGACGGGGAGAAGAAATCAGGGTCAGCCAGCTACTAAGTCTATGTGAGCATGTAGACCTTCTAAAGACCTAAAGTTGTGTCTGCGCCCCCCCCCGAGCCGGGCCCCCTGCCAGAAAGTGACTTGGAAAGTGAGGGGGAAGGGCCATCAGGACTTACGTTGGGAGCACCTGCTTCCCTGGCTCAGCTCCAGGAGCCAGAGGCAGGCCAGGTAGAGGAGATAATGAGGCCTCCGTCCCCTGACTCTTCCCCCCCCAGGCCACACCTCCAGACCCAGATGATGGCAATCAGGCCTGGCTGAACCCTAGGTTCCGTAGGCAGGAGAGGCGGGAACAACAGAAGCAGGGGTGGGGCAGGCCTAGGAAGTGCTGAGTCATGGAGCCACACCCCACAGGATATAAAACCAGCGAGGGCAGCTATGCCTCTTTGTAGCAGGAAAAATTAACTAACTAACTAAGAGCTGAAGTACTGTTTGTTCCTGTTTGTTCACCGGCATCAAGGGAGATAACAGAGTCACTTGGCATATGCTCACTAGTTTGCTGCCAGAGCTGATAGTGCCGGCTAATTAAGCCAGCGCTCGGATAGAGGCGGGGGAGGACAGAACACCTAACAAGCAGCCATTTGGAGCTGTTGGGAAGCCAAGAGGCTGGTGAGACAGCCGGAATGACCACATCTGGGGAGATGGTGGTCAGGGGACGAATCAGTGGTGAACATCCAAATTTTTTTACTACTGGTTCTGTGGGCGTGGCTTGATGGGCGTGGCAGGGGAAGGATACTGCAAAATCTCCATTCCCTCCCTTCTCCAGGGGAAGGATACTGCAAAAGCTCCATTCCCTCCCCCCTTCTGGGGAAAGGATACTGCAAAATCCCCATTCCCACCCCACTCCAGGGGAAAGGATATTGCAAAATCCCCATTCCCAACCCACTCCAGGGGGAAGGATACTGCAAAATCACCACTCTAGGGGGAAGGATATTGCAAAATCTCCATTCCTACCCCACTCCAGGGAGAAGAATACTGCAAAATCCCCATTCCCACCCTACTCCAGGGGAAAGGATACTGCAAAATCCCCATTCCCACCCCACTCCAAGGGGGAAGGATACTGCAAAATCTTCATTCCCACCTCACTCTGGGGCCGGCCAGAGGTGGTATTTGCCGGTTCCCCGAACTACTCAAAGTTTCCGCTACCGGTTCTCCAGAACTTGTCAGAACCTGCTGGATTTCACCCCTGGGACGAATCCAACTCACCTGATATCCAGACTTCCAGGAGGAAGGCGAGCCGAAAAGGCACCCCCGAAAAGCTGGCTTTCTTGAGGCTCCTCGTCCGCCATGGCCCTTGTCTACAAGACAAAGCAAAGGACAGATGCTGTTGTGTCTCGCCCAATCTCACCACAGCCGGGGCCTTTTTATCTGCTTCCGAACACGGAGGAATGTTCTAGTATGCCTCCCGGCCCCAGCCCTGGCTCCATGCCCAGACAGGCTGAAGAGGAGGAAATATCTCCAGCCCCCAGCTCTGGCTCCATGCCCAGGCAAACGGAGCAACTAGACCCCTCTACCTCCTCCACAGCATGTGAGTGACCCTCGCGTCAGAAGACTTGATAGGCGGAGGCAACAGAAGGAAGGGAGGGGCAGGCCTGGATAAGTGCTAAGTCATGGAGCCACACCCCATGGCCTATATAAAGGATCTGCTTTCTGGCATTCTCTGAGTCAGGCAAACTCTAAACATATCTTGCTGAAGTCACTTTCTGGTCTCCTGCCTGCCCTGAGGACTTTGCTAGGACTTTGGCAGAGCTGCAGAGGCACGCCTGATTCGGATTTCCCTGACCCGGCCGTCAGTGGAGGAGTGGGACACAACAGATGCCTTGGAGATCTACAGTCAAAGTCACACACATAAAATGGGGGCTCCCCCAATTCTTTTGCTACCTCCATACTGTACATTAATGAATGAAAAGCTAAATTTCGTATTAGAGGTTCGTGGAAATCAAATTATCCTTCTTCCCCCATCCAAGTTAAGAGAACAGACTCCCCTCAAGGAGGGACCATGGATTTCAGAGTACGATCTAAGCCAGAAGATGTGTGGACTTCAACTCCCAGAATTCCCCAGCTAGCCATACCGGCTGGGGAATTCTGGGAGTCCACACTTCTTAAAGCTGACTATTTTGAAAAAGTGAGGGAGACTAGTTTAGTGCAGGGGTCAGCAATCTGTGGCTCTGGAGCCACATGTGGCTCTTTCATCCCTCTGTGTGGGCTCCCTGTCGCTCAAAATATGCGTCACAACCGCCAATGTGCGACACCCACTTGCACACGATTTATTGAGCTTTTTGACGCCCAGTACGCCAATCATGGATAAATCCAAGAAAAAAAAAAGTTTCAGGGGGAAAAAAAAGATATTGAGACTCTAGAAAGAGTGCAGAGAAGAGCAGCAAAGATGATTAGGGGACTGGAGGCTAAAACATATGAAGAATGATTACAGGAACTGGGTATGTCTAGTTGAACAAAAAGAAGGACTAGGGGAGACATGATAGCAGTGTTCCAATATCTCAGGGGTTGCCACAAAGAAGAGGGAGTCAAACTATTCTCCAAAGCACCTGAGGGCAGGACAAGAAGCAATGGGTGGAAACTAACCAAGGAGAGAAGCAACTCCTTAGTTGAAAGGAGAAATTTCCTGACAGAACAATCAATAAGTGAAACAACTTGCCTCCAGAAGTTGTGAGTGCTCCAACACTGGAAGTTTTTAAGAAAATGTTGGATAGCCATTTGTCTGAAATGGTGTAGGGTTTCCTGCCTGGGCAGAGGGTTGGACTAGACGACCTCCAAGGTCCTTTCCAACTCTGTTATTATGTTGTTTTTTTCCCCCAGAAGAAAACAGAATGTTTAATTCAACTACGTATGATAGTTTTGTGGCCGCTCAACAAATAGTCAGGCACGGGAAGGGTTTTGTGGCTCCCGGTGTTTTCTTTTCTTTAGAAAACGGGTCCAAATGGTTCTTCAGTGTTTAAGGTTGCCGACCCCTGGTCTAGTGGTTAAGGCACAAGGCTAAGAAAGTAGATAACTAGGAGTTGTTCTAGTCCCCCAATAGGCAGCCTTACCCACCTCGCAGGGTTGTTGCTGTGAGGAAAATAGGAGGAGGAAGGTGTGTTGGATATGTTTACCGTTTTGAATTGTTTGTAAAAATAATAAAGGAGGGAATACAAATAAACACACAGATCTAGGCTGAAGGAATAAAACTCTTGCTGCAACTTCACCGCACCCTTCTTAATCAACACTTTTCCTCCACCAGATGAACAGAGTTGGAAGGGACCCTGTAGGTCATTTAGTCCAACCCCCACCCCCGCCCAAGCAGGAGACCCTACACCATTTCTGACAGACAGCAGCCCAGTCTCTTCTTGAAAGCCTCCAGGGATGAAGCTCCCACAACTTCTGAAGGCAACTTCTGTTCCATGCACAAGCCTCTCCACTGGACACGGACATTATCATGCATCTTAAACGCAGTTGGTCCTCGACTTACGGCAACAGTGGAGGCCAATATTTCCATCGCTCAGCAAGACCGCTGTTAAGTGAGTTTTGCTCCATTTTTTTTCTTTCTTTTTTTTTTTATTACTTTTTTCTAACATTACAAACAAAGAAAAAAAAACATTATTCCACCCTTGTGCTATACATAAAAAAGGAAGATTTGGGTCTTCGGATATGTCCTCATGATTGCCAAAATCCACGTTCTCGAGGTACAGGTACCGAGGCGTCCAATAAAGAAGATATTTTCTGGAAGATTTGGAAACCATTCGTGGACTATGCGCTTGGAAAATTCCATTATTTTTTTTCGCCCTTTCTTGCTCCAGTTGCTCAGCGAATCAGTGCAGTTTTAAAAAGTTAGCAATACGGTTCTTCCGTGAATCTGGTTGCCCCATTGACTTTGTTCGTGAGAAGGTCGCAAAAGGGGACCACACCACACACACACACACACACACACACACGGACACTGCAACCGTCATAAATACACACCAGTTGCCAAGTGTCCGATTTTGATCACGCAATTATGAGGATCATGGAACAGTGTGAAAAATAGCCGCAAGTCACTTTAATCCAGCGCTGCTGTAACTTTGAATGGACGTTAAACAAGTGGCGGTTAAGTTGTCTGGGGACTATATTTGTATTCAGAAGTACTACAGGTAGTCCTCGACTTATAACACTTCATTCGTTGACTGTTCAAAGTCACGACGGCACTGAACCAAGTGACTTACGACCACGCTTACCACTTTTAGAGCAAGCCAACGATCATGTGATCAAAATTCCGATGCATGGCAGCCGGTTCATACTTTATGACCTGTAACATGTCTTTATGACCTGTAACATGGCTGTATCATGTGACAACCCCCCCCCCTCCTTTTGCGACCTTCTGACCAGCAAACTCGATGGGGAAGCCAGATGCATTCAGCAATCCGTGTTACTGACTTATCGGCGGTGGCGAGCGATTTAGCCACGGTGGCTAGGAAGGCCGTAAAACGAGGCAAACTCTTCCCTAACCTCCACCGTGGTTTAAGCGAGACTTGACAAATGTCTCGCTTAATGACAGAAATGTCGGGCTCAATTGGGGGGGTCGTGAAGTCGAGGGCTAATTGAGCTAAACGGCAGCGGTAATTTGAGTCATGGTGGCGCAGTGGTCAGAGTACAGTATTGCAGGCTCCTTCTGCTGACTGCTGGCTGCCTGCAATTTGGCAGTTCGAATCTCACCAGGCTCAAGATTGAGTCAGCTGTCCATCCTTCGGAGATGAGTAAAATGAGGATGGTTGGGGACAAGAATAATAGTAAACCGCTTCGAGAGGGCTGTAAAGCACTGTAAAGCAGTATATAAGTCTCAATGCTATTGCTATCATTTGTCTCTCTCCACTAGTCTAGAGTTTTGCACCCCAAATCTGGGAAGGACCCAATTGCTGATTTCTTTTGCATCTTTTCTCTTCAGGGATTCAGAAAAGAAGCAATCGCCTCCCCATCAGGAGGCTGTGAGTTTGATCCTAGGTAGAGGCAGATCTACTGCCACCGATTGCCTCCCACCGACCCCTACGCTCTCACAGGGAGGGACTCCTCAGGGTGCCGTCAGCCAGGCAGTGCCGGCTGGCGACGCCCAGGGGAAGGGCCTTTTCTGTGGGGGCTCCCACCCTCTGGAACGAACTTCCCCCAGGACTTCGTCAACTTCCGGACCTTCGGACCTTTCGCCACGAGCTTAAGACACATCTTTTTATTTGCGCAGGACTGGACTAGGTTTTTTAAATTTTAAATTTGGTTTTAATGGGGTTTTTTATTATTTTATTGTGGTTTTAATATTCGGCCGTATTTAATAAGTTTTTTAATTGGGGTTTTAACTTGTATTTATGTATATTTTATATGGCTGTTAACCGCCCTGAGTCCTTTGGGAGATAGGGCGGTATACAAATATGATTAAATAAATAAATAAATAAATAAATAAATCTCTCTTTCTCTCTCCCTCCCTCCCTCTCGAATATATCTGCTGAACAAAACTAGGTAGAGGCAGATCTCTCTCTCTCCCTCTCCCTCCCTCCCTTCCCCCTCTTCCTCTCTCTCCCTCTCTCCCTCCCTTTCCCTCCCTCCCTCTCTCGCTCTCTCCCCCTCTCAAATATATCTGCTTAACAAAACTAGGTAGAGGCAGATCTATCTCTCCTCTCCCTCCTCCTCCTCCTCCCTCTCTCTCCTTCCCTTTCCCTCCCTCTCCCTCTCTCTCTCCCTCCCCCTCCCTCAAATATATCTGCTGAACAAAAGTAGGTAGAGGCAGATCTATCTCTCTCCCTCTCCCTCCCTCTTTCTCCCTCCCTCCCCCCTCTCTCCATACCCCTCTCCTTCCCTTTCTCCCTCTCCCTCCCCCACCCTCGAATATATCTGCTGAACAAAACTAGGTAGCAGCAGATCTATCTCTCTCCCTCTCTCTCTCTCTCCCTCTCCCTCCCTCTCTCTCTCCCTATCCCTCTCCTTCCCTTTTCCTCCCTCCCTCTCCCTCTCTCTCTCCCTCCCCCACCCTTGAATATATCTGCTGAACAAAACTAGGTAGCGGCAGATCTATCCCTCTCCCTCTCCCTCCCTCCCTCTCCCTTCCTCTCCCTTTCTCCCTCTCCCTACCCCTCTCCCTCTTTTCCTCCCTCCCTCCCCCTTCCTCTCTCTCTCTCTCTCCCCCTCCCTCTCCCATATGTATGCTGAAAAAAACTAGTTAGAGACAGATCTATCTCTCTCCCTCTCTCTCCCTCTCCCTCCCTCCCTTTTCCTCCCTCCCTCCCTCCTTCCTTTCTTCTCCCTCCCTCCTTCCCTCTCTTTCTCTCCCCCTCTCCCTACCCCTCTCAAATATATCTGCTGAACAAAACTCCACACCGGCGACAGGGAGGGCATCTGGCCATTTAAACACTTCGCTAGCTCCATTCAGCTGCCCAGACTCCACCCCCCGCAAGGGATCATTAGGGGGACGTTAAACGATGATGACGATTCAGAAAAGAAGCAAGAATGAGGGGGGGGATTTTTTTGGGGGGGGGTTAACCTTATGTCATTTCCTGCTGCAAAGAAAGGAGGCAAAATAATTGGGGTGGGAAGGGTTGGGAATAATTGAAAATAGACATGGAAATCCCTGCAAGTAAACCATTCCCCCCCCCAAAAAAAGAAGGAGAACCTTGGGGGGGGAAAGGGGGTTCCCTTGTAACTGCGTCACAAAAGGAGGGGATTCCCTCCCAGGGGATTCCGGAAACCTGCGAAGAACCTATAACAGGGGGTTTCCAACCTTGGTCCCTTTAAGACTTGTGGACTTCAACTCCCAGAGTCCCTCAGCCAGCAAAGCTGGCTGAGGAACTCTGGGAGTTGAAGTCCACAAGTCTTAAAGGGACCAAGGTTGGAGACCCCTGACCTATAATGTCAATGGAGGGAAGTAAAGGTGTTTTTTTAAACCGGCCAATTGACTGCTGTAGAAACTCCGCCCCCGCTCCGCCCCGCCCCCTCGGGACGCTCCTTTCCCCCCTTTTCGAAAGACTCACCTTTCAGCTTCCCTTGATTGCACGCAAGAGGCGGCTTCCCCTTTAAAAAACGTCCCTCTCGAATGAATCACACCCTCCTCCACCCCCGCCACGCATCCGCCCCGCTGGGCCGGAACGTTGAAGCGAGCAAGGCGACCAATCAGAAGCCGGGGGAGGGGAGGGGCGCCGCTCCTCCGCGCCTCCAATGCCATTGTGGCGATGACGGAAAAAAGGGAGGGCGATGGACGAGCGCCTCGTCCAATCGCCGAGGCAGATTTGAGGGGGGGAAAAAAAAACACCAAAACCGCGTTTCCGGCCGGACGGCCCCTTAAAGGGCCATGTCTAATTTTTTTTTTATGTAAATTTTTTTTTTTATGTAAAAAAAAATTTAATGTAAAAAAAAAAGTTAGTAACGTTTCTGAAAGCGCGATCGGAGGCTGGGAGGTTTCTCACATTAAAAAGTAACTCTTTTTGGATCGAAAGAATGGCAATTTGGTCATTTCGCTTTATGTCCTTCCTCCCCTTGGTTTTCAATTCCGTAGTCCTGACTTTTTGTTTGCACGAGCTGATGGCTAATTTTTAATGGAAAGGAATTTTTGTTTTTTTAAAACGACACGTGGTTTTGCTTGCTAACTCTTTTGTGGGATAAACCAATCCGCCTATATTAGGCCGTGCACCGTTTAAATAAAAATTAGGATCATATTGCAATTATATATATATATATTCATATATACTGCTCAAAAAAATAAAGGGAACACCTACACAACCCAATGTACTGTATTTAATAAGAATATTTATTTTTTTGAGCAGTTTGTGTTGAGTCCCTGTTGTCAGGGTTGGACTCAACAGTTTGTGTGTGTTTGTGTGTATATATATATTCATATATACTGCTCAAAAAAATAAAGGGAACACCTACACAACCCAATGTACTGTATTTAATAAGAATATTTATTTTTTTGAGCAGTTTGTGTTGAGTCCCTGTTGTCAGGGTTGGACTCAACAGTTTGTGTGTGTGTGTGTTTGTGTGTATATATACATACATACACATACATATACATACGTGTATGTATGTATGAATGTGTGTGTGTGTGTATATGTATGTATGTATGTATGTATGTATGTATGTATGTATGTATATATATATATATATTTGTTTTCTGAGGTTTTCACGGGTGTTTGTATATAGGTCTTTGGTTGTTCGGGTTTTCTCCCGCGTAAAATTGGAAGTGTCTTGGTGACGTTTCGACGAAGTCTCATTCGTCATCTTCAGGCTTCAGCTTCGTGCTTCTGGGAGCAATGTGTGATCGCAGCTGTTTCTTCCTTTTAACTGCTAGTGGGGGTTTGAACTGATTGGGTGGGAGCTTGGCTGTGCTCTGATTGGATGGGGGGGGTTGTGCTCTGATTGGCTGGGGGTGTGTCCTGGGTTGGTGGGGGCTTGGTTGTGCTCAGTTTAGTCTGTGTTGCAGGGGGATTTGAGCTGGTGAGCTGCATAGCTGTTGTTTGGCTTTGTGGTCGTGCTACATCTTCATAGTGGGTGTCAGTCTGCTGCATGTATGGATTGGAGGGGTTTGAAATGGCTAATGTTGCAGCTGCGGTCTGGCTTCTGGTCCTTGGTCGTGCTTCATGATCAGTGTGGGTTTGGGTCTGCTTTCTGGGTGGATGTGCGGTGGTGACATCCTGTGTGGACCTCGTGAGTGTGGGTCTGGTGTCATTCCTCGTGTTAGGGACTCGTTTGTCAATAAGGGCGGGTTTCCAAATGGCTGGTAGGCGGGAGGTATCATCTCGTTTGTTCATGCTGTGTGGGCGTTTTTCTATCTCGATGGCTTCTCTGATTATTCTGTTGTTAAAGTGTTCAGTTTTGGCGATAGTTCTGGTCTTTTTAAAGTCAATATCGTGTCCTGTGGCTTTAAGGTGTTGGACCAGGGAGGAAGTTGGTTCCTCTTGATTGAGTTCTTGTGTTCTTCAATGTGTGCACATATTCTTCTGTTGGTTTGTCCAATGTATGTGGTGGGGCAGGTGGTGCATGGGATTTCATATACTCCTTGATTTTCTAACTCAATTTTGTCTTTGAGGTTTCTTAGGATGGTGGATATTTTTTGGTTTGTGCAGAATGCTGTCTTGATGTTGTGTTTGTGGAGGATCTTGCTGATTCTGTCTGTGGTGTCTTTTATATATGGGAGGAGGGCTGTGCCATTTTCTTGTTCTCTGTCTTGGATTTTAGTGGGGGGTTCTTTTTGGATTAGCTTGGTAATCTTATTTGTTTGGAATCCATTGGATGTTAGTACGTTAGTGAGAGTGTCTAGTTCGGTTTTAGGTGTTGTACATCAGCTAAGCATTTTGTTGTGGAGAAGAGTGTCTTGGCTACGGAGTTGATCTGTGCTGGGTGGTGGTGTGAGAGTGCGTGCAGATAGCGGTTTGTGTGTGTTTTCTTCTGGTAGATGGTGTGTCCTAGGGAGCCATTGGGTTTCTGTAGACTAAGACATCCAGGAAGGAAGTTGGTTATTAACTTCTGTTTCCATGGTGAACTGTATTTTGGGGTGTAGGCTATTGAGGTGTGTGAGGAAGTTGTCAAGTTTTTCTTTCCGTGTGGCCAGATTATGAAGGTGTCGTCTACATATCTGAGCCAGAGTTTGGGTTTGTGATCAGATTTTTCTAGAGCTTGGGTTTCAAAGTGTTCCATGTAGAGATTGGCAATGACAGGTGAGAGGGTGATCCCATGGGTGCTCCTTCTACTTGTTTGTATTTTTGTCCATTATAGATGAAGTATGTGTTGGATAGGCAGTGGTTGGTCAGATCTAGGATGTGCTTGGGGGTTATATTTGTTTTGGATAGCTGTCAAGGCTTCTTTGATTGGCACTTGGGTGAAGAGGATATGACATCAAAGCTCACGAGTAGGTCGCTGGGCTGTAAGTTTTGTTTCTTTATGATCTCTATGAACTGGAATGAGTTTTTACGTGTGAGGTGATGGATTCTGCATAGGGCTGTAGTTGTTTGGCGAGAAATTTGGCTAGGTTTTGTAGAGGTGAGCCTATGGAGCTGACTATGGGTCTGAGTGGGGTTCCTTCTTTGTGTATCTTGGGGAGGCCATAGAGCTTAGGGCATCTGGATGATTTCTCTCTGGGAATGATTCTTTGTTGGATTTCTTCGCTGATGGGGGAGGCTTTTATTTTGGATCTAGTGGTTTTTTCTAGGTAGGTGGTGGGGTCTGTGTTTAGGGGCTTGTATGCAGGGTCTTGGAGTAGGTTGGTTAATTTGGTTTGGTAGTCAGATGTGTTCATAACCACCGTGGCGTTGCCCTTGTCTGCTGGTAGGATTATTATGCTGGTATCTTTTTTCAGGTTAAGTAGTGCTGTCTGTTCCTCTTTGGGTAAGTTGCTTTTGGGTGGCTTGCTGGTGCAGAGGATGTTGGTGATTTCGAGTCTGATTTTGTTAGCGTCGTCGGGGTTGATTTTGGTCAGGCTGGTTTCAACTCCGCATATAATGGTTTCAGTGGGGATGTATTTGGGAGTGACTGCAAAGTTGAATCCTTTGGAAAGGACATCGGTTTCAGCTTTGGTGAGGATCCTATCTGAGATGTTATGCACTGTTTGTTTCATGTGTGGCTGTGAGGGTGGAGGGTTTGTTTCTGGCGTTCTTGTAGTCTTGAGTTTGTTGGTGTGCGTGTCTGTCTTGAGGGTGGTCTGTGTTTCGCTCTCCAGACGGCAAGTTGTTTGGATTTGTCCCAAAGTGCAGGGTGCATCTTGTTGCTGAGTTTGAGGTGAAGTGTGAGGAGATCTTTGTTGATTTGATCTAGGAGGAATCTTTTGTGTGAAGTTCATTTCTGATTAAGGCCAATTCTGTTCTTTTTAGGATGCGTTTGGTGGCTGCAGAGTTGGAGTGGAATTTCAATTGGAAGCATTTGGGGATTAAATTTTGATCGCGGCAGTTTCAGAGGAATGCGAGGTCACATAAAATGGAAGCTCTTTGGACTTCTAGTTTTCATAGGTCCTGGTCAGATGGTGGATTTCCTCCCGTAGAGGTGCAATATTTGTTTTCTGAGGTTTTCACGGGTGTTTGTATATAGGTCTTTGGTTGTTGGGTTTTCTCGCGTAAAATTGGAAGTGTCTTGGCGACGTTTCGACGAAGTCTCATTCGTCATCTTCAGGCTTCAGCTTCGTGCTTCTGGGAGCAATGTGTGATCGCAGCTGTTTCTTCCTTTTAACTGCTAGTGGGGGTTTGAACTGATTGGGTGGGAGCTTGGCTGTGCTCTGATTGGATGGGGGGGTTTGTGCTCTGATTGGCTGGGGGTGTGTCCTGTGTTGGTGGGGGCTTGTTTGTGCTCAGTTTAGTCTGTGTTGCAGAGGGATTTGAGCTGGTGAGCTGCATAGCTGTTGTTTGGCTTTGTGGTCGTGCTACATCTTCATAGTGGGTGTCAGTCTGCTGCATGTATGGATTGGAGGGGTTTGAAATGGCTAATGTTGCAGCTGCGGTCTGGCTTCTGGTCCTTGGTCGTGCTTCATGATCAGTGTGGGTTTGGGTCTGCTTTCTGGGTGGATGTGCGGTGGTGACTACGAAACTGCCGCGATCAAAATTTAATCCCCAAATGCTTCCAATTGAAATTCCACTCCAACTCTGCAGCCACCAAACGCATCCTAAAAAGAACAGAATTGGCCTTAATCAGAAATGAACTTCACACAAAAAGATTCCTCCTAGATCAAATCAACAAAGATCTCCTCACACTTCACCTCAAACTCAGCAACAAGATGCACCCTGCACTTTGGGACAAATCCAAACAACTTGCCGTCTGGAGAGCCGAAACACAGACCACCCTCAAGACAGACACGCACACCCACAAAACTCCGAAGACTACAAGAACGCCAGAAACAAACCCCTCCACCCTCACAGCAACACATGAAACAAACAGTGCATAACATTTCAGATAGGATCCTCACCAAAGCTGAAACCGATGTCCTTTCCAAAGGATTCAACTTTGCAGTCACTCCCAAAATACATCCCCACGAAACCATTATATGCGGAGTTGAAACCAGCCTGACCAAAATCAACCCCGATGACGCTAACAAAATCAGACTCGAGATCTCCAACATCCTCTGCACCAGCAAGCCACCCAAAAGCAACTTACCCAAAGAGGAACAGACAGCACTACTTAACCTGAAAAAAGATACCAGCATAATAATCCTACCAGCAGACAAGGGCAACGCCACGGTGGTTATGAACACATCTGACTACCAAACCAAATTAACCAACCTACTCCAAGACCCTGCATACAAGCCCCTAAACACAACCCCCACCACCTACCCAGAAAAACCACTAGATCCAAAATAAAAGCCTCCCCCATCAGCGAAGAAATCCAACAAAGAATCATTCCCAGAGAGAAATCATCCAGATGCCCTAAGCTCTATGGTCTCCCGAAGATACACAAAGAAGGAACCCCACTCAGACCCATAGTCAGCTCCATAGGCTCACCTCTACAAAACCTAGCCAAATTTCTCGCCAAACAACTACAGCCCTATGCAGAATCCATCACCTCACACGTAAAAAACTCATTCCAGTTCATAGAGATCATAAAGAAACAAAACTTACAGCCCAGCGACCTACTCGTGAGCTTTGATGTCATATCCTCTTCACCCAAGTGCCAATCAAAGAAGCCTTGACAGCTATCCAAAACAAATATAACCCCCAAGCACATCCTAGATCTGACCAACCACTGCCTATCCAACACATACTTCATCTATAATGGACAAAAATACAAACAAGTAGAAGGAGCACCCATGGGATCAACCCTCTCACCTGTCATTGCCAATCTCTACATGGAACACTTTGAAACCCAAGCTCTAGAAAAATCTGATCACAACCCAAACTCTGGCTCAGATATGTAGACGACACCTTCATAATCTGGCCACACGGGAAAGAAAAACTTGACAACTTCCTCACACACCTCAATAGCCTACACCCCAAAATACAGTTCACCATGGAAACAGAAGTTAATAACCAACTTCCTTCCTGGATGTCTTAGTCTACAGAAACCCAATGGCTCCTAGGACACACCATCTACCAGAAGAAAACACACACAAACCGCTATCTGCACGCACTCTCACACCACCACCCAGCACAGATCAACTCCGTAGCCAAGACACTCATCTCCAGAACAAAATGCTTAGCTGATGAACAACACCTAAAACCCGAACTAGACACTCTCACTAACGTACTAACATCCAATGGATTCCAAAACAAATAAGATTACCAAACTAATCCAAAAGAACCCCCCACTAAAATCCAAGACAGAGAACAAGAAAACGGCACAGCCCTCCTCCCATATATAAAAGGCACCACAGACAGAATCAGCAAGATCCTCCACAAACACAACATCAAGACAGCATTCTGCACAAACAGAAAAATATCCACCATCCTAAGAAACCCCAAAGACAAAATTGAGTTAGAAAATCAAGGAGTATATGAAATCCCATGCACCGCCTGCCCCACCACATACATCGGACAAACCAACAGAAGAATAAGTGCACGCATTGAAGAACACAAGAACTCATTCAAAAAGAGGAACCAACTTCTTCCTGGTCCAACACTTTAAAGTCACAGGACATGATATTGACTTTAAAAAGACCAGAACTATCGCCAAAACTGAACACTTTAACAACAGAATAATCAGAGAAGCCATCGAGATAGAAAAACGCCCACACAGCATGAACAAACGAGATGATACCTCCCGCCTACCAGCCATTTGGAAACCCGCCTTTATTGACAAACGAGTCCCTAACACGAGGAATGACACCAGACCCACACTCACGAGGTCCACACAGGATGTCACCACCACACATCCACCCAGAAAGCAGACCCAAACCCACACTGATCATGAAGCACGACCAAGGACCAGAAGCCAGATCGCAGCTGCAACATTAGCCATTTCAAACCCCTCCAATCCATACATGCAGCAGACTGACACCCACTATGAAGATGTAGCACGACCACAAAGCCAAACAACAGCTATGCAGCTCACCAGCTCAAATCCCCTGCAGCACAGACTAAACTGAGCACAACCAAGCCCCCACCAACACAGGACACACCCCAGCCAATCAGAGCACAAAAACCCCATCCAATCAGAGCACAGCCAAGCTCCCACCCAATCAGTTCAAACCCCACTAGCAGTTAAAAGGAAGAAACAGCTGCGATCACACATTGCTCCCAGAAGCACGAAGCTGAAGCCTGAAGATGACGAATGAGACGGGAGAAAACCCGAACAACCAAAGACCTATATATATATATATATATATATATATATATATATATATATATATACATATATACTGCTCAAAAAAATAAAGGGAACACCTACACAACCCAATGTACTGTATTTAATAAGAATATTTATTTTTTTGAGCAGTTTGTGTTGAGTCCCTGTTTTCAGGGTTGGACTCAACAGTTTGTGTGTGTGTGTGTGTGTATATATATACATACATACACATACATATACATACGTGTATGTATGTATGTATGAATGTGTGTGTGTATATGTATGTATGTGTGTGTATATACAATATATATATATACACACACAATATATATATATATACACACACACACACACACACATGTATATCTATGTATATAACATATATATGGGGTGAAATCCAATTTTTTTTACTACTGGTTCTGTGGGTGTGGCTTGGTGGGGATGGCAGGGGAAGGATACTGCAAAATCTCCATTCCCACCCCATTCTGGGGCCAGCCAGAGGTGATATTTGCCGGTTCTCTGA
Organism: Ahaetulla prasina; assembly: GCF_028640845.1. Lineage (NCBI taxonomy): Eukaryota > Metazoa > Chordata > Lepidosauria > Squamata > Colubridae > Ahaetulla > Ahaetulla prasina. The sequence continues at coordinate 11,834,567 of NC_080542.1, read as the reverse complement.
ACTACTCAAAATTTCTGCTACCGGTTTTCCAAACTGCTCAAAATTTCCACTACCGGTTCTCCAGAACCTGCTGGATTTCACCCCTGTATCTATCTATCTATCTATCTATCTATCTATCTATCTATCTATCTATCTATCTATCTATCACATATATATCTATATAACATATCTATCTATATCTATCTATCTATCTATCTATCTATAATCTATATATCTATATCTATAAACATATATATATATATGTATATATAAGTCAAGTGCACAGATTGCCTTCCTTTATTTTATCGTGCAGAAACAGCCACCTGGCTTCACCTGTTGAATGTCTGCCTGTTGTACCAGAAAACCAAAAGTTCTAACCCGACATCTAAAAAAAAACAAAACCCAAATCTTATAACTACACTTGCTTGCGGAAATCAAGAGATCATTCCTGAAAAACACAAATTAACTTCTGGGCTCCCAAATGGCATGAAATTATGCCAAAATTAGTAATAGTCACAGGGTTGGAAGGGACCTTGGCGGTCATCTAGTCCAACCCCCTGCCCACACAGGAAACTTGTTAAGTCAAGCAAATATATTGTATCCCTTTCCCCACTCACCACATTCCAGCAGTGTCTTTGATCTCAAAAGTAGGTGCCTAGGGCTGAGATTGATCCTGGGTAATTTTTTTCCCCTTAAAAATTATAATTTCCTTATAAATTCTTCCTCTTCTTCTTTGTTGCTTATATCCTTACGATTTATACCATAATTGATTTGTTTCCTGGTTGCTTAATTGTAGCCTGTGACTATCATTAAGTGTTGTATCATTAAGTGTTAAATTTGCACCCTATGACTATCATTAAGTTTTGTAAGTGTTGTACCTTGATGAACGTATCTTTTCTTTTATGTACACTGAGAGCATATGCACCAAAACAAATTCCTTGTGTGTCCAGTCCCACTTGGCCAATAAAAAATTCTATTCTATTCTATTCTATTCTATTCTATTCTTCTTTTTGGCACAGGAGACCTAGTTTCTAATCGCCTTAGTTTCACATCAGGACTTTCTGTGCAATGGCTGGCAACTTAAGACGAAGCTGTTATATCTGCTCAGTTTCCATCTGAGAAATATACACAAGATTTTACTAGAAGGGAGGGGAGGTAAATCTGCTATGGTATTTCTTTGCCCTAATTGAATTTGCTTCTTACAGTTTCTTAGACAAAGGAACTATATTTTATAGCCCCATAATTTTAATGAACTGATTAATTTAAATAATGCAATTCATTGAATTAATCAATAACATTTTTCTTCAATAACCAGGATTGTCACTGTACGTCCTGTCTACAACGAAATTGGTTTAGCCTCTACTGCTGCAACCCATAATATAAGAAAAACAGAACGGATAAGAAAAACAGGCGTTATTGGAGGTGGTTATCATCTTGAGAGGCGCAGGCAATGAAATCTCACTTTCATGTGTGAAGCTTCATTTTCAGCGCCGATAAAACTGTTATTCTAGTCTCTTTATGAAATAGTTTTTTTTTTAGATGCATAAATAAAAGAAACATAGGATGTAAGCAGTCTTGTCATTTGTTCCCTAAGTGTGTTTCTCCCCTCCACCCCCAGGTGATGAGAGAAATGAAACAACACAATTAGCAGAAAATCAAAATAAAACTAGTTATGTGTATTTCACACACACACACACACACACACACACACACACACACACACACACACAGAATCTGAAGTGGATCCCCTCGACCTCTTTCTCCCCCCCCCATCTCCCTGATCATGATTCACTTAGCGTCCGACCCTCAGCCCAAATGGGCGGGATAGAATCCTGATGAATTAAATAATAAATTAAGCCAGGACCGGAACCAGGTGGAACCACTGTTAACTCCAGAAACGGAAACGGATATAAATCAGAGTTTGGGAACGAGGCTGAGAAGTGGGTTTCTGAAACTTAAGATATTATTAGCTTAGTGCTACAGGCAAGCAGCATTTCCCCCCACTCCCCTCTCCAATATGAGGTCTTTCATGTTTGTAGGGTATGTGGCTTGTTTTATTTCTCTTTTTAAAGGACAGAGAAAGTTGTGGGGGGGGGGGTTGTCTGGGAAAAAAATTGCTGACTTTCACTTGGGAAAAAACTCAAGAGTGATTCTAAAAGTCCTTTGCAATTAGGAAAGCTGGAGGAGGGGGGAGAAAGAGCCTTGGCGTGTGATTAAAAACCAGACGGGAATGTTTTGGAATTTGGAGAAGGGTATGTTGGATATAATTTCCAAATTATATGCATTCACTAAATGTGACTTATATTTCAGAAAGTGGAACATGCTGCTCTTTGAACCGGTATTGTTTTGAGGTGGCCCAAATGTGTGAACAAGCAGGTATAGAATTGTGACGTCTGCTTCGCAGCTGAGCGCTTGTTCTTTGAACTTTAAGCCAACATTCTGGGTTGGCCGCATAAGCCAACACTCCAGGTTGAACATAGAATGGGTTTGCACAGCCCCTGCAAGGCTAAGTTAATCTTTGGGGTTTTAAAGGGCCTTGTGAACACAGCCATGGTCAGTTCATGGTTAGGTGGTTAGGTTTTGTAACCAAGTGGGGACAGTATCAAGTCTTTAAGAGAGAGTAACAGAATAATAGAATTGGAGGGACCTTGGAGGTCTTCTAGTCCAGGGGTCTCCAACCTTGGTCCCTTTAAGACTTGTGGATTTCAAATCCCAGAGTCCCTCAGCCAGCAAAGCTGGCTGAGGAACTCTGGGAGTTGAAGTCCACAAGTCTTAAAGGGACCAAGGTTGGAGACCCCTGTTCTAGTCCAACCCCTTCAAGCAGGAGATACTACTAAACCAGAGGGGTCTCCAACCTTGGCCCCTTTAAGACTTGTGGACTTCAGCTCCCAGAATTCCTCAGCCTGGCTGAGGAATTCTGGGAGTTGAAGTCCACAAGTCTTAAAGTAGCCAAGGTTGGAGACCCTTTTACTAGACCATTTCAGACAAACAGTTGTCCAAGCTCTTCTTAAAAGCCTCCATGGAGCCGTCCACAACTTCTGAAAGCAAACCGGTGCACTGGTTTATTGTTTTCACTAAGACCTATGGAGTTCAATTCCCAGAATGGCTGGCTGGGGAATTCTGGGAGTTGAAGTCCACAAGTTTTAAAGTTGCCAAGTTTGGACACACACACACCCGCCCCGATCTAAGACCTAATTTATCCCACTTTCTGCTCTTCTGTCAGTAACCAATATTTTATAGACACAGGCTTGTTCTGTTCCTCTGCTTGGAGATTTTACCTCTTTTTAGAACGCTGGAAACCAGGGGGACTGATGCTAATGTGTGTAGCTCCTGTGTAAGCTTGTTACAAAAAGACCTGTGTTCGAGAAATACCATGAATGTATTTGTAGTGCTCCCAAAACACAGAAGCCTTGGAGAGCATTTCATGGCAGTTTCCATCATCCTTTTTGCTTGTTGGTAGGGAATGACAGAAATTCTTTTTAAAAATATTTTTTGTATTAAAGATTTTGATTACAATAGCAAGAACAAATAGAACTGCGGGTGTCTTATAAGGCTATGTTTTTTTTCTTTCTGCCAGATTCCCAGAATGGGTGCATTTTCATGAACAGAGAACTTGCAACTTGCACAATTGTTGCTATTATTATCTCTTTTATTCATTAAATGAAACTCAGTCAAAGAGATAATAATAGCAGCAACAATTGTGCAATTATTATTATTGTTATTGTTGTTATTTACTTTATTCATCAAACATGAAACTCAGTCAACTGGACATTCAAAAATGCATCACAAATACCATTGACTGGTGCTGATGGTTGATACGGGTTGCTGCCAGCGTCCTAGGTATCAACCAAGTATCTTCTTAAAATGTATGATGTTCCAAGTAGCACAGTTTTTTGCGGTTCCGCTGGTGTTATTGCAGGAGGCTGCAATTTCTTGGTGAGTTTTATAAAATTCTTGGACATGGTACCAAGTGCCCTGATGACAATGGGTATCGTTGTTACATGTTTCATCCATAGCCGTGTAGTTTCGATGGCCAGGTCACGATATTTCATTATTTTTTCCAGTTCTTTTTCTTCGACTCTGGCGCCTCCTGGTACAGCGATATCAATAAACTGTACGCTTCAGCCCTCAACAACCGTGATATTTGACATGTTCCAAATGACAATCCGTCAGTATTCGAATGTCCCACATTAGTCCCACAACAACAACAACAGCAACAATAATAAAATTATTATTATTGCCCTCTCTGTTTTTTCCCTTCTGTTTACTCATGCATGAATCTCTGCCTGGAGAAATCAGGTCCTTCAGAAACGGTTTGCCATTGCCTCATTTCTAGGGCTGAGAGTTTGTGGCTGGCCCAAGGTTACCTGGCTGGCTTTGTGCCTCAGCCAGGACTAGAACTCACAGTCTCCCAATTTTCTATTCTGATGCCTTGACCACTACACTAAACTGGCTTTCTCTTTGGTTTGATACACCCAATAAAAATATTATTTGACTGTTGATTTGGAATTTTTTTCAGCTTGGCAACTCCCAGAAACCTGAAACCTCTGGCAAGCGAGCCATGTGGTCCAAGACGCTCTTTAAAAAATATCTTGATTTTAAAACTATTTTATCGTCTCTTCACGGACCTTGAATATTTAAAGATGGCTCCCCTTTCTATTCGGTCTGAAACATAGATCGACGCCTAAAGTGATTTGCTCGTTCAATTTACCCTCTTCCTGTTTCTGCTATAGCTTTGTTTCTTCCTTGCCAAAGAAGATCAAATTATTTATTTGATTTTATTTATTTATTTTGTTACACAGTATATATGAGTGTAAGCATGAAATAACTATACAATATATAAGTATATTTTTAAGTAAGAGTATGTAATAACTAAAATTAATTGAACATAAAGAAAGGAAACAATAGGACAGGAACGGTAGGCACTCTTGTGCTCTTATGCACGCCCCTTACAGACCTCTTAGGAATGGGGTGAGGTCAATAGTAGACAGTTTTTGGTTGAAGCTTTGGGGATTTTGGGAAGAGACTATAGAGTCAGGTAGTGTATTCCAGGCATTAACAACTCTGTTACTGAAGTCATATTTTTGCAATCAAGATTGGAGCGGTTAACATTAAGCTTAAATCTATTATGTGCTTGTGTATTGTTGCAATTGAAGCTGAAGTAGTCTTTGACAGGAAGGACATTGTAATAGATGATTCTATGAGTTAAGCTCAAGTCATGTCGAAGGCGGCGCAGTTCTAAATCTTCTAAACCCAGGATTTCAAGTCTGGCGGTGCCTACATTTCTTAATTTATTCTCTGGTTTGAGATGCTGCAGGATATAGTTCCACCTCAACTTTTCTCTGTAGCCTCATCCTTCTCTCCATCTCATTAATCCAAAGCAAAACTAATTTTGAGTTTTTTGCCTTTGTTTTTCCAATAGTATCCTATTCTATATATTGGGGAGCCAGGCAGTGCTGTCCATACCTTTCCCCCCAGGTAAGTTTGTTGGTTCTAAAAGGGTTGTGAAGAACATTTATTAATTTTATGTTCTAAATACAAATAATAGACCCAATTCACTCTTCTGTATTAATGTTCTGCTAATCAGTGATGGTTATTGCCTCCTGTTTTTCAAGTTTAGCACTGCTGTCTTCAGCTGAAAATAGATGTGCAAGCAAATGGCTGGAATAGGAGAAATCACTCGCAAAAAGATAAATAACATGCAGGAAGTAGCTACTGAATTTCTGTGCAGAGTTAAGCTAATAAAGTATTTCTAGCAGGGCTACCAGATTCTGTAACAGCTTTGTTCCCTATGCCATCCATCTGGCAAACTCCCAAGTTACGTTTTTCTCGCCATAAATATGTATACATCCAAACTGGACCATGTTTCTCTGTGTCATATAATTTATGTGGGTATATACATAATTTTGCATTTATCTTGTTACGTTTATGTAGTATAAAATTGGAGGTGGTGACCTTGAAAAGATGTATGCAATGAAAATTCATTTTTAATATATGCCAATTAGATGTACATTCAAAGGGACAATAAAGTGGTGGCTCAGCGGCTAAGACGCTGAGCTTGTTGGTCAAAAGGTCGGCAGTTCAGCGGTTCAAATCCCTAGTGCCGGGTAACAAGGTGAGCTCCCGTTGCTTGTCCCAGCTTCTGCCAACCTAGCTGTTCGAAAGCATGTAAAAAAATGCAAGTAGAAAAATAGGGACCACCTTTGGTGGGAAGGTAAACAGCGTTCCGTGCACTTTTGGCATTTAGTCATGCCGGCCACATGACCACGGAGACATCTTCGGACAGCGCTTGCTCTTCAGCTTTGAAATGGAGATGAGCACCGCCCCCTAGAGTCGGGAACGTCTAGCACATATGTGCTAGGAGAACCTTTAACTTCTATTCTATTCTATTTTATTCTATAATTAACAATCTAGACCAGTGTTTCTCAACTGTGGCAAATTTAACATTTGTGGACTTTAAGTCCCAGAATTCCTCAGCCAGCATGGATGGCTGGGGAATTCTGGGAGTTAAGTCCACATTTCTTAAAGAATAGAATAGAATAGAATAGAATAGAATAGAATAGAATAGAATAGAATAGAATAGAATAGATGGAATGGAGAATAGAATAGAATAGAATAGAATAGAATAGAATAGAATAGATGGAATGGAGAATAGAATAGAATAGAATAGAATAGAATAGAATAGAATAGAATAGAATAGAATAGAATAGAATTTTTTATTGGCCAAGTGTGATTGGACACACAAGGAATTTGTCTTGGTGCATATACTCTCAGTGTCAATGTTAAGAAGTAGTGCAAAAACAATAATAATAATCCAGATGAGAGCATTAGAATAAGAAATCAAATTTTGCTGGGCTGCCTGTGACATTGGCTCACAGTCGAAGCTAACCTGAATCCTAAGGCATCCTATTATGGTTTAATGCAGGGGTCAGCAACCTGCGGCTCTGGAGCCGTATGTGGCTCTTTCATCCCTCTGCTGGGGCTCCCTGTCGCCAGTCAGCTCCACAATTCATAGGGCATTCGATTAGGACAGGTAGAGGAAAATGGATGCCATGATAGGAGGAGACTCTGTGGTGGGGGAACTGGATTTCCGGTTGGGTCTAGAATTGAATGCGGGGGGTGGGGGGAACCCTTCAGTTAGGACCTTTGTGGCTCTTTGAGTGTTTAAGGTTGCCGACCCCCTGGTTTAACGTAATGTGTGAAGCCAGTCTCAAGACTTTCCAGGAGCGATCAAGTATAGTTGAGCAGGTGGCCAAGAAACACTTTTCATGGAAGCCACAAAGAACTGGGTGGGATGCAGGGTGGCAATTTTGTTAGACTTTTGTTTGCTTGCTTATTGGAAAAAAAATATTCCCTTTTCCGGAAGGGGCTTCACGGACGGAATGCCGGGACCGCTACTTTTGGATATGGCTGGACAAGTCTGCATTGGGGCAAAATTCTTGGAGTTACAGTGTCTTCAGTAAGTAAACGGGCCGGTAAGGATTTAGGTAGCGTTTAGGCAAGGCTGTTTTCTTTCTCAATGGCAGAAAGATTTAGTGCTTGCTCGTTCCCTTGTTCCTGAGTTGGAGTTAACTAAAATAGACATAATAAATTATTATAGTCCCAAAACCTTAGTGTAGCCTCAGTAACAGAATAGCAAAGTTGAAAGGGACCTTGGCGGTAGTCTATGGCAGGGGTCTCCAACCTTGTTCCCTTGAAGACTTGTGGACTTCAACTCCCAGACTCCCTCAGCCAGCAAAGCTTTCAGGCAAATGGCTTTCCCAATCTCTTCTTGAAAAACTCCAGGGTTGGATCACCCGCAACTTCTGGAGGCAAGCTGTTCCACTGATTAATTATTCTCACTGTCAAGCGATGTCCCAAAGGTGCTTTTTCAAGAAGCAATCGGACTTGCTGGTTTTTCTTTGAAGACCTTTCGCTTCTCATCCAAGAAGATTCTTCAGGTTCTTGGGTGATGTAGTGTCCCCCTCCCCCTCCGATGACCGGGTCTAGGAAGTCCGTATCAAGTGTGGCAACGAAGCCTCTGCAGCTCGTCAAATTCCTTCCAGGTTTCTCAGGGCAGGCAGGAGTCCAAGTTGTGACTTCAGCGATAGCAGCAAACTAGATGAGACTTTGCTTGACTCAAGGTTGGAATGCCAAAAGCAAGTCCTTTATATAGGCTGTGGGGTGTGGCTCCATGACTCAGCATTTATCCAGGCCTGCTCCTCCCTTCCTTCTGCTGGCGTCGCCTCTCAGATCTCCGGAAGTGAGGATCCTCCCACTCTGAATTGTCTCCAGCTGTCTCTACTGTCGGCATCTGGGAAAGGGAGGGGTCAGAGGGAGCAGGTCCGGGTAATTGCACCACTTGGCTGACCTCCTACTCTGACGGCTGTGTCGAAGGAACACACACTGTATGAGTGAGCTGTCTTGGGCTTATCTGTTCGCTCCTGACATCCCCTCCGAGCATGGGGCCGGGGCCAGGGGCTGGAGGCATGACAGGCCGTTCATCTTCATTATCAGACTCGGAGTCTGATAACAGGCCCAGGAGGAGATGGGAGGGGCCCGGCTGAGGAGGACGAGGCACAACAGATGAGAAGCGAAACGTCTTCAAAGAAAAACCAGAAAGTCCAGTTGCCTCTTGAAAAAGCACCTTTGGAACAACCATGACCTAGATCAGTGAGGGCTAACCTTTTCCGGATGTGCCCCGCCCCTACATGCATCCCACCCAGTGGTGGGTTACAATTTTTTTTTTTACTACCGCTTCAATTGGGCGTGGCATGGCTTGGTGGGCATGGCTTGGTGGGTGTGGCAAGGGAAGGTTACTGTAAAGTCTCCATTCCCTCCCCAATCCAGGGGAAGGTTACTGCAAAATCCCCATTTCCTTCTGATCAGCTGGGACTTGGGAGGCAGAGAATAGATGGGGGCGTGGCCAGTTAGAATTTTTACTACCGGTTCGCCAAACTACTCAAAATTTCTGCGACCGGTTCTCCAGAACTGGTGAGAACCTGCTGAAACCCACCTCTGATCCTGCCCCCACATATGCGCGCACACACACACACAGGCCCCCCCTGCACACGCCCCACCCCCTGCATGTGCGCGGCAGAGAGCTGCCGACCAGCTGACTGATAATCTCCATAGACACTGTCAAGAGATTTTTCCTTAGTTCTAGGTTGCTTCTCTCCTTGATTAGTTTCCACCCATTGCTTCTTGTCCTGCCCTCAGGTGCTTTGGAGAATAGCTTGACTCCCTCTTCTTTGTGGCAGCCCCTGAGATATTGGAACGCTACTATCCTGTCACCCCCTAGTCCTTCTTTTCATACACCATACCTATTGGGATGGGATGGTGCACCTCAAGAGTAGAAGACGCTACAGAACTGGCTTGGATAATGAATTTGTTTCTTTGTTTTCCTAGATGAACTCGGCAAGCGTATCTCTGTGACTGATTATATCGCTACTCAGTGCGGGTTCACCCATGGCGTGGACCTCTATGGAAACCCAGAAATCCGTATCTCATTCCTGGCTTGTTTCGTCCGCAATCTGGTAAGACCTATGCCCTATCCTGCTTGAAGCTGGGTTGGAGAGTTCATAAACCAGATTCTGTGCAGTGGTGAAATGTAAAATTTGTTACTGCCGGTTCTTTGAGTGTGGCTTGGTGGTGGGGGGGGGGCGAGGTAATGTGACTGGGTGGGCGTGGTAAACTTTTTTTTTTTTTACTTTTAAAAGCATTTTTTCTACATCCTCTTCGGCCAAAGAGGTTGTAGAAAAAATGCTTTTAAAAGGTTCCTCTGACGATCCCAGCTGAGTTGCCTTGATCGTCAGAATCTTTTAAAAGCATTTTTTTTTTTTGGCCGAAGAGGTTGTCGAAAAAATGCTTTTAAAAGGTTCCTCTGATGATCCCAGCTGAGTTGCCTTGATCGTCAGAACCTTTTAAAAGCATTTTTTTGGCCGAAGAGGTTGTAGAAAAAATGCTTTTAAAAGGTTCTGATGATCCCAGTGGAGCCGCGCGATCATCAGAGGTTTTTTTTTTTACTTTTAAAAGAATTTTTTTGGCCAAAGAAAAAATGGTTTTAAAAGTTTTTTAAAAAAAACAACGCTGATGCTCGCGTTGCTCAGCTGGGCATGGACCGGGTGGGGGGGCAGGGATTTTTGCTACCAGTTCTCCGAACCACCCGCCACCATCGCTATCGGATCGGGCGATTCGGTCCGAACCGGGAGCATTTCACCCCTGATTCTGTGGTAATGAGGGGCACATGACATGGATTTTGTAACGTTAACTAACCTAGTTTGGTTGTACTTTAATTTGACTTGTTTTCTCTCTTTTAAAATGATCTTCGGGCTCGCTACAGATTTGAAATGTAGGAATAGCTTTTAAGATTCCTAAATTGAAAAGAAAAAAAGTTTGTGGATACAAATTGGGGGGGGGGGTCTGGTTTATCTCTTTCGTGAACTCTGAACCACCTTTTCCCTTACCATTGATGCCCCTTCTGACATCAGACCTCATTTTAATGTGTGATATTACGGGATGCAAACATGTAACCTGTCTGACTCCATGGAACCGATTTCCTATGCAAAGGGGAGGGTTACGTTTATCCCGCCCAATCAACTTTCCTCTTGCATTTCCTTTGTTGCGTCAGCTATAAAAAGGAACGTAAGGTGGGCCTTGAGGTTTTCCCTTTTCATAGAGTGATCCCACTTTATCAGGGTATTCTAATAAACTGCTTTTAAATGATCGTCTGACTTGGCTGCTTGTTGGGAAGGTAAACTGAGGCAGAACCTGGGGCCAGATTTGTCTATCGGTATGAAGAATGGAAATCTTCCTCAAGAAACCAAAGGGCCTGTTGAGACTTTGGGGGGTGGAGGGAAAACCAAGGATTTCCTTGGAGAAGGGGCTACAAAGGAAATTTGAAAGCTTAAGGCTGGATTGGGAATTTTAAAACCCATAAACTTTGCCAGTTGGCCTGGGCACCAAATGGAAGTGGCTGCTAGATTGATGGCAGCCTCTACAGACCCCTCGCTCTCTTGTTTTCTACAAATCCATCTTTTTCCTTATCATAATGATGCAACAAGGGGACGCGGTGTCTCAGTGGCTAAGACGCTGAGCTTGTCGATCAAAAGGTCAGCAGTTCGAATCCCTAGTGCCGCATAGTGGGGGTGAGTTCCCGTTACTTGTCCCAGCTTCTGCCAACCTAGCAGTTCGAAAGCACGTGAAAAAAATGCAAGTAGAAAAATAGGGACCACCTTTGGGTGGGAAGGTAACAGCGTTCCGTGCGCCTTTGGCGTTTAGTCATGCTGGCCACATGACCATGGAGACGTCTTCGGATAGCGCTGGCTCTTCGGCTTTGAAACGGAGATGAGCACCACCCCCTAGAATCGGGAATGACTAGCACATATATGTGAGGGGAACCTTTACTTTTAACGATGCAAGTCCTGTGTTCTTACTTCATTGTTTATTTTATTCTATTATTTTACCTCTATTGTGTTTACACCCCTTTCATTTTCTTCTTTTTCATTATTGCAAGCCGCTTAGAGCAGGGGTCTCCAATCTTGGCAACTTTAAGACTTATGAACTTCAACTCTGGGAGCTGAAGTTCACAAGTCTTAAAGTTGTCAAGGTTGGAGACCCTTGGATTAGAGTAACCCCACAGAGTGGGGTGGGAATGGAGATTTTGCAATATCCTTCCCCAGGAGTGGGGAGGGAATGGGGATTTTGCAGTAGCCTTCCCCTGCCACACCCAACAAGCCACGCCCACCAAGCCATGGCCACAGAACCAGTAGTAAAAAAAATTTGGATTTCACCACTGTTGGGGATGCTAAATCAGAAAGAGTGATGAATCCAGACGTTTAGTGCTAAGGTTGCTTCCTGTTCTGTCCCCCTCCCCACCTCACATAGAAGAACGCAGGAGCGAGCGTCTAACAGTCATTTATTCTACAACCGACCTGAATTTCCTTTGTGGATAAAAGACTTGGCAGCTACAGTTCAAATGCCTGCCAAGTTCCTTATCACTGGGAGAGACGGGAGTCCACTTGTCCGTAGGCCGTTGCCGGGGCAGCCAAGAGTACACAGAATAATTCCTTCACACAGTCCAAGCCTTAACTCAAAAACAACCGATCCGAAGTTCATGCTTTGCAGTTTTTGTCCGTTACAGGGGCTACAGATCAACTCCACCTGCTTTTATCCCCTGTGGGATGTGGCTCAGTGACTCAGCACTCTCTGGGCCTGCCACACCTCTTCCTTTGCTGCGCACGCTTCTTTGCTGCGCACCCCTTCCAATGCTGCCTGGGATCAATCCAGGATTGATCCTCCTCACCCTCTGTGGGGGCTCCAACACGCCTTCTTCCTGGCCTTCAGCTGGCACCTGAGGCATTGCCAGAAAGGAGGGACCTGGAGAGGGAGGCCTTGTCGGCTCCTCCCCTTCACTCTCAGTGTCATCCTCCTCCATGGGAACAGGCTTGGGAGCCGGAGTCACAACACTTCCAAAGCTGGGTTCTTCAACACAATTGAGACTTTTTATTCACAGCAAATACTTTTTAAATCCCCTTCCTCAGTTTGACCAGGATTTCAGCCTCCGGCTCCAGGTGGAAATTACCAACCTAGATAACATAACTGCTGCTTATGAAGTGTCCATGAATTGTAACCTTGATGCCTCGTGGAGCCCTCGTGAGATTGTTTGTGAGGAAAATTACATGGAGGTGAGTACAATAAGGGTGCTAACATAATTTATTGATGTAACCAGTGATGGGATTCAGCCAGTTCGCACCTATCCGGGAGAACCGGTTGTTAACTTTCTAAGCAGTTGAGAACCGGTTGTTGGAAGAGATCTTATTTTGTTTTTTTTCCACTTTACAGGGCTAATCCTGTAAGGAAGGCAGAAAGGAACATTCTGGTGGTGTTTCTAGCCTAATCTTTATTGCCTTGCTTACAGAAACTGCCTTTCTGGTTAACCCTTATTACATTGTAACAGCTAAGGCAAAGTACCCCTCAACATGAGTAACATTGAGTTGGCCACGCCCACCCAGTCACATGACCACCGAGCCATGCCCACCTGGCTGGTCATTAGGGTAGAGAACCGGTGGTTAAATTATTTGAATCCCACCACTGGATGTAACTGATGGAAATGTATCAATGAGAGATCTAGGACTTAGGAGAAATTTCCTAACAGAACAACCAAACGGTGGAATGACTTGCCTCCAGAAGTTGTAGATGCTCCATCACTGGCGGTTTTTAAGAAATTGGAAGGCCATTTTGTCTGGAATGGCCAAGGATCGCCTGCTTCAGCAAGGGGTTGGACTAGAAGACCTCCAAGGTCCCTTCCAACTGTGTTATTCTGTATTCTGAGGGAGATGGAGAGATGGGTATTCAGCTGCTAATGTTGCCTTCATTCCAGGTTTCTGTCCAGCGAGCCGTCCCAGGAATAGCAAGCGAGGCCTGGAGCGAAGATTGGACGGCTGTGTGGCCTGTGGTAAGGATGCTGGATGCAGTGGGTGTAGAGTTGGATTAAAGTTGGGATATGTCAGACCTGCGACAATTTAAACCTCCAGATACAAACGATCCTTGGCTCCATTTGTTGAGAAAGCTATAGTGTTATTAGAAATCATGTGTATTGCAGTATTGCAAGGCCAGAACCGAGAATCGCGAACCAAAATCCCCAAGTTCTATTTTTCCCCTCCTTTAAATGTTACTGCCCAGTGTAACCAATGAGGTTCAGCAAGATGTTTTCATAAAGGTCAGTCCAAGTGTAGTTTAGTATGCAGCTCTCCCCTTCTTCCAGCTGGGTGACCTTGAGGCAGCGTCTCAAGAAGGCACAGAGACTTACTTTCATTTCCCCGAGTATCTCCCCTCTCCGCTCCCCCTCCCCACAGTTCATGGCAGTCTGTCAGCGCATAGCAGCAAAGCACAAGCAAGTATAAGATGGCAGCTGACAGGGTAATAGAAAGGAGAAACTTGATACTCTTCTTTGGTGTAATTGATGCTGGCTGAGGAATTCTGGGAATTGAAATCCACACACCTCCAGTTTTTCAAAGTTGAAGAACACTGAAATAGACCCCAAGATCCTCCAGGTGTGGGGACTTCAGCTTCCAGAATTTTCAGCAATGGGGTGAGTGGGAAATTTGGGAAGATGGCGTTTATATTTCTTTAGGATACTTGATTTAGAGAAGGTCTCATTTTTTCTTTGCCTGTAGAGATACCACTACAGGCTTATGTCAAGATTCTGGCTTTAGAGATAGAAATAGCTGTGTACGAGTGAGAAGGAGACATCTTTGGTTCTGGCAGCTGCCATAGCTTCACAACATCTGTCTCCAGATGTCTGAGGCACCACAACATCTACCGGTATATTGGTGGCTTCACTGATCCATGAACTTCCTGGCAGGAATAGCAATAGCACTTAAGAGTTATATACCACTTCACAGTGTTTTTACAGCCCTCTCTAAGCGGTTTACAGGGTCAGCCTATTGCCCCCAACAATCTGGGTCCTCGTTTTACCGACCTCGGAAGGATGGAAGGCCGAGTCAACCTTGAGCCTGGTGAGATTCGATCTGCCAAATTGCTGGCAGCTGGCAGTCAGCAGAAGTAGCTTGCAGTACTGCACTCTAATCACTGCGCCACTGCGGCTTTTCGGAAACTTCATGAAAGCTTGTATCTCCTAGAACAGGGTCGGCAACCCGCAGCTCTGGAGCCACATGTCGCTCTTTGGGCCCTCTGACGCAGCTCCCTGTCTCATCACTTGTTGGCCCGCTCCTCGCCCCTCTTATTTCTTTTTTGGACTCCAGCCCGTAGCGGCAGGAAGCGAAGGCTGCCTTACGCGCAAATGTGGTGCGAAGGCAGGTACAGGGCCGCTTTGCTCCTGCACGCCTGAGCCAGGAGCATGCGTACGCACGGGGAGACCCTCCTTAAGCGAGTGCCAAAGCACAGCAAAGGCGGGCGTGGGGTGGGCGGCCGCTTGTTTAGGAGGATTTTAACAGGACGCAGCTTCTCTTGTGCGCTAATGCTCCAGCCATCGCCTTGCTGTGTCATCCCCCATGCCCGGCAGCTCTTCAGCCGAGCACGGAGGGCACCAACTCCAGCCGAAGGGACAGGACGTGAAGGTTGCCTTACACGCAAATTGTCGTGTCCCACTCCTCCGCTGACGGCCGGGTCAGGGAAATCCGAATCAGGCTTGCCTCTGCAGCTCTGCCCAAAGTCCTAGCAAAGTCCTCAGAGCAGGCAGGAGACCAGTAAGTGACTTCAGCAAGATAAGTTCGACTTTGCCTGACTCAGAGACTGCCAGAAAGCAGATCCTTTATATAGGCCATGGGGTGTGGCTCCATGACTCAGCACTCATTAAGGCCTGCCCCTCCCTTCCTTCTGTTGCCTCCGCCTATCCAATCTTCTGATGCGAGGGTCACTCCAATCAGCTGTTGGTAATAAACCCTCCTCAGGCTCACATGCTGTGGAGGAGGGGGAGGGGTCTAGCTGCTCCGTTTGCCTGGGCATGGAGTCAGGGCTGGGGCCGGGAGGCATACATTCCTCCGTGTTCGGGAGCAGATAAGAAGGCCCCGGCTGCTCTGAGGGCGGGCAAGACACAACACAAATGTGGCATGAAGGCAGGTAAGAGGGCTGCTTCACTCCTGCACTCTCTAGCGACCCTCCTCCTTCTCCTTCTCTGTGACCATCTGGCCGGCTGTAGCTGTCGTGTCCCACTCCTCCTCTGACGGCCGGGTCGGGGAAGTCTGTATCAAGCGTGGCCACAAAGCCTCTGCAGCTTTGCCAAATTCCTGTCCGAGTTCTCAGGGCAGGCAGGAGTCCAAGGTGTGACTTCAGCAATCCAAGTTAGACTTTGCCTGACTCAAAGAATGCCAGAAAGCAGATCCTTTATATAGGCCATGGGGTGTGGCTCCATGACTCAGCACTTATCCAGGCCTGCCCTCCCTCCCTTTTGCTGACGTCGCCTCTCCATTCTCCGGAAGCGTGGATCCATCCACTGCATCGTTTCGTCTCCAGCTGTTGGTAATCTCAGCTCATGGCTGGCTTCAGGTGCACATGCTATCGGGGGGAGGTTTGTTTGCTTGGTTTGTCCGGGCATGGTGCCAGGGCTGGGGGCTGGAGGCATGCCAGGACATTCTTCTGCACTATCAGTCTCTGGCTGAGATAACAGGAGATGAGAGGGGCCCGGCTACGGAGAGGGGGGCGAGCGAGGCACAACAATAGCTGAGCCCAGAGCATGTGCATGCACGGGGAGGCCCTCCTTAAGTGAACCGCTGCCCGCCCCACAGGCACCTTTCCTCAGCTTTGGCGCTCACTTGAGGAGGGTCTCCCCATGCGTGTGCATGCTTCCGGCTCTGCCCCAACCGACCAGAGAGTCACAGAGGAGAAGGATGGTCGCCGGAGAGTGCAGGAGCCAAGCAGCCCTGTATCTGCCTTTGCGCCACATTTGCACATAAGGCAGCCTTCATTTCCTGCCACTTTGGGCCTCCTCGCTAGGCATCCTGAGGAGGGTCTCTCTGCACATACACACGCTCCTAGTTCAGCCACAGCCGGCCAGGGGGGTCACGAGAGGAAGGTGGAAGGAGGAGGATGGTTGCCCGAAGGGTGGGGGGGTGTCGTGTCCCACTCCTCCTCTGACGGCCGGGTCGGGGAAGTCCGTATCAAGCGTGGCCACAAAGCCTCTGCAGCTTTGCCAAAGTTTTGTCAGAGTTCTCAGGGCAGGCAGGAGTCCAAGGTATGACTTCAGCAATCCAAATTAGACTTTGCCTGACTCAAAGAATGCCAAAAAGCAGATCCTTTATATAGGCCATGGGGTGTGGCTCCATGACTCAGCACTTATCCAGGCCTGCCCCTCCCTTCCTTTTGCTGATGATGCCTCTCCATTCTCCGGAAGCGTGGATCCCTCCACCCTCCAGCTGCCGGTAATTCCAGCTCGTGACTGGCTTCATACTCCTCATGTTCACATGCTGTGGGGGAGGGTTTATTTGCGCAGCTTGTCCGGGCATGGTGGCAGGACTGGGGGCTGAAGGCATACCAGGCCATTTGTCTTGCTCGGTCTGTTCGGGCATGGTGCCAGGACTGGGGGCTGGAGGCATGCCAGGCCGTTCGTCTTCATTATCCGTCAGGAGATGAGAGGGGCCCGGCTGCAGAGAGGGGGGCGGCCGAGGCACAACAGGGGGAGAGAGACAGACACACACACACACATACAGAGGGGAGGGGAGAGAGAGGAAGAGACAGAGACACATACAGAGTGATACATAGAAAGGGGGTGTGTGTGTGAGAGAGAGAGATACAGAGGGAGAGAGACAAAGTGGGGCGGAAATAGGGGAAGATAGGGAGAGAGACAGAGACAGAGATACAGAAAGAGGTGGGGAGAGAGATATAGAGAATGGTTTTGTGGCTGGATAGGCGTGGCTAGGGGGGTCATGTGACTGGGTGGGAGTGATTGTTGTGATCTGTCAGCAGCCTATGGAGCTGGCAACAGAGTCAGACAGCAATGAGGGTGAGGTGAAGCCAGGGCCATCGGGAAGTGAGGTGTGGACTCCACAGCCTCCAGAGACTGATAGTAGTGAGGCAGAGGAACAGGAGGAGCCTGTTCCTAATGCACGCATGAGAAGAGCACCCAGAAGGCAAGAGCAGCTCAAGCAGAGAGGAAAATTCGGGAGTAGGGCCAAGAGATGATTGGCCCTCCCATAAGGCTTAAAACAGACCAGCACCGGCATTTCAGCTTTGCTGGAAAATAACGTTGTAGCTGTGTCTTCTGCTTCATCTATGTCTTTGTTTTTGTGGCTTCTGGACATTTGCCAGGAAGGGCCTTTGGCTGTTTGCCTAATTGGACTAAGGTTTGTGAGATAACTGAGGAATTTGTGTTGGGAGGCATTTGTTTTACTTTGAGTTGAACGACGCTGGGAATGAATAAAGTTTGTTTTTCCACGGACTATGTTTATTACTACCTACTTGGGCCAGGGTCACCACAGTGAGTGAGATCAAGTTGGCCATGCCCACCCATGTTTTGGGGCTCCCGGTGTGTTTTTCTTCTGTGGGAAATGGGTCCAAGTGGCTCTTTGAGTGCTTAAGGTGGCCGACCCCTGTTCTAGAAGGCTCTGTAGCACACCATTAATTCTCCCTACGTCAACAGAACAAGCATTGCATTTGATGAACGTGGCATGCAACACAATTCTGCAATTATCGCACCTTCCTCAAAACATCTAGAACCACATTTTCTTTACAAGAAGTACTGTTTAAGCTTCAAGCAGGACCCTGGATCTCTGAACGTCTCCTTCCTTTCTTCCCTCATTCTCACCTGTGTTTCTCCTTGCAGGCCCAAGGGGCTGTGAACCAAGTCTGGCAAGTAATTTTCCATTTCCAAAATGGCTCCGTTCAAGACATGACGGCTACCGAAGCGTACAGCTTGGGCTACGGCTTCAATACTACAGCCACTCGTGTTCTCTTCCGCACCCCTTACGGCAGCCAGCAGACCGAAGTGGCTATGGTAAGGGAAGGTCCAAGCTTTGCTGAGGTTCAGAACTTCAGATCTGGTGGCAGAGAGGTGGCTGAGATAGAAGCTGGGCGTTGAGAGATTGCAAAACTGACTCTGGTTTCGTTCGTGGGTGGGCTTCAAAAATTGTAGCAAGGGCTTCTCTGCCCGGTTGCTGGGTGGGTGTGGCCATGGTGGGTGTGGCCTCGTTGGCCTCCTGCACCACAGTGGAGGGGAGGTTTGTCCTCCCTGGGCTCCAGAGACTTTTTATTGTGGTCCTCCAGCAGCCTGTGGAGCTGGCAATAGAGTCAGACAGTGATGAGGCTGAGGAAGAACATGGGCCAGTCCTGGAGGCTGGGGAAGGCCCAGATGAGGGCTCTGCATCGGAGGCAGAGGTGGGGCCAGGGCCATCAGGGAGTGAGGTGCGGACTCAAGAGCCTCCAGAGGCTGACAGTAATGAGGCAGAGGAACAGGAGGAGCCTGTTCCTAGTGCACGCATGAGATGAGCTGTCAGAAGGCAAGAGCAGCTCAAGCAAAGAGGACAACTTGGGGTAGGGCCAAGAGATGATTGGCCCCTACCATAAGGCTTAAAAGACCAGCAACGGCATTTGGGCTCTTTGCCGGAAAACAATGTTGATAGAATTGCTCCTTGTCTTGCTGCATTTATTTCTTGTCAGCATCTTCCGCTTTTGAACTTTTGCCAAGAAAAGCCTTTGGCAGTTTGCCTAATTAGACCAAGGTTGGTGATAAGACTGAAGACTTGTGTTAGGAAGAATTTGCTTTGATTTAGTTTGGACGACGCTGAGAATGAGTTTAATTCTTAGCTGTTCTAATAAAGTCTGTTTGTTTTCGAACTGATTGTGTCTACTGCTACCTACTTGGGCCTGGATCACAACACTTTCCTCAAGCCTCCAGGAGGATGAAAATGACCTCCCCAGGCTCCAGAGGCTCTCTGGAGGCTGGAAACGGGTTTACCGAACTTCCGGTAGGCCCGTTTTTCGCCCTTCCTGAGGCTCCGCATGCAGCCTGTACTCCGCATGCAGCCTGCATCCAAAACGGGCCACTTGGGGACTCCTGGGAGGGGTGGGGTCGGGTGGGGTGGGAGGGACCAGCCAGGAGTGAGATTCGGGGGGGTTCTTCAAACCACACAGAATCTTAGCTAGAGGTTCTCCCAAACCCCTGCGAACCCCCAGCAGCCCACCCTTGGTTTGGTTCACCCAACAAATAAGGTGAACGGGTGGCTGGTTTATCTTGCTGCATGAACCGTAACATGGTTAGTTTCTGGTTTAGGATATTCTGTGATCAAACCAGGCTTCCAGCAATGAAGAGACACACAGGTTGTAGCGTCCAGATACTCCTTTCATTACAACCATTCGTTTAGTGACCCTCGAAGATATAATGGCACTGAAAAAAAGGGACTTATGGCTATTTTTCACCCGTGTGGCATCCCCGTAGTCACACGATTTAAATATGGGAGGCTTGGCAACTGGCAGGTATCCATGACGGTTGCGTGTGACCTTCTGATGAGGAAAAGTCAAGGGGGCAGCCGAGTCACCAAGCGACGGTGTTACTAACTTAACCGCCCTCAGTGACTCTCTTAACAACCATGGAAAGAAAGGTTGTAAAATGGGGCAAAACCTCAGCCAAGGTGTGAAAAGCTCATTGGATCTGAGTTGCGAGGTGTTAGCACCTGTCGTGTCCCACTCCTCCTCTGACGGCCGGGTCTGGGAAGTCTGTATCAAGCGTGGCCACGAAGCCTCTGCCAAATTCCTGTCAGAGTTCTCAGGGCAGGCAGGAATCTAAGGTGTGGCTTCAGCAACCAGATGAGACTTTGCCTGACTCAAAGAATGCCAAAAAGCAGATCCTTTATATAGGCCATGGGGTGTGGCTCCATGACTCAGCACTTATCCAGGCCTGCCCCTCCCTTCCTTTTGCTGACGTCGCCTCTCCATTCTCCGGAAGCGGGAATCTGTCCACTTTTCGTCTTCCTGCTCAGCTGCCGGCAATTCTAGCTCGTGGCTGGCTTCATGCTCACATGCTATAGGAGGGAGGTTTGTTTGCTCAGTCTGTCCGGGCATGGTGCCAGGGCTGGGGGCTGGAGGCATGCCAGGCCATTCTTCTTCACTATCAGTCTCTGGCTGAGATAGCAGGAGATGGGAGGGGCCCGGCTGCGGAGAGGAGGGCGGGCGAGGCACAACAGCACCAGGATAAACTCTGCCTCTTGGCTGTTCCTTCCATTGTAGGTGCAGGGCTTGGAAGTGGAAATGGCTCGAACCAAAATCTTCTACAAAGAGTCCTGGTTGATCGTAATAGTGGATACTGCTGTGGCCTGTCCTGTCAGTAAGTCATTTGCTTTCTTTGTTTACTTGACACGGTATTTAATAGATGAGAATATGGTGCTTTCATCCTTAAACTGTGCGTTGTGGTTGACCCTCCCTTGCGTCCCTCTCTTCCGCTTTTCCTTCCTCTTTCTACTTTTTCTTCCATCCTCTCTCTTATCAGCCCTGTCTCTCCTTCCTTCCTTCCCACTTTTTCTTCTCTCCTCCCTTCCTCCATCCTTTTTCTTCCCATCACCCTCCCTCTCTTTCTCTCCCTCACTCCATCCCTCTCTTTCCTTCCTTCCTTCCTTCCTTCCTTCCTTCCTTCCCACTTTTTCTTCCTTCCTCCTTCCTTTTTCTTCCCATCTCCCTCCCTCTCTTTTCCTCCCTCACTCCATCCCTCTCTTTCCTTCCTTCCTTCCTTCCTTCCCACTTTTTCTTCCTTCCTCCTTCCTCTTTCTTCCCATCTCCTCCCTCTCTTTCCTCCCTCACTCCATCCTCTCTTCTTTCCTTCCTTCCTTCCTTCCCACTTTTTCTTCCTTCCTCCTTCCTCTTTCTTCCCATCTCCCTCCCTCTCTTTCCCTCCCTCACTCCATCCCTCTCTTCCATCCTTCCATCCTTCCTTCCTTCCCACTTTTCTTCCTTCCTCCTTCCTTTTCTTCCCATCTCCTCCCTCTCTTTCCTCCCTCATTCCATCCTCTCTTCCATCCTTCCATCCTTCCTTCCTTCCTTCTTTCTTTCCTGCCTTCCTCCCACTTTTCCGTCTTGCCTGTTTCTTCCCACCTCCTCTCTTCTCTCCCTCACTCCATCCCTCTTCCTTCCTTCCTTCCTTCCTTCCCACTTTTCTTCCTTCCTCCTTCCTCTTCTTCCCATCTCCTCCCTCTCTTTCCTCCCTCACCCATCCCTCTCTTCTTTCCTTCCTTCCTTCCTTCCCACTTTTCTTCCTTCCTCCTTCCTCTTTCTTCCCATCACCCTCCTCTCTTTCCTCCCTCACTCCATCCTCTCTTCCTTCCTTCCTTCCTTCCTTCCTTCCCACTTTTCTTCCTTCCTCCTTCCTTTTCTTCCCATCTCCTCCCTCTCTTTCCTCCCTCACTCCATCCTCTCTTCCTTCCTTCCTTCCTTCCCACTTTTCTTCCTTCCTCCTTCCTTTTTCTTCCCATCTCCCTCCCTCTCTTTCCCTCCCTCACTCCATCCCTCTCTTTCTTTCCTTCCTTCCTTCCTTCCCACTTTTTCTTCCTTCCTCCTTCCTCTTTCTTCCCATCACCCTCCCTCTCTTTCCCTCCCTCACTCCATCCCTCTCTTTCCATCCTTCCATCCTTCCTTCCTTCCCACTTTTTCTTCCTTCCTCCTTCCTTTTCTTCCCATCTCCTCCCTCTCTTTCCTCCCTCATTCCATCCTCTCTTCCATCCTTCCATCCTTCCTTCCTTCCTTCTTTCTTTCCTGCCTTCCTCCCACTTTTCCGTCTTGCCTGTTTCTTCCCACCTCCTCTCTTCTCTCCCTCACTCCATCCCTCTTCCTTCCTTCCTTCCTTCCTTCCCACTTTTCTTCCTTCCTCCTTCCTCTTCTTCCCATCTCCTCCCTCTCTTTCCTCCCTCACCCATCCCTCTCTTTCTTTCCTTCCTTCCTTCCTTCCCACTTTTCTTCCTTCCTCCTTCCTCTTTCTTCCCATCACCCTCCCTCTCTTTCCCTCCCTCACTCCATCCCTCTCTTTCCATCCTTCCATCCTTCCTTCCTTCCCACTTTTTCTTCCTTCCTCCTTCCTTTTTCTTCCCATCTCCCTCCCTCTCTTTCCCTCCCTCATTCCATCCCTCTCTTTCCATCCTTCCATCCTTCCTTCCTTCCTTCTTTCTTTCCTGCCTTCCTCCCACTTTTCCGTCTTGCCTGTTTCTTCCCACCTCCCTCTCTTTCTCTCCCTCCCTCCCTCCCTTTCTGTCTCTCCCTTCCCTTCCTCTCCCTTTTCAACCCTCCTTCCCACTTTTCCTTTTTTCCCTCCCTCCTCCTTTTCCTTCCTTCCTTCCTTCCTTCCTTCCTTCCTTCCTTCCTTCCTTCCTTCCTTCCTTCCTTCCTTCCTTCCTTCCTTTAACGCCCCACCACCAAGTCATGCCCACAGAACCAGTAGTAACAAATTTTACATTTCACCCCTGAACATAATCTATTAATGTGCAAAAAAGGAACAAGAGTAACCCGCCTTTCTCACGCTGAGCAGGAAACACAAAACTAATGATCATGCACAATCACTATTTCAGCTTTCATTTTATATTACATCTGTTCCTCTCATGGTCATCTCAGCCTTGGCTTTCAAGAAATCAAAATCTAATCTCAACAGACGTAGCTGGATTAAAATTAAAGGTTGGGAAAAGGGGATGCAGATATTTCTCCTCATTCTTCAGTCCCAACTATCTGCCCTTACTTGTAACAAAACATAACAATCTTGGAGTCCTGGTGGACAACCATTTAGATATGAGCCAGCAGTGTGCAGCAGCTGCCAAAAAAGCTAACACAGTTCTGGGCTGCATAAACAGAGGGAAATCAAGACCACATTCTTCCTTTTTTCCTTTCATCCATCAATCTGTCACGACTTACAAGCTAAGAGAATATAAAACCAAAGAGATAAATCAGGTGTCAGCATTCCAGAAAAAAACCCCTCCTGCAGGAAAGACTCAGAAACCAGCATCTTTCAAAGTTTTTTTACTAGCATAGGTAAACTGGAACAGTTGGATGAAAACCGAAACTGGGGTTTCCGGTTCGTCCCTCAGTAATACAAACCCCAAAATCTCCACCCTCATGAACCCCTCTGCCAGTCACATGCTCCAATCCTCAACCGTCCCATGTCGAAGCATCACTCCAGCCACTCCTTCTCCAGATGCGAACCCAGCCTGACCTTGACCGGCAGAAAAATGTTATTATGTCTAATCATCCCTTGCGCTACCACCCTCCTCCCCTTCTTTCCCACAGAGGAGAATTGTGGCAGCGTATAGAAGCCTTCGGCCTAGTTCGGCTTCCAAAGCTGACATCAGGGGTGTCAAACTGGATTTGTTTGAGAGCCGGATCAGCATTGCAGTTCTCCTGGGAGAGGACGGCGGGGACTGGGGTGGAGATGGGACGGACGCCTCCTGCAGCACTTTACCCACGAAAATGGGGCATGGGGGGGACTGTACACCCCCCGCACCTCATTTTCAGCCTCCATGGCCTCCTGCTGCATTCTGCCGACCGAAAATGGGCCAAAAACATGCCCCTGGTGCAGCCCGTTTTTGGCTAGAAGAATGCTGCTGGAGGCCATGGAGGCCGAAAATGGGCCGTGCACCCCGTTTTTTGCGGGGGTGGTGGTGGTGTTGGCCCATTTTTTGGCAGCAGAGGCACTGCGGTCCAGTCCTTTGATATTCCCAGGCTGGCCCCGCGGGCTGAATATAAGCACTTTATGGGTTGGATCCGGCCCGTGGGCTTTGAATTTGACACCCCTGATATAGATACTCTAAAACAGCGATCACCAACTGGTGGTCTGTGGACCACTGGTGGTCCATGAGAAAATTTTGGTGGTCCACAGAAAAATTATTTGCATTTTTTATATTGCACTAAATCAGGGGTTCCTCAAACTACTGCCCCGGGACAGATACATGCAATGAACGTTTGTGTTGCTGCAGAGAGTCTCCCCCTTTGAGGTTTTTTGTGTGGATTGGAGGGGAACAGAAATTCCGACTTGGGTCTGCTTCAGCCTCCTGGTGCAGGGGGGCTTTGGGTGAAGGCTGGAGGGAAGTACCGTTGGTGGCAAAGAGCCGGAGGACCTTGTTCCAGTGGGACTGCATCATGGCCTGGAACTGGCTGACCATCTCAGCCCGCTGAGCCTCCAGGCACATGTACTTGTCCTTGCACTCCCGCAGGTCTTCCCTCTGCTTGGAAAGCCTATGCTCGTAGTCCTCAGTGAGGTGCTTCTACTGAGCCTCCTTCTCGGTCAGATCCAATTTGAACTGAGCTGTTTTGCCAACTCTTTCTCATGGTGGCTGCTTAGCTCCAAAAACTGCTTCCTGTTGGGGTCCTAAGGAGCCCGGGTGGGGAGGCGAGGAGTGGCTGGGAGGGGAGGGGCAAGTAGAGGCGCCTCTCGATGTGAGTGACATCGAGTTGGCCACGCCCACCCAGTCACATGACCACCTAGCCATGCCCGCCCACCCAGTCATATTAGTGGTCCGTGGGATTTAAAATTATGAATTTAGTGGTCTCTGAGGTCCGAAAGGTTGGGGACCCCTGCTCTAAAAAGAGAAACAACCAAGCCAAATACTGACAAACCAAAACATCCATCCATCCCCCTTTCTAATCCGAGGCCTAGCAGAAAAGGTTGCTCTTGCTGGCAGGGTTTTATTGAGACCACCTGTAACACCTAACTCAAGTTACAGGTTTGTTCTGCCCCCCAGTCCCAATGTTCTGTTTCCCTCCCCCAATACTCCCAAGAAAGAGTCAGTCAAAGGCCTCCTCTTCTTCTTTATTACATAGATAAATGTCCTGGCCACGTCTACCCATGGGCCTGCCAAGTTTCTGGAGATAACGAGGAAATTATAGATAAGGCCAGAATTACTCACGAATATATTCTTCCCTCCATTGATACAGTTTGCCTGCGCAAATTCATTGCTTTGTCCAAGACAAAAACCCAGGAAGTCCCACCTCTTATTTATAGTCTCTGCAGATGTCACTGCATGACCATCATTCCTTGGCTTTATCCCAATGCTGCTTCTGCTGCGCGCGCCGGTCACGTCTGCGCAGTCTTGCATCACTCCAAAACTGTTCTTGGAGCGTTGCCAAATCAGAAGAAGGCTCGAGAGAATCAGGCCTTGCCAGCCCCTCCTCCTCCCTTTGAGTGGGTGCCAGGGAGGGAGAGGGCCCAAAAGAAGCAAGGCTTGCCTCACTCTTCTCCCTCACTTTCTGAATCATCCCATCCGAGTCCAGGAGTCCGGGTCCAGGAACCTGGGTCACAACACCCAAAGAGTCGATCGTCTCCTTATCGACCCCCACACACATTCAGCTTCTTTCTCCTGCAGATCCTCCCACTTTCACCGCCAGTGCTTTGCGCTGGACCTCGCTGCGGATCTTGCCGTCGCTGGTGGCCTTCCCCCATAAGTTTCAAGATGAAATCATCGAGATGGGCGTGGACGGGCGCAGAATTGATAGGACCATGATTGTGCGGCATGGCTACAGCTTCCTGATCGACGCCCACTTCATCAGCATCACAGTACCGATTGGAGCCGTGGGAGGAATCACAGAGGTCAGTGCTGGGCGCAGAGGTCCTTTCTAATGGTGGGTTTCAATTTTTTTTTTACTACCGCTTCTGTGGGTGTGGCTTGATGGGCGTGGCTTGGTGGGCATGGCCGGGGAAAGATACTGTAAAATCTCCATTCCCACCCCACTCCAAGGGAAGGATACTGTAAAATCTCCATTCCCTCCCTAATCCAGGGGGAGGTTACTGCAAAATCTCCATTTCAAGAGGCAGAGAATAGATGGGGGCGGGTCCAGTGAGAATTTTTACTACCAGTTTTCCGAACTATTCAAAATTTCTGCTACTGGTTCTCCAGAACTGGTCAGAATCTGTGGAAACCCACCTCTGGTCCTTTCCCTGGGGGATGGACGCTAGCCTTTTGGACAAGTTGTCCCAAAGGCGCTTTTTCAAAAGGCAACTGGACTTTTTCCCCCCTGAAAGATGTTTTGCTTCTCATCCAAGAAACTTAGGAAGGAGGGGAAGGAGGGACGGAGGGGAGGAAGGAAGGAAGGAAGAGGGGAGGGGAGGGGGGAAAGGAGGAAGAAAGGGAGGGAGGAAGTAAGAAAGAGAAGGAAGGAAGGAAAGGGAAGGAGGAAAGGAAAGGAGTAAGAAATGGAGGGAGGAAGGAAAGGGAAGGGAGGGAGGAAGAAAGAGAGGGAGGGAGGAAGAAAGGAAGGAAGTAAAAAGGGAAGGGAAAGAAAGGAAAGGAAAGGAGGAGGAAAGTGAGGCAGGAAGGAAGGAAAGGAAGGGAAGGGGGAAAGGAGGAAGAAAAGGAGGGAGGAAGTAAGAAAGGGAAGGAAGGAATGGGAAGGAGGAAGGGAAAGTAAAGGGGGAAGAAAGGGAGGAGGAGGAAGGAAGGAAGGAGGAAGGAGGAAGAAAGGGAGGGAGTAAGAAAAGAAGGAAGTAAAAAGGGAAGGGAAAGAAGGGAAAATGAAGGGGAGGGGAGGGGCAGGAAAGAAGGAGGGAGGAAGGAGGAGGGAGGAAGGAAGGAAGAGAAGGAGAAGGAAGGAAAGAAGGAGGGAGGACAGGAAGGAAGGAAGGAAGGATGGAAGGGAGGGAGAAGGAAGGAAGGAAGGAAGGAAGGAAGGAAGGAAGGAAGATAAAGAAGGAAGCAAGGAAGGAAGGAAGGATGGAAGGGAGGGAGATAAGGAAGGAAGGGAGATAAGGAAGGAAGGAAGGAAGGAAGGAAGGAAGGAAGGAAAGAAAGAAAGAAAGAAAGAAAGAAAGAAGGGAGGAAGGGAGGGAGAGAAGGAAGGGAAGGAAGGAAGGAAGGGAGGGAGAGAAGGAAGGGAAGGAAGGAAGGAAGGAAGGAAGGAAGGAAGGAAGGAAGGAAGGAAGGAAGGAAGGAAGGAAGGAAGGAAGGAAGGAAGGAGCAAACGTCTTGGAGCTTCAAGTCCAGTTGCCTTTAATAAAAGCACCTTTGGGACAACCATGATCTGGATGGCCGAGAATCTCCACAGACTTTCAGACAAGAGAATAGACAAGGGACACAGAATGGATGAGGTCGGTCTGTTTCTTTCCAGAGTGACGTGATCAACAATCGTTACGGCACCACATATACCATCAAACTCCTCCTGGACCGCAGGTGGCGAGGAGATGAAAGTGACCAGACCCGTCACCGTATCTTCAAGTCTATCCGCACCCCCTTTGCCCCCCAGATACCGGTGCTCACTGACAGTAAGTTTTGGTATCACACCCGGCTTTTCCTAACTGAGTAGAGCAGGCTTTGGAAGACACCTGGTGGAACACGAGTGTTCTGACCCAGCTCCCCAAACCCTCTGTAGTTGAAGCAATGATTCCTTTATTAGGAGCGCCAGCAGCCCCCGCAAAGTTTCTCTTTCACCTCAGGATAACAAGTCTGTTGTCTGCCACACCTATTCATCTCCGCCCCCTGCTTTGTACCTCCATAGCTAGAGTGGACCTTCACTAACAGCCGTAGCTTTTCCGTCCCAGGGATCAGCCCACAGATTTCCACTGCTCTCCTCTCCTCTGCCTTCTACGCATCCGCACGTCAGGCACTGCACCCAGCTGTTCCTCCTCTTCCTCATCAGCCACCTCCAGACCTGGGGGTTGTTGACTCTCCATCTGAAGGCTGGCAGATGGCCCAGGCTCCGCCTCTCTCTCTCTCTGTGCCAGCTCTATTCCCTCTTCCCCATGGAGCTCTCAGGTTTCCTTAATGCCCTGATTCCCACACCGCCTCCTCATTTGATTTGGCTGCTGGAGGGGCTGGTGGCCGACAGGCTACAACACTCAGCAATGGAAATTTGGGGCTCAGTTGTGGTCGTAAGTTGAGGATTGCCTGTATTTACAATTCTCCGCGGACACATCTATAGAAGGAGATCTCTCAGGAATACTGTTACCCTAACTGCATCAGGAAAATTGTCGTAGATGTAGATTCCTCCAGCTGAAATAGCCCTTAGACTTACTGTATATACTGCCTCACAGTGCTTTCACAGCCCTCTCTAAGCAGTTTACAGAGTCAGTCTATCGCCCCCAACAATCTGGGTCCTCATTTTACCCACCTCGGAAGGACGGAAGGCTGAGTCAGCCTTGAGCCCGGTGAGATTTGCGCTGCCAAACTGCCGGCAGTCAGCAGAAGTAGCCTGCGGTACTGCACTCTAACCACTGCTCCACCACAGCTCTAAAACTTCCGTTTCTCCTTAGACACGATTCCAGAGAGAGGCTACTTCGATGTCACCATAGGGAACTTCCTTGCTGATGTGGAGCTGACTGCCATTATGATAGGCGGCAAGCTCTTATCGCCACCGGAAATCAAAGGACACGGCTGCACCCTGGAGGAAGTCCCCAATGCCGATCACACCCGAGTTTTCATTCTCAAGGTCCCGTTCTCCAACCCTCTGGTGGAACAGAAGGTAAGAAGGGGGAAATTCAGGGGTGAAATGCTCCCAGTTCGGATCGGATCGCCCGATCCGGTAGCGATGGCAGTGGGTGGTTTAGAGAACCGGTAGCAAAAATCCCTGCCCCACCCCCCGCAATGCCCAGCTGAGCCACGCATCATCAGAGGTTTTTTTTTTTAATTTTTAAAAGTATTTTTTCTTCAGCCGAAAAAATGCTCTTAAAAGTAAAAAAAAAAGCACTCTGATGATTGCGCGGCTCAGCTGGGATCGTCAGAGCCTTTTAAAACCTCTTCCGCCAAAGAGCTTCTAGAAAAAATGCTTTGAAAGGGTTCTGACAATCCCAGCTGAGCCGCGCGATCATCAAAGGCTTTTTTTTTTACTTTTAAAAGCATTTTTTCGGCCAAACAAAAAAACCTCTGATGTTCGCGCGTTTCAGCTGGGC
The DNA here is from genome assembly GCF_028640845.1 of Ahaetulla prasina. NCBI lineage: Eukaryota > Metazoa > Chordata > Lepidosauria > Squamata > Colubridae > Ahaetulla > Ahaetulla prasina. The sequence goes on along the minus strand of NC_080542.1, from coordinate 11,805,313 downwards.
ATGCGGGGAGGAAAAAGGGGGGCCAGGGAACCACCCGCCACCATCGCTACCGGATCAGGCGATCCGGTCCGAACCGGGAGCATTTCACCCCTGCTTTTTAGGCTGTCTGTGTCCCAGGCTTGGTTGAGTCTTGCTGGGTGATGTAATCCCAGGTGCTATGCAGTGAGTAGAGGGCTAATCCTATCATGTCCTGAGGCCCATGTCTTAATCCCATCACCCTGGAGCTGAAGGCAGGGGCAGGGAGCCTGTCTTTAAAAGATGTTTCTCCTTTTCTCATCCAGGGAAATATAATATTCTGCCTTTTTGATGTTTCCTAGAATATTTCATTCTTCTAAGCGGGGGTGGGTGGGTGCTAACTTTCTACACCCCCATACCAATGGCAATGTTAGACTCAGTTGTGGTTGTAAGTAGAGGACTTCCTGTATTCCTTCAGCCAAAGTAGACTGGTTTCTTTGAGGATTGCCGCAAGTTGAGAACAGAAGGAATTGATAATTTAAATGCTTTTAGCAGGGGAATTCCTACACGTCAATGAGTTTGTGTACCTAAAGAACTTTTTTCTCTTGTAGTATCTATATGGCAACTTCAGGAAATACACTTTGCATCTCGAATATACGTTTTTCCTGCCCCTGAAGGGCAAGTCGTTCACTCATCCTGGAGTCATTGAATGTGAAGTCGCTGATGTAGGTGAGTCTGCTTGGCCAAACTGCTCCGGATTCCGGAGTGCTTAAAAGTCGTCAACATCCAATTAATTCAGGGTTGGGGAACGATAGCCCTTTTATGAGTTGTGGACTTCAACACCCAGAATTCCTGAGCCCGCCATGCTGACCCAGGAATTCTGGGAGTTGAAATCTGCAAGTCATAAAGGGGCCATGGTGGCCCAGGAATTCTGGGAGCTGAAGTCCGCGAGTCATGAAGGCGCCATGGTGCCCCAGGAATTCTGGGAATTGAAGTCCGCAAGTCATGAAGGGACCATGGTGGCCCAGGAATTCTGGGAGCTGAAGTCCGCAAGTCATGAAGGGACCATGGTGGCCCAGGAATTCTGGGAGCTGAAGTCCGCAAGTCATAAAGAGGACCATTGTTCCTCACCTTTGAATTTGGTGGTCTTTTTGGGCAAGGATGGGAGACACCCTATAGCTTCAGAAGAAAAACTTCTGATTTTCCCAGTTCTAAACGTTTCTTCTTTCATCTTCCCGGCGTTATCATGGTCATGGATCCTGTGAAGTTGGGAGAGAGAAACAAACAGTGGAAACGAGGGAATTATTTTTTTAAACTCCTTCCCTGACAACAAAGATATTTCAATATTTGCAATATTTAACTCCATCTCACCTGTGAACGGGAAAAATTGGTGTCCTAGCCCCACCTGTGTGACATGAATCCATACATTTCAATATCCACTGTTGGAAAAAAAACGTCCAGGTCCGGGTGGAAATAAAATGGAAAGAAACTTGGTTTATTGATGAAGCAGAACCACCAGTAGCATGTGGTTCTGGGACAGCCAACAAAATGGAGTTGAGAGTGGGCAGGTTTTGTACCTTCTGGATCTCTATGGGTTCATGTAGGGGTCATGGCTGGCTCTATAGATGAGGGGAAATGCAAGTCCTAGGTGTTTCTTTGAGCTAATCTTGCCAACCGTTGTCTTATTGCTTATGGTAGTTTCTGTCTGACTCAGTCTTTCTGAACGGATTACCAAATCTGCATTTCTAAAAGCTGGCCTCGTTATCAAAATGATATTGGGGCTGCCCGACTGCCATTTCAGAAAGAAAAGGAGAGAGGAGTAGAAGGAGGGAAGAAAGTAGGTAGGAAAGAGTAGAGAAGGAGGAGGGGAATAAGAAGGTTAGATAGGGTGGAAGAAGGGAGGAGTGAAGAAGGAGGAGAGGAAGTAGTAAAGTGAAGGAGATGAAGGATGGGAAAGTAGTAGAGGGTAGAGAGGGAGGTTGTGAAGAAAGGAAGTGGCAGTCGGGCAGGCCTGTATCAGTAATAAATAAAAATTAGGGATTAATGATGGATAATAGTTTGTACATAAATATGATGTTGGAAAATGGAAATAAAAATTATTAAAAAAATAAAAATAAAAGCTGGCCTCGTCAGTTTCTGCTTGAGGCAAGGAGACTGCGGCTGGTTTCTTGCTCCCTTAAGATTTTTGTTCTCCTCCATTTCTCCTTTAGGCGAAATATTCTATCCTGCCTTTTTAATATTCCCCAAAATATTTCATTCTCTAGGTGTTGTGACCCAGGCCCCAGTGGGTACTAGGAAAATTTGGCTGTGTAAAAACAAACAAACTTTATTCGAACAGCTGAGAATTACTTCATTCTCAGTGTAGTTCAACTAAATTAAAGCAAATTCCTCCCAACACAAATTCCTCAGTCCTATCGCAAACCTTGGTCCAATTAGGCAAACTGCCAAAGGCCTTTCTTGGCAAAAGTTCAGAAGACACCGATACACAATAAATGCAAGAAGACGAAGCTATCAACGTTGTTTTCTGGCAAAGCCCAAATGCCGTTGCTGGTCTTTTAAGCCTTATGGAAGGGCCAAACATCTCTTGGCCCTACTTCTGAGTCGTCCTCTTTGCTTGAGCTGCTCTTGCCTTCTGGCAGCTCTTCTCATGTGTGCATTAGGAACAGGCTCCACCTTTTCCTCTGCCTCACTATTGTCAGCCTATGGAGGCTCTGGAGTCCACACCTCACTCCCCGATGGCCCTGGCCCCACCTCAGCCTCCGATGCAGAGCCCTTATCAAGGCCTTTCCCAGGCTCTAGGACTGGCCCACGCTCTTCCTCAGCCTCATCACTGTCCGACTCCATTGCCAGTTCCGCAGGCTGCTGGCGGACCACAACACTAGGAGGGTGTATGGGTGCTGAGTTTCTACACCAATTGTCTACTGTGGTTCTCCTTCAGCCTCAAAACACTGTGTATTTCCTGGCCATCAAACATTATCCATTCTGGTCTATATTTTATGGCAGGCGTCTCCAAACTTAGCAACTTTAAGACTTGTGGACTTCAACTCCACATGGCTCGTTGGGGAATTCTGGGAGTTGAAGCCCACAAGTCTTAAAGTTGCCAAATTTGGAGAGCCCTGTTTTATGGGAACCAGACCGCCCTGCCCTGTTCATCAGAGCCAAAAAATCAATCAATCAATCAATCAATCCTGAAATCAAATAAAATCTTCAACCTTTCTATTTTCCTTCTTGTGTCTGATTGCTCCTGTTGTCCAGTTCTTCCAGTGTTCAAGGGCTTCTGCGAAGGAGGACAGATTGGCGTGATGATGACGCGCGGAAATCTGGATCGCTACTGGATTCCTTACGTGGGTAGCCTTCAGCTGACAAACGAACTCGCAGTATCGCAGAACTACACCGTTCAAGATGATGGCAGCTACTTTTACCTGTCGGTGCCATTTTTGGCTAGTGGCTTGATGTACGAGGTGTGTTGGAAATAGACACTTGAGGCAGGAATTCTGGTTAAAGGAAGTTGTCAAGCACAAGTATAGAATATAGAACAGGGATAGTCAACCTTTTTACACCTGCCGCCCATTTTTGTATCTCTGTTAGTAGTAAAATTTTCTTTTTTTTTTTATTGTAAAAGTTTTACATAATTTTAACAAATATCTCCCCTCCTTCCCCCTCCCCCCTCCCCCAACCTCCCCCGTTCCCCCTCCCCTCTTCTCCCCCCAAGACTTCCCAGAGCAAAATACAGGGTATAACAAACATCTAACAATCATAAGCTAAACATATGCTAACTATCCATAAACTCTCATCCTCCCCTAGGACCTTAACTCTCCTTTTACATACAGAGAAATATAAATATAATTCTTGCAGTCTGTTCATTCAAAAGCTAGTTGATATTTCTTGGTCCGGTATTTAGTTTGAATGACTATATTCAAAGTAGTAAAATTTTCTAACCGCCCTCCGCTTCCACAGTAATGCGCTGTGTATCGTCGTCTGCGCATGCCTCTCACGTATCGTGGATTGGGTTTTGCGGGGGGGACGCCGGCTATCAGCTCTGCTTGTCTGTTACAGCTGGATGGTGTATGTGGAGATGTGTGAGATATTCTGTGACGAGGCTCGTTTGTTTATGGTCGCACTATAGCGCCATTTAGTTTCACTTACATAACATGAACGAAACTTATGCGCGGGCGATACAAATAGTATATTTTTAGCAATTTAAATTGTCACGGGGAATTTTATGAAAACCTAATGAAAATGTTTTTAAATAATACTATGAAATTTTTTTTTAAAGTCAATTAAATTAAAAAAAAGGAAAGTGCTTCAGTATCGGACAAAACTCCTACCGCCTACCATGAAAGCTGGAACACCCACTAGTGGGCGCTAGGGACCAACTTGACTACCACTGATATAGAATAACAGAGTTGGAAGGGACCTTTGAGGTCTTCTAGTCCAACCCCCAGCTTAGGCAGGAAACCCTACACCACTTCAGACACATGGTTATTCAATCGCTTCTTAAAAACTTCTAGTGTTGGAGCATTTGCAACTTCTAGAGGCAGGTTGCTCTACTGATTAATTTTTCTATCTGCCTGGAAATTTCTCCTTAGTTCTAAGTTGCTTCTCTCCTTGATTAGTTTCCACCCATTGCTTCTTGTCCTGCCCTCAGGTGCTTTGGAGAATAGATTGATTCCACTTCTTTGTGGCAGCTCCTGAGATATTGGAACACTGCAATCATGTCACCCCTAGTCCTTCTTTTCAGTAAACTAGACATACCGAGTTCCTGCAACCGTTCTTCATATGTTTTAGTCTCCAATCCAGTGGTGGGTTGCTCCCAGTTCAGTCCGGTTCTTGCGAACCAGTAGTAGAAGCGGTGGGAGGCTCTGCCCACCCACCTGGACGTCATCATGGACAATCTGCGCATTTGCAGAAGCATGCATGCGCATGCTTCCATTGCAAGCGCGAGCATGGGCTCCCATTGCAAACCGGTAGTAAAGGTAAGTCGAACCCACCCCTGCTCCAGTCCCCTAATCAAGTAGATTGTGAAGGAAGGCTACAGCAAAGATGTTTGTTTCCTTTGATCCTGTAGATGACAATTTGCAAAGGAAAGAGACTTGGAGTATTATCCTACTTAGCTCATATTAGAGAGCTATTAAAGATAACTATAGGTTGAAGACAGTCCAACACACATCTATGCTCTGGTGCATAAAATCCAATGAAAAAGGTATAAAAATCCTCCTAAAAGAATTATTTTGGATGGAGAGCATGACTGTAGCCAGCTCTCAGTGCTAACCAATTCTTCACTGTATATGGAATAAAATATAAACATACACTATTTCTTAATCATTCATGAGGTCAGAAAAACATTTTATATTGTAGTAGATTTTGTGAGCCACATATTAACGTTTATGTTTTCTTATTATCTAATGTTTTACCTTTCCCTATAGATTTTTGTAAATTGTATGTATGTATGTTTTTTTTAAAATTTGCATTTATATCCCGCCCTTCTCCGAAAACTCAGGGCAGCTTACATTATGTCAAGCAATAGTCTTCATCCATCTGTATATTATATACAAAGTCAACTTATTGCCCCCAACAATCTGGGCCCTCATTTTACCTACCTTATAAAGGATGGAAGGCTGAAACCTTGGGCCTGGTGGGGCTTGAACCTGCAGTAATTGCAAGCAGCTGCTGTTAATAACAAACTGTCTTACCAGTCTGAGCCACAGAGGCCCAGTGGCTCTGTATCTATGTATCTGTCTGTCTGTCTGTCTGTCTGTCTGTCTGTCTGTCTATCCATCCATCCATCCATCCATCCATCCATCCATCCATCCATCCATCCATCCAGAGCTATCTAGCTATCTATGTATCTATCTATATATCTATCGATATCGATATCGATATAGATATAGATAGATATATATCTATCTATATCTATCTATATCTAGATATCTAGATATCTAGATATCTAGATAGATAGATAGATAGATAGATAGATAGATAGATAGATAGATAGATAGATAGATAGATAGATCTAATATCTATCGCAATCTCTCTACGGCGCTATCGCGCTATCTAGCTATCTAGATCTATTTAGCTATCTATAGCTAGCTAGCTATATCTAGCTATCATCTAGTTATCTTGTCATTGCTGTTAGTTGCAAAGTCGTGTCTGACCCATCGCAACCCCATGGACAACGTTCCTCTAGGCCTTCCTATACTCTAGAGTCCATTTAAGCTCATGCCTACTGCTTCAGTGACTCCATTGAGCCACCTCGTTCTCTGTCTTCTCATTCTTCTTTTGCCCTCAATCTTTCCCAGCATTCGGCTCTTCTCCAGTGAGTCCTTCCTTCTCATTAGATGGCCAAAGTATTTGAGTTTCATCTTCAGGATCTGGTCTTCTAGTTATCTAGCTATTAGTTATCTAATCGAATTGCTTGTAGCCTATATTCTTTATGCTGATCTAAGATCATGATCAATAATCTGAAAGGTCCCATTTCAATCTGAACTACATTCTATACTTTAGAACATAGTCCAGTTCCTTCAATTAGAAGGAAGAGGAGGGTGTGGATTTATTCTCTGTAGGGCAGGACAAATGGGAAGAAGGGAGATCCAAAGGTGAAATAAGGAGGAATTTCCTGATCTTGAAGCAATGGAATAACCTCCCTCCCGAAATGATGAGGTTCGGTCACTAAAGGTTTCCCAGCAAAGGTTGGACAGCCCCATAGATGGTGGGATGATCTGAAGATCTCTGCTTTGGGGAGGAGGTTGGACTAAAAGACTTCGTAGAACATCTCTTCCAACTCTCTGACTCTATGAGAAGGAAACCTAAAGGAAAGTCACAGAGTTCCTTCTATGTCTTAAACCCAGAGAGCTATTTAACTCATTGTAGATAGAGAAAGAGACAAATAGCAAGCGTGTGAAGACCTTTCTCCTTAACTGTTTCTCGTCATTTGTCCCGGTCAAAGGAGCAAAGAGATGATGGTGCACTTTCCAAGGTGAGCAGGCTGTGTCGGGATGCCGGCATGGAACTGTTGGAAGAAATATCCAGGTCCAGTTCCAAGCTGGGAGAACGGACTGGAAACAAAATGGAGGCTGGAGGCTGATTGGAAAGAGGCAGTGGTGGGATTCAAGTAATTTAACAACCAGTTCTCTGCCCTAATGATTTCTTCCAACAACTAGTTTGCCAATCTGTTCAGAAAGTTAACAACCGGTTCTCCCGAAGTGGTGCGAACTGGTTGAATCCCACCACTAGAAAGAGGGCCCATTGATTGATGAAGCAGAACCACCAACCATATGTGATTTGGGGACAGCTGACCACATGGAGTCGAGAATGGGGTTTTTTATACCTTCTCGCGGGTTTTGCACTTGAGCTTCCTGTTCCTGTGCAAGGACATGTATTCTACTGGCTGTCGTCAGATTCCCATGGGGCCCATGTACAAATCCTAGGAGTTTGTCTGAGTGACGTTTGGTTGAAGTTTGGCCTGATGCAATGAAGGGGTTTGTTGGGCAATTCCTATTGTGGCTGAGGGCTAACTCTACCTCTGTTGGATCTTGGGTGAGGGTATTTGCTTATGAATAGAACTAGCTATCACTTTATCTCTTAAGTCTTGGATCTTGGAGTCCTAGTGGACAACCATTTAGATATGAGCCAGCAGTGTGCAGCAGCTGCCAAAAAAGCCAACACAGTTCTGGGCTGCATAAACAGAGGGATAGAATCAAGATCACGTGAAGTGTTAATACCACTTTATAATGCCTTGGTAAGGCCACACTGGGAATATTGCATTCAGTTTTGGTCGCCACAATGTAAAAAAGATGCTGAGGCTCTAGAAAGAGTGCAGGGAAGCGCAACAAAGATGATTAGGGGACTGGAGGCTAAAACATATGAAGAACGGTTGCAGGAACTGGGTATGTCTAGTTTAAGGAAAAGAAGGACTAGGGGAGACATGATAGCAGTGTTCCAATATCTCAGATGCTGCCACAAAGAAGAGGGAGTCAAACTATTCTCCAAAGCACCTGAGGGTAGAACAAGAAGCAACGGGCGGAAACTGATCAAGGAAAGAAGCAATTTAGAACTAAGGAGAAATTTCCTGACAGTTAGAACAATTAATCAGTGGAACAACTTGCCTCCAGAAGTTGTGAATGCTCCAACACCGGAAATTTTAAAGAAAACGTTGGATAACCATCTGACTGAAACAGTGTAGGGTTTCCTGCCTGGGCAGGGGGTTGGACTAGAAGGCCTCCAAGGTCCCTTCCAACTCTGTTGTTATTATTATTATTAAGTGCTGACATCTGCTGAGCGCTATTAAGGAAGGTGAGGAGGCAACTTTCCACGAGCGTGTTTCTCCATTTCTCATCCAGGGAAATACAATATCCTGCCTTTTTACTATTTCTCAAAATATTTCAATTCTTCTAGGAGAAGGGTTGAGCGCTAACTTTCTACAGAACCCTCTCTAACCTCTGTCTTTCCTCCATGCTTCAGGAAATCTCTCTCTATGGAGTTACTGTCCGGCTAGATTTCACCCTGCGGGATAACAAGACATTGCTGACCATGATGGAGTTCTCCAGATCTTGTGCGTTCCCTACTGGAAAATTACTGGGTGAGTCAAGATCAGGGTTGAAATGCTCCCGGTTCGGACCGGATCGCCCAATCCGGTAGCAATGGTGGCGGGTGATTCGAAGAACCGATAGCAAAAATCCCTGCGCGCCGCTCTCCCCCCCCCCAGGCCCAGATGAGCCATGTGATCATGAGAGCCTTTTTTTAAAAAAACTTTTAAAAGCATTTTTAACAATCTCTCCGACCTTTAAAATGTTTTTAAAGGGTTAAAATAAGGCTCTGACGATCCCAGCTGATCGTGAGAGGGTTTTGTTTTGTTTTTTTACTTTTAAAAGCGTTTTTTAAAAGGTAAAAAAGCTGAAGCCTGCTAGGCAAAAAATGGGGGGGGGGGTTGTTGGCAAAAAATGGGGGGGGGTTGTTTGAGAGAGAGAGAAAGAAAGAAAAATGGAAAAAAGGAAAGAAAGAAGGAGAGAGAGCGAGACAGAGAGAGAGAGAGAGGGAGGGAGGGAAGGAGGGAGGGAAGGAGGAAAAAGGAGAGGAAGGACAGACTACAAACCTGGCACTAGAGGCAGCTTCAGAGGATAATCCAGAGCTGGAAGGGACCTTGAGGTCATCTAGTCCAACCCTGCTCCAGCAGGACATTGTTAGTGAGTTTCTGTCTTTTGATCTCCCAGTCACATAGCCACGCCCACCCAGTCACATGTAGCCCTCCCAGTCACATGACACACACCCCACCAAGCCACACCCACCAAGCCACATCCACAGAACCGGTAGGAATGAAATTTAGATTTCATCACTGATCAAGATGTATAACGTAAACTGAGAGCTTATGCAAGGAGACCAATCCTTTGTGTGTCTAATTACAAGTGGCCAAATAAAATATTCAATTCTAGCAGTGGCTGGAGCATCTATTGAGTGATCCTGCTAGGTCCTTCAACCCCAAGCAAGGCTAAGTAATTCCATTTTCACAAAGGCAAGTGCTGCTTCTCCTTTTATTTGGTTTTTATTTATTTTTATTTATTTCTCCTTTTATTTGGTTATTTATTTATTTATCTGGTTCGGTTCTGCAACCCAACATGAAAGACACAGACTTCAGAGGATAATTAGAACTGCAGAAAAAATAATTGCTACCAACCTGCCTTCCATTGAGGACCTGTATACTGCACGAATCAAGAAGAGGGCCGTGAAAACATTTACAGATCCCTCACATCCTGGACATAAACTGTTTCAACTCCTACCCTCAAAACGACGCTATAGAGCAGTGGTTCTCAACCTTTATAGTGCTGCGACCCCTTTAATACAATTCCCCACGATGTGGCGACCCCCAACCGTAAAATTATTTTCGTTTTGAATTTATCGCACCTGAAGCCATATTGGCTAGCGATCTGAACTGCTTGCGATTGCCTTGAGGTCGGAGGCATTAAAGCGGAGACTCCTCCCCTATTAAGTTTATCGCGCCTGAAGCCAGATTAGGCTAGCAATTGGGAGTGATTGCAGCTGGCTTGAGAGGGAGACATCAGAGCAAAGATTTCTCTCTTTTTTAATTCATCGCGCCTGAAGCCGAATTCGGCTAGCGATTTGAAGAGCCTGAAGCTGGCTTGTGGAGTCAACCATTGGAGCGCGATTCTTCGACTCGCAAGTATACTTCCCATATTTCCGATGGTCTTAGGCGACCCCTGGCAAATCGTCATTCGACCCCCAACGGGGTCCCGACCCCCAGGTTGAGAACCGCTGCTATAGAGCATTGCACACCAGAACAACCAGACACAAGAACAGTTTTTTCCCCGAAGGCCATCACTCTCTAAACAAATAATTCCCTCAACACTGTCAAACTATTTACTAAATCTGCACTACCATTAATCTTCTCATCATTCCCATCACCAATCGCTTTCCACTTATGACTGTATGACTAACTTTTTGTTGCTACCATTAAGGGTTAAATTGCAACCTATGACCATAATTTGTGTTGCAGGAACTGGGTATGTCTAGTTTAATAAAAAGAAGGACTAGGGGAGACATGATATCAGTGTTCCAATATCTCAGAGGTTGCCACAAAGAAGAGGGAGTCGGGCTGTTCTTCAAAGCACCTGAGGGTAGAACATGAAGCAATGGGTGGAAACTGATCAAGGAAAGAAGCAATTTAGAACTAAGGAGAAATTTCCTGAGAGTTAGAACAATTAATCAGTGGAACAACTTGCCTCCAGAAGTTGTGAATGCTCCAACACCGGAAATTTTAAAGAAAACGTTGGATAACCATCTGACTGAAACAGTGTAGGGTTTCCTGCCTGGGCAGGGGGTTGGACTAGAAGGCCTCCAAGGTCCCTTCCAACTCTGTTGTTGTTATTATTATTATTAAGTGCTGACATCTGCTGAGGGCTATTAAGGAAGGTGAGGAGGCAACTTTCCACGAGCGTGTTTCTCCATTTCTCATCCAGGGAAATACAATATCCTGCCTTTTTACTATTTCTCAAAATATTTCAATTCTTCTAGGAGAGGGGTTGAGCGCTAACTTTCTACAGAACCCTCTCTAACCTCTGTCTTTCCTCCATGCTTCAGGAAATCTCTCTCTATGGAGTTACTGTCCGGCTAGATTTCACCCTGCGGGATAACAAGACATTGCTGACCATGATGGAGTTCTCCAGATCTTGTGCGTTCCCTACTGGAAAATTACTGGGTGAGTCAAGATCAGGGTTGAAATGCTCCCGGTTCGGACCGGATCGCCCAATCCGGTAGCAATGGTGGCGGGTGATTCGGAGAACCGATAGCAAAAATCCCTGCGCGCCGCCCTCCCCCCCCCAGGCCCAGATGAGCCATGTGATCATGAGAGCCTTTTTTAAAAAAAACTTTTAAAAGCATTTTTAACAACCTCTCCGACCTTTAAAATGTTTTTAAAGGGTTAAAATAAGGCTTTGACGATCCCAGCTGATCATCAGAGTTTTTGTTTTTTTTAAACTTTTAAAAGCGTTTTTTTAAAAGGTAAAAAAGCTGAAGCCTGCTAGGCAAAAAATGGGGGGGGGATTGTTGGCAAAAAATGGGGTGGGGGTTTGTTTGAGAGAGAGAGAGAGAAAGAAAGAAAAATGGAAAAAAGGAAAGAAAGAAGGAGAGAGAGCGAGACAGAGAGAGAGAGAGAGAGAGAGAGAGGGAGGAAGGGAAGGAGGGAGGGAAGGAGGAAAAAGGAGAGGAAGGACAGACTACAAACCTGGCACTAGAGGCAGCTTCAGAGGATAATCCAGAGCTGGAAGGGACCTTGAGGTCATCTAGTCCAACCCTGCTCCAGCAGGACATTGTTAGTGAGTTTCTGTCTTTTGATCTCCCAGTCACATAGCCACGCCCACCCAGTCACATGTAGCCCTCCCAGTCACATGACACCCCCCCCCACCAAGCCACACCCACCAAGCCACATCCACAGAACCGGTAGGAATGAAATTTAGATTTCATCACTGATCAAGATGTATAACGTAAACTGAGAGCTTATGCAAGGAGACCAATCCTTTGTGTGTCTAATTACAAGTGGCCAAATAAAATATTCAATTCTAGCAGTGGCTGGAGCATCTATTGAGTGATCCTGCTAGGTCCTTCAACCCCAGGCAAGGCTAAGTAGTCCCATTTTCACAAAGGCAAGTGCTGCTTCTCCTTTTATTTGGTTTTTATTTATTTTTATTTATTTCTCCTTTTATTTGGTTCTTTATTTATTTATCTGGTTCGGTTCTGCAACCCAACATGAAAGACACAGACTTCAGAGGATAATTAGAACTGCAGAAAAAATAATTGCTACCAACCTGCCTTCCATTGAGGACCTGTATACTGCACGAATCAAGAAGAGGGCCGTGAAAACATTTACAGATCCCTCACATCCTGGACATAAACTGTTTCAACTCCTACCCTCAAAACGACGCTATAGAGCAGTGGTTCTCAACCTTTATAGTGCTGCGACCCCTTTAATACAATTCCCCACGATGTGGCGACCCCCAACCGTAAAATTATTTTCGTTTTGAATTTATCGCGCCTGAAGCCGTATTAGCTAGCGATCTGAACTGCTTGCGATTGCCTTGAGGTCGGAGGCATTAAAGCGGAGACGCCTCCCCTATTAAGTTTATCGCGCCTGAAGCCAGATTAGGCTAGCAATTGGGAGTGATTGCTTGAGAGGGAGACATCAGAGCAAAGATTTCTCTCTTTTTTAATTCATCGCGCCTGAAGCCGAATTCGGTTAGCGATTTGAAGAGCCTGAAGCTGGCTTGTGGAGTCAACCATTGGAGCGCGATTCTTCGACTCGCAAGTATACTTCCCATATTTCCGATGGTCTTAGGCGACCCCTGGCAAATCGTCATTCAACCCCCAACGGGGTCCCGACCCCCAGGTTGAGAACCGCTGCTATAGAGCATTGCACACCAGAACAACCAGACACAAGAACAGTTTTTTCCCCGAAGGCCATCACTCTGCTAAACAAATAATTCCCTCAACACTGTCAAACTATTTACTAAATCTGCACTACCATTAATCTTCTCATCATTCCCATCACCAATCGCTTTCCACTTATGACTGTATGACTAACTTTTTGTTGCTACCATTAAGGGTTAAATTGCAACCTATGACCATAATTTGTGTTGTAAATGTTGTATCTTTGATGAAGGTTTTTTCTTTTTTCTTTTATGTACACTGAGAGCGTATGCACCAAAACAAATTCCTTGTGTGTCCAATCACACTTGGCCAATAAATTCTATTCTATTCTATTTTCAAGGTATGACGGGGGGGTCTTTACACTAAAATTAACCGGTAGCTCAGTCCAACCATATAGCAAGGCTTTTCTCTCTACAGCAATGATGGTTAACCTTTTCCAGTGCTCAAACTGGAATGCATGTGCCTGTGCGCACATGAGTGTGCCGGTCAACTGGTCTTTGAGTTTCCTGCATGCACACTGGCCAGCTGGTCTTCATGTGCATCAGAGCACCGGAAACCCAAAGACCAGCTGTGTCGTGTTCCACTCTCACTCTGATGAACGAGTCAAGGAAGTCCGTAACAAATGTGACAATGAAGCCTCTGCTCTTGCCAAGTTCCTTCGAGGTTTATCAGGGCAGGCAGGAGTCCAAGTTGTGACTTCAGTGATAGGGTCTGATATCAGCAAACTAGCTAAGACTTTGCTTGACTCAAGGTTGGAATGCCAAAAGTAGGTCCTTTATATAGGCTGTGGGGTGTGGCTCCATGACTCAGCATTTATCCAGGCCTGCCCCACCCTTCCTTCTGCTGGCATCGCCTCTAAGATCTCCGGAAGCGAGGGTCCACCCAAACTGAATTGTCTTCAGCTGGATCTGCTGTCAGCTTCTGGGAAAGGGAGGGGTCAGAGGGAGTAGGCCCAGGTAATTCCACCACTTGGCTGGCTTCCTGCTCTGAAGGCTGAGCCAAAGGAACACACGCTGTATGAGTGAGGTTTATTGGGCTTCTCCTTTCACTCCTTGAATCCTCTCCGGGCATGGGGCCAGGGCCGGGGGCTGGAGTCATGACAGGCCTTTCATCTTCATTATCAGACTCGGAGTCTGATAAAAGGCCCAGTTGGAGACGGGAGGGGCCCGGCTGAGGAGAGAAGGGAGGACGAGTCACAACAAGCTGGCTGGCGTGGACATGCCTGTTGTTTTTTTTGGCTGTTTTTGGTAGTTTTTTCAGGCCAGAGTTTTGGAAATAAACTCAGCAAGGTGGAAAGTTCTGGATTAAATGACTTCGGTTCCCCGATTGCTGGAACTTTGTTGGCATATTAAACTATTTCATTGTCATTATTCTGCAGTATGCTTTCCCAATGGAACTATGACCGCTACCATGCTCAGCTTGGATACCAAACCAGAGTTAAATCCTAGGAGAACTCATCTACGGGATAAGAACTGTAGACCAGTAGGAGTTGATGACACCAAGGCCCTCTTCGTCTTCTCTGTGAACACCTGTGGTACCATCAGAAGCGTAAGTAAGAGTTGTTGGGATGTGGATGGGAGCCAGGATAACAAGGAACTTGAGTGTAGGGAAAAGGTAAGGGTTCCCCTTGCACATATGTGCTAGTCGTTCCCGACTCTAGGGGGTGGTGCTCATCTCTGTTTCCAAAGCCAAAGAGCCAGCGCTGTCCAAAGACGTCTCCACAGTCATGTGGTCAGCGTGACTCAACGCCAAAGCAGCACAGAACGCTGTTACCTTCCCACCAAAGATGGTCCCTATTTTTCTACTTGCATTTTTTACATGCTTTCGAACTGCTAGGTTGGCAGAAGCTGGGACAAGGAACGGGAGCTCACCCCATTACCCAGCACTAGGGATTCAAACCGCTGAACTGCCAACCTTTCCATTGACAAACTCAACGTCTTAGCCACTGAACCACTGCATCCCCTGAGTATAGGGTAGGTAGTGGCCAAAATTGTGGAAACCTTTTGGGAAAAGTGTATTTTCTAAAACTAGCTAATGACATCGCTTTTTTGGGGGGGAGTAGTACCATAACATTATATATCAATGGAAAGATAATTTAATCAAGAATGTACTGCAATACCTTTTATGAAGGATTTG
The DNA here is from genome assembly GCF_028640845.1 of Ahaetulla prasina. Classification (NCBI taxonomy): domain Eukaryota; kingdom Metazoa; phylum Chordata; class Lepidosauria; order Squamata; family Colubridae; genus Ahaetulla; species Ahaetulla prasina. The sequence goes on along the minus strand of NC_080542.1, from coordinate 11,790,289 downwards.
CTATTAGAATAGCAGATGCAGTATAAAAAAGAAAAGTGAAACACATAGAAAAAATTATCACCATAGAAAAAATGAGATATACAAAAATTATCACCGTCAGTTAATACTTTGTTGGGTAACCTTCAGCATGAATTACGGCCTTACAACATCTTCCCATGGAGTGAACCAAGTCTTTTAGTTCTGCCGCTGTTGTAATGTTAAACCAAGATTGAATGGTTGCTTCTATTAACCGGGTTTTATTGCTGGGTCGCTTCTGACTAACAAGTTTCTTTAGTCGGCTCCAAAGATTTTCGATTGGGTTAAGGTTTAGTCAGCCTTATCACCAACCTTTGTTGTCTTTGGCCCCCACAAAATTCAAGAGACGCTGAGATGAAGCAATGGAATCAACATTGCTTTTCTACAAAGAACCCAATGGCTCATTGCTGCTCTTTTAAGCCTTATGGGAGTGGCCAATCATCTTCTGGCCTTACTCCTAAGTCGTCCTTTTTGCTTCAGCTGCTCTTGCCTTCTGCCAGCTCTTCGCATGCCTGCACTAGGAACAGGATCCTCCTGTTCCTCTGCCTCTCTGTTGCCCGCCTCTGGAGGCTCCGGAGTCCGCGCATCGTTCCCAGATGGCCCTGGCCCCATCTCTGCCTCTGACGCAGAGCTCTCGTCCGGGCCTTCCTCTGACTCCAGGACTGGCCCATTGTCCTCCCCAGCCTCCTCACTGTCCAACTTGCTGCCAGGTCCACAGGCTGCTGGCGAACCACAACACTGACCCAGTTGCTATGCCTATTCATTTGCTGACCTTGTTACCATGTCTCTGCCGATCATGAATACACTGACAAACTGCAGTGGTTCACTTTTTTATTATTATTATTACTTTTTGCATTTATATCCTGCCCTTCTCCGAAGACTCAGGGCGGCTTACACTGTGTTAAGCAATAGTCTTCATCCATTTGTATATTATATACAAAGTCAACTTTTATTGCCCCCAACAATCTGGGTCCTCATTTTACCTACCTTATAAAGGATGGAAGGCTGAGTCAACCTTGGGCCTGGTGGGACTTGAACCTGCAGTAATTGCAAGCAGCTGTGTTAATAACAGACTGTCTTAGCAGTCTGAGCCACCAGAGGCCCTTAGCAACGGCGGCAAGAAAGGGAAAACCCACTGAACAATCATCTCACTTAGCAATAGAAACGTTGGGCTCAATCTTGGCCATAAATCGAGGATGACTTGTATCGTGCAGCAGGATTGGCCCTTGGTGGGACGTTCTGAGAGGTGTTCGGCCAACAATTCCGGAGAAGTTAAATGTTTTGTAATCGTCTTTTTTTGCCTGTCCTCTTTCAGTTTGAAGAAAACTACTTGGTGTATGAAAACGAAGTGATCTTCGAGAGCGAGATGATTCCGAAAGAAAAACCCATCATAACCAGGGACCCTCAGTATAGGTAAAAAGCAAACAAGAAAAAAAAATGAAAAAAAATTAGGACTCTCCTAGAGGAAGATATTCCTGCTGAATCAATTACTGGATATTTACTTTTTTTAGACCATTTATATGGCTGCCCACTCACTCACAGTAACTCGGGGCAGCTTACAAATTTTTTTTTTAAAAAAAAGAATATCGAAGCAGTAAAAACAATAACTCTCCACACGCACACAGGGGTGGGCTTCAAAAATTTTAGCCAAGGCCTTTTTGCTTCTCGGCCTTTTGGCTAAGATCAAGTGTAGTAAAAAATTTAGCCAAGGATTCTCTGCGCAGTTACTGGGTGGGCGTGGCCATGGTGGCCAAGGCCTAGTTGCCCTCCTGCACCACAGTGAGGGGAGATGCATTTTTGCCCTCCCCAGGCTCTGGAGGCTTTCCTCGAGCCTTTGGGTGGGCGAAAATGTCCTCCCCAGGCTCTGGAGGCCCTCTGGATGCCGGAAATGGGCCCGTTTCTGGCCTTCTCGAACTTCCAGTAGGCCTGCTTTTTGCCCTCCCCGAACCTCCGTGCGTGCCCTGCATTTACCTGTATCCAAAACGGGCTCCTGGGAGGGGTGGGAAGGGGGTGGAAGGGGAGGGACCAGCCAGGAATGGGATTTGGGGGTTCTCCGAACTGCACAGAATCCTAGCTAGAGGTTCTCCCAAATCCCTGCAAACCCCCAGCAGCCCTCCCCTGCACACACCCGGCAACAACAACAATCAAACAAGCCACTTGAGGGGGGTCCATCCCATCATGGGTTCCACAGGCCCGTTGGCAAAACCAACGGTCTTTCGGGGTCTTGCGAAAGTGTATCAAAATGGTGGCCAGTCTAATCAATGCAGGGATTATTTTCCAGAGAGCGAGAGCCACCACACAGAAGGTCCTTCTTCTGGGTCCCACCAGATAGACCTTCTTAGGAGTGGGTCCATGCAGATTCTCAATCATCCAGGTCATGGTTGTCCCAAAGGTGCTTTTTCGAGACGCAACTGGACTTCCTTTGTTTTTCCTTGAAGACGTTTCTGATCGAAAGTCTTCTGATAGAACCGAAGAAGCTTCTTGGATCAGAAGTGAAACCTCTTTAAGGAAAAACAAAGGAAGTCCCGCTGCCCCTTGGAAAAGCAGCTTTGGGACCAGTGGTGGGATCCTTCCGGTTTAACAACCGGTTTAGTGATTGCGCGTGTATGCGCACTTCAAAGAAAAATCACCTTCCGTGTTAGTGCTAGGGAATCAAAACAGCTGAGGCGCGGCAATCCTCTCTTCCACACTAATCAGCTGCAAAGATAAAAGTAAGTAAAGCTCAGGAGCAGGCGGACAGGCCCAGCTGATCGTCGGAGCCAACTGGTTTGCTCCCAGCTGATCGTCGGAGCTGCCGGTTCGCCCGAATCAATCCGAACTGGTAGAATCCCACTTGTTTGGGACGCCTTAGGAGAGGAGACCCACAGCATTTCCTGCCTCTCCCCACCATAGTGGGTCAGCTGGATATAACCAAAAAGAGACTGTCCTACAGATAAGCTGGTCCCAAGGCCTTTAAAGGTGACAAACTAGTACCTTGAATTGCACCTGAAAAGCCAATTGCAATGCAACTGAAGAGGCTACACATGTGCACATCTGGGTCTTCACAAAACCTTGTGGGCCGCTGCATTTTGAACCCATCGGAGCTTCCAGATGCTTTTCAAGGGCATCCCCATGAAGAGCGCATTGCAACAGTCAGGACGTAAAATGTCAAATTGTACAATATTGTGATCCGGGGGAGGGTGTTGAAAAATTTTAGCAACCGGTTCTCTGCCCAGTTGCTGGGTGGGTGTGGTCTACTCGGTCTCCTGCACCACAGCAGGGGGAGCATTTTTGCCCTCTCCAGGCTCTGGAAGCTTTCCTCGAGCCTCCGGGAGGGCAAAAACGGCCTCCCCCAGGCTCCAGAGGCCAGAAATGGGCCCGTTTCTGGACTTCCGATACTTCCGGGAGGCCTATTTTTCGCCCTCCCAGAGCCTCCGCGTGGGCCCTGCACTTACTTCACATCCAAAACAGGCCATGTGGTGACTCCTGGGAGGGGAGGGGTGGGCTGGGCAGAGCCAGCCAGTCCTTGTAACTACCAGTTCAGTGAACCAGATGTAAAATTAGCATCTGGTTCACCCAAACCGGTCTGAACCAGTCTAAACTGGCTGAATCCCACCCTTGATTGTGATGGGAGGTGTCATGGCACTGCTTTTTTCCCTCCCTCGGATGGCTAGATTGACTCTGCGTTGCCGTTACCGGCTTGATGAGACCCTCCGAGTATGGGCACAACGATTATTGAAGGAGGGGCTGGCTACCGGACCCCACCCATTTAATTTGAAAGGTAAGAGTGTCCTTTTCCTGCCAGGGATCCTGAATTAGACTGATCCTGAGGGTGGCTGATGTGGCTTGAAGAACAGTGGTGCCGAGACAAGACTGGGGTGCTTACAGTCCCTAAAACGTAGTTAACACAACTGCACCTTGTCACAAGAAAAGGCTTAGAAAACAGCTGTTGAGACAAGAGCTTGTAGGGGGCTGATCTGGCATCCGCAATAGAGAGCAAAATCCGACTGCTCCCCTGACCAGACACCGTTTACTGCTCCGAGTCCTAAGCAGCAGGAGATGAGGGCTACTTTGCTCCACCGGCTGGCGCACATATACCGAGGCGGAATGCTGATGCCGCGCAAAATGAAATAGAGAAAAAGAGACAGAATGAAAGAGAGAGAATGAGAAAGAGAATAAGAGAAAGAGAGAAAAAAAGGAGACAGAGAGATAATCAGAGAGTGTGTGAGAGAGAATGAGAGCACCAGAATGAGAGAGAGAGAGAGTGGGGAAGAGAGAGAAAGAGAGAATGAGAGAGAAAGAGGGGAAGAGAGAAAGAGAAATGAGAGAATGTTTAGGAGAGAGAGAAAGAGAAAGAGAGGGGGAAAAAGAGAGAAAGAGAGATGAGAGAATGAGAATGAGTGGGAGAGAGAGAAAGAGAAAGGGGGAGAGAGAGAGAATGAGAGAGAAAGAGGGGGAAGAGGGGGGGAGAAACAGAGAGAGAGAAAGAGAGAGGAGGGAGAGTGCCTTAAGGACCCCATCCCATTACTGGGAGTCCAGGTGCTTCAGCAAGCAGCGCCCTGGATTCGTATTAGTGGTCCATGGGTTTTAAAATTATGAACTTGGTGGTCCCCTGAGATCCAAAAGGTTGGGGACCCCTGCTCTAGATGTTATTAGACTAGTGTTTCTCCAGCTTCTCGGCTGGGGAATTCTGGGGGTTGAAGTCCACATGTCATTCAAGTGGCCAAGATTGAAAAATACTGTGTTAGAGAGTAAGGCAGTGACCGGAGATGAATTGCAAAGAATGCTGGGAAATGTAGTGCAACCCTCAGCAAAGCCTGAAGGGAAGGCCCCAGAGAAATCTAGTTCCCACAGTCTCTCCCTTTGCTCCCCTAAATCCCAAACCCCATTTCTAAGCAGTCCAAACCAAGTCCTTTTCTACATCAGTGACTGCAGGCAAAACACGGTAACTGTGTGAGCAGTCCAAACCAAGTCCTTTTCTACATCAGTAACTGCAGGCAAAACACGGTAACTGTGTGTGTGTGTGTGTGTGTGTGTGTGTGTAAAATAATCCTTCCTGCTGCAATTTATTTACGACTTACCTCTTGCAGCTTACCAGAAGAAAAGAGCTGCGAATGGACAGGTCTCCCAGGTAGCAGGTGGCGCTTCAACAGGTGAGGTTTTTTTGGGCTTATTATGAAAAAATAAATAAATTCATTGATTCTGAAAGCATCAGTTTTTCTTCTTTGCAGTCGTGCGATATAAGGGGATTAGAATTTCCTAGGTGAATATGGAGAAAGAGAACGGGAACTGCATGGATGAGATTTATTAATTTATTATCAAATTCATTGACCACCCATCTTATGTATAAGGTAACTCAAAGGAGATTTCTGTAACTCCTTTGTTCCTGGAGCTCAGCCGTGCTAAGTTGATTTGAAATGACACCAAATTTCCACTTTTTATATGAATGGTCTCTTACGCCTTCCAAATCTAACACAATCTCTGTTGGAAGAAATATCCATCTGGTGTTGTGACCCAGACGCAAGTAGGTAGCAACAAACTCAGTCTGTGGAAAAACAAACTTTATTTGAACAGTTGGGAATTACTTCATTCCCAACCTCGTTCGAACAAATGCCTCCCAAACACAAATTCTTCAGTTATCTTACAAACCTTAGTCCAATTAGGCAAACAGCCAAAGGCCCTTCCTGGCAAATGTCCAGAAGCCACAAAAACAAAGACGTAGATGAAGCAGAAGACACAGCTACAACATTGTTTTCCGGCAAAGCTGAAATGCCGGTGCTGGTCTGTTTTAAGCCTTATGGCAGGGGCCAATCATCTCTTGGCTAGTGTTGTCCTCTCTTGGCTCCCGAGTTGTCCTCGCTGCTTGAGCTGCTCTTGCCTTCTGGCAGCTCTTGTCATGCTTGCATCAAGAACAGGCTCCTCCTGTTCCTTTGCCTCGCTACTATCAGTCTCTGGAGGCTCTGGAGTCCGCACCTCACTCCCCGATGGCCCTGGCCTCACCTCAGCCTCATCGCTGTCCGACTCCATTGCCAGCTCCGTAGGCTCCTGATGGACCACAACATCTGGTTCAGTTCCAAGTGGGGAGAAAAACACTGGAAACATGGAGGCTGATTGGGAAAATGGTTCATTGATGAACAGGACCACGTGGGTTTGACGTCCTGGTGGAGTGGAGAGTGAGGGTTATTTACACTCTCTCTTGGTCCTTGCCCTTGAGCTTCCTGTTCCTGAGCAAGAAATGTATTCTATTGGTTGTTGTAGGAGTCAGTGCTATCACAGGTTCGCCGTCACTGTACTAGTATATAAAAATAACAACAAACTCCATTCCTTTCTAACACTGATGATGATACCTAGTTTGGTAATGAAACGTCTGCAAGAAAACAACCAAGCTCAGAGAGCACCAAAGACTCCACAGTTCACTCCTGAGCTACAAATGTTCTCTTCGATTGGTACAAAACACCGTGCGGGGTTTCTAGCGAGTGGGTTGAGACTTCCCATCCACCAAGTGCTGATTTTACATGTTTATTTCTTACAGATGCGAAGGACAAGACCTGGTTTTGGTTTCTCACTTTCAGTGTGGCTCTGTGTGGACTAGCAGCTACAATCGACACCCTTCTTCTTCTTCCTATTCAATTGTTTGGCCAATGAAAACGATGATTAAATATTTGGATATCTTATGCTTCCCTTTTTCATTTGGGTACTAAACGTGTTGTGTCTGCACCCCCCGAGCCGGGCCTCCTGCCAGAAAGTGACTTGGACAGTGAAGGGGAAGGGCCGTCAGGACTTACCTCAGGAGCACCGGCTTCCCTGGCTCAGCTCCAGGTGCCAGAGGCAGGCCAGGTGGAAGAGATAACGAGGCCTCCGTCCCCTGACTCTTTCCCCACCCAGGCCACGCCTCCAGACCCAGCTGATGGCAATCAGGCCTGGCTGGACTAGGTTTCGTAGGCAGGAGAGGCGGGAACAACAAAAGCAGGGGTGGGGCAGGCCTAGGAAGTGCTGAGTCATGGAGCCGCACCCCACAGGATATAAAGGCAGCAAGAGCTGCTGTGCCTCTTCATAGCAGGCAAATCAACTGATTAACTAAGAGCTGAAGTTTGTTCTGCCAAGTTTGTTCATTGGCGTCAAGGGAGATAACAGAGACACTTCGCAAATGCTCGCTATTTTGCTGCCAGAGCTGATAGTGCCGGCTAATAAAGCCATCACTCGGACGGAGGCGAAGGAGGACAGAACAAGTCAGAGGGAAAGATGACCGCGTTGGGTGTAACAATCCACAGAGGCCTAAACTTGGTTAATTTTATCCTTGGATAGCTTTAGTGGCAAAGCCTATTGAGCAAACCCAACTGGTTTGGTTAGTTTGTGATCCAGTGCACCACTGAAAAGGGGTTAACTCTGCAGCCAGGTTTGTGCAAGCACAAACTGCAAAAGGCTGGGTTGCGATGTTACTGTTGCACAATTATTTTTTTTTAATTCTCCTGCGAACATCATCCGCTTTTGTGTGCAGAAACTGGGGAATGGAGGATGGGGTGAAGATCCAGGTCAACGCTCTCCTCCGCCTTCCTTTTTAACCCTGTTATCTTCAGCCTGAAAGATTCCCGAAGATAAGAATCTAAAACGGAGGTGGGCTTCATATAATGGAACTACCGGTTTGCCCCAGCACCAAAAATGTGTGTGCGCGCATGCTCGCTTTGTTCGCACGCCTTCCATGCACAAGCACGGCCTCCTACATATGCGCTTTGCTTGTGCACGTACTTACATGCATGCACGCAACTTAAAAACACAGCTAAATAGGATGGCATAGCTCCAGGATGGGTTGGTGACCCCAACTGCAGGTCACAACTAGAATAGAATAGAATAGAATTTTTATTGGCCAAGTGTGATTGGACACACAAGGAATTTGTCTTGGTGCATATACTCTCAGTGTACATAAAAGAAAAGATACGTTCATCAAGGTACAACATTTACTACACAATTGATGGTCAATATATCAATATAAATCATAAGGATTGCCAGCAACAAGTTATAGTCATACAGTCATAAATGGAAAGAGATTGGTGATGGGAACTATGAGAAGATTAATAGTAGTGCAGATTCAGTAAATAGTTTGACAGTGTTGATGGAATTATTTGTTTAGCAGAGTGATGGCCTTCGGGGAAAAACTGTTCTTGTGTCTAGTTGTTCTGGTGTGCAGTGCTCTATAGCGTCGTTTTGAGGATAGGAGTTGAAACAGTTTATGTCCAGGATGTGAGGGGTCTGTAAATATTTTCACGGCCCTCTTCTTGATTCGTGCAGTATACAGGTCCTCAATGGAAGGCAGGTTGGTAGCAATTATTTTTTCTGCAGTTCTAATTATCCTCTGAAGTCTGTGTTTTTCTTGTTGGGTTGCAGAACTGAACCAGACAGTTATAGAGATGATATGAACAGGTTGGATCCCATCCCTGATTGGAAAGGGCTGGCTATTAAGTTCGTAGTTTGAAAAAGATATAACACAGAAGAAAAGGAGTGTGGGTAGGAAAAGGATATATCCAGTCCTCCATTCCTTCCTTTCTTCCTTCCTTCCTTTCTTCCTTCCTTCTTCCTTCCTTCTTCCTTCCTTCCCTCCCTCCCTTCCTTCCTTCCTCCTTCCTTCCTTCCTTCCCTCCCTCCCCCCTCCCTCCCTCCCTTCCTTCCTCACCCTCCTTCCTTCCTTCTCTTTCTTCTTTCCCTTCCTCCTGTCTTCCTCCCTTCCCTAAAATATATATCGTAGATGAGCATTCCCTAATCCCCTTCTTGAAATCAAAATGTGTATTTCCCACCTCAATTAGAGGCCCCAGTTTCTTCCCGATCCAGGTCTCTAGAAAAATTGGCCTTCACGCAAACTCCAACCGAAACAGAAGCTGAGCGATTCCCTACATCAGCCTTCTACTTCCAGGTAAACTGCAGAAATGGCTGACTGACTGCTTGCATTGAATTCAATCAGTCAATCAATCCGAATAGAGCTGGAAGGGAGGTTGGAGGTCTTCTAGTCCAACCCCTTGGAGACCCTATACAGTTTGAGACAAGTGGCTGTCCAGTCTCTTCTTAAAAACCTCCAGAAGCCCCTACAACTTCTGGAGGAAAATTGTTCAACCGGTTGATTGTTCTTACTTTCAGGAAATTTCTCCTTAATTTTAGGTTGTTTCTCTCCTTGATTAGTTTCCATCCATTGCTTCTTGTCCTGCCTTCAGGTGCTTTGGAGCAGGAGTCGGACCTCAGGGACCACTAAATTCATAATTTTAAATCCCACGGACCGCTAATATGATCTGCCTAATGACCGGCTGGGTGGGCGTGGCTAGGTGGTCATGTGACTGGGTGGATGTGGCCAATTTGATGTCACTCGCATCGAGGGGCACCTCGCCGGCCTCTGCTCGCCCCACCCCTCTAGGACCCTAACGGGAAGCAGTTGTTGGAACTAAGCAGCCCCCACGAGAAAAAGTTGGCAAAACAGCTCGGTTTAAATTGGATCTGACTGAGAAGGAGGCTCAGCAGAAGCATGTCACTGAGGACTAGGAGCATAGGCTTTCCAAGCAGAGGGAAGACCTGCGGCAGTGCAAGGCCAGGTCCCGGCGCCTGGAGGCTCAGTGGGCTGAAATGGTCAGCCAGTTCCAGGCCATGATCGGCTGGCGGCCCCCAGGAGTAGGGCCTTCTCTGTGGGGGCAGTGACGCTCTGGAACGAACTTCCCCCTGGCCTGCGTCAAGTGCCTGATCTTCGGACCTTCCGTCGTGAGCTCAAAACATATCTATTTATTAAAGCGGGACTGGCATAATTTGGGTTGAATTTTAAATTGGGTATTCTTAATATTTTTAAATTTTTAAATCTAAATTTTAATAATCAGCCTTTAAAATTTGCTCTTTTTAAATGTTGTTTTAAATTGTATATATTTTGTTTTTATTTTGGCTGTACACCGCCCTGAGTCCTTCGGGAGAAGGGCGGTATAAAAATTTAATAAATAAAAAATAAATAAATAAATAAATAAATAATAAATGATACAGTCCCACTGGAACAAGGCCCTCTGATTCTTTGCCACCATTGGTGCTTCCCCACAGCCTTCACCCAAAGCCCCGCACCAGGAGACCAAAGCAGACCCCAAGTTGGAATTTCTGCCCCCCATTCCAACCTGCACAAAAAGACCCTGAAGGGGGAGACTCTCTGCAGCAACACAAGCATTCATTGCACGTAACCAGCCCAGGAGCTGTAGTTTGAGGACCCCTGATTTAGTGCAATATAAAAAATGCAAATAATTTTTCTGCAGACCATTAAAATTTTCTTGCGGACCACCAGTGGCCCACAGACTACTAGCTGGTGACCGCGGCTTTGGAGAATAGGTTGACACCCCCCCTCTCTTCTTTGTGGCAGCCCCTCAAATACTGGAATATTCACAACTCCCTGTAAAAACCAGGGGGAAGAAAAATGCCAAAAACAGTAATAAGGTTATTTCCGCCCCCTTTGCTCCAAGGTGTATGTGTGTTGTACGAAGTACCCTCGGATTGTGGGTACTCCTGGCCTATTTTGTCAGCTTCGAAGAGTAATCGGAACATCACGTTTTCCAGCAAATGCCAACTGTCCCACACTGCCAAAATCTGGCCTAGCTTTTCAGATTTGAGAGAAGCCGGAGTTATTGAATGACATGAGGATGGTGTAATGTGACCTTGACCCCAACTTTTTTTTTTCTTTTCGGCATTCATGCAGTGACGCCAGCAATCAAAGTGGGCGACGATTTCACATGTCCTGGAAATGTCCTGGAGGAATTTCTGCTGAGGTGGCTCAGCAAAATACCTCCCATTGCCAAGAAGAATAGAATAGAATAGAATAGAATAGAATAGAATAGAATAGAATAGAATAGAATAGAATAGAATAGAACAGATGGAATGGAGAATAGAATAGAATAGAATAGAATAGAATAGAATAGAATAGAATAGAATAGAATAGAATAGATGGAATGGAGAATAGAATAGAATAGAATAGAATAGAATAGAATAGAATAGAATAGAACAGAATAGAAGGAATGGAGAATAGAATAGAATAGAATAGAATAGAATAGAATAGAATAGAATAGAATAGAATAGAATTTTTTTTATAGGCCAAGTGTGATTGGATACACAAGGAATTTTTCTTGGTGCATATGCTCTCAGTGCACATAAAAGACAAGATACCTTCTTCAAGGTACAACATTTACAACACTTAATGATAGTCATTGGGTACAAATTTAACCCTTAATGATACATTTAATGATAGTTCTAGGCTACAAATAAGCAATCAGGAAACAATATCAGTATAAATCGTCAGGATACAAGCAACAAAGTTGCAGTCATAAGTGGAAGGAGATGGGTGATGGGAACGATGAGAAGATTAATAGCAGTGCAGACTTAGAGAATAGTTTGACAGTGTTGAGGGAATTATTTGTTTAGCAGAGTGATGGCGTTCGGGAAGAAACTGTTCTTGTGTCTAGTTGTTCTGGAGTCTGAAAGGGATACACCAGTAGCCGACTTCCATAGACTTGCTCTGGTTATCTCATCCTAAACAGAATAACAGAATTGGAAGGGACCTTGAAAGTCTTCTAGTCCAACCAGGGGTGGCTTCAAAATTTTTAGCAAGGGGTTCTTTGCCTGTTGCTGGGTGGGCGTGGCCATGATGGGCGTGGCCTAGTCAGCCTCCTGCATCATGGCGGTGGGGGGGGACAGATGTTTTAGCCCTCCCCGGGCTCCGGAGGCTTTTCTCAAGCCTTTGGGAAGGCAAAAACGGCCTCCCCAGGCTCGGGAGGCCCTATTTCCAGCCTTTCCGAACTTCCGATAGGCCCATTTTTCGTCTTCCCCAAGGCTCCATGTGCGCCCTGCACTTACCTGCATCCAAAACGGGCCGCATGGGGACTCCTGGGAGGGGCGGGGCACAGTGGGCGGGGCCAGTCAGGAGTGGGATTTGGGGGAACCGCACAGAATCTTAACTAGAGGTTCTCCCGAATCCCTGTGAACTCCCGGCAGCCCACCCCTGAATCCAACCCCCTGCTCAAGCAGGAGATCTTATACCATTTCAGATGGTTGGAAGGAAAATCCATCTGGTTCAGTTCCAAGCTCGGAGAAAGACGCTGGAAATAAAATGGAGGCTGGAGGCTGATTGGAAAGACAGATTCTGTTTATTGGTGAACTGAACCGTCAGGGGCAGCTGACAAAATGGAGTTGAGAGTGGGTGGGTTTTTATACCTTCTGGGTTCCTATGGGGTCATGTAGGGGTCATGGCTGGTTCTATAGGCAGAAGAAATGTCCATTTGGTTCAGTTCAAGCGGGGAGAAAGACACTGGAAACATGGGGGCTGATTGGAAAGATGATTTTATGAAGCAGAACCATCAAGGCACATGGTCCTGGTATAGCTGCCCACAGGGAGTGGAGAATGAGGGTTATTTATATTCTCTCTTGGTCCTTGCCCTTGAGCTTCCTGTTCCTGTGCAAGAAATGTATCCTATTGGCTGCTCTAGGGGTCATGTGCAAACCCTAGGAGGTTTGTCTGAGACACGTTTGGTGAAGCCTTGGCTAATGTAATGTCCTTAGGAGATTTTGCAATGCAGTCCTGCTGCTAGATGGGTTACCAGGAGGATCGTATCTTAATCCCATCACCCTGGAGCTGAAGGTCTTTTATTTTGTAGATAGGCTGGCCCAGTCCATCTCAATGGGCACCAAATATCTGCTGGGAGCAGGGAGTCGAAGCTCTGAGTTTCTGTCTCCCTTAAGATTTCTATTTCTCTTTTAGGGGAAATGTAATATTCTACCTTTTTAATATTTCCTAAAATATTTCATTCTTCTAGAAGGGGTGGTTGCTAACTTTCTACAAGGGGAAATGGATATTTCAAAATCTCCATTCCCACCCCACTCCTGGGAGAAGGATATTGCAAAATCCCCATTCCCTCCCCACTCCTGGGGGTAAAGATATTGCAAAATCTCCATTCCCACCCCATTCTGGGGCCAGCCAGAGGTGGTATTTGTCGGTTTTCCGAACTACTCAAAATTTCTGCTACTGGTTCTCCAGAACCTGTTAAAACCTGCTGAATTTCACCCCTGGTATTAACTTGCATTCGTACTGCAAATCGGTGCTGCTGTAGTAAAAAGGTAGCAAATAATTCCACAAGCCACCACCTATAGGTTTTTCCCCCCCTTACCTTGGGTCATTCCTGAGAGTCAGGTTCACACCAGCTAGCCTCCCATCCAACTAGTTACAGGGCTGACTCAGCTTAGCTTCCAAGCCCCCAAAAGCACTAACAGAGATCACTCAAACGCCCCTAGTTTAAGCCTTGAGATCACCTCTGAACAAAAACACTTCCAAGCAAATTATTAAAGGATCAATTTAGCCGGGAAAGAGATCTGCAAAGCTGCCCCCTGCTCACATTTTCCTTCCTGAGCTTGCTATAAATGTCGGGCACCAAGACTTTGCATTTAAACATCAGGACAGATGTGCTGGAAGGGGAACCTACCATCCCGCGAGGATTTTCAAGTATTCAGCTGGCATGCAGTTTGCCCTATTCAAAGTGATTGTTGTTGATGCAGCTGATTGATTGATTGATTGATTGATTGAGGAAAGCATGAACTATGCAGAACCAACCTTGCTCTTTTTGCCAGTTTCAAGGACTAGCCTTCAGGTAACCAGGTTGGTAAGCCAGCATCGCCTTCGCTTTGTGGCGAAGGTTGTAGAGAGTGTGGTTGCATGGCAGCTTCCCCGGTACCTGGATGAAGCTGTCTATCTAGACTCGTTCCAGTCCGGCTTCCGGGCCGGTCACAGTACGGAGACAGCTTTGGTCGCGTTGGTGGATGACCTCTGGAGGGCCAGGGATAGGGGTTGTTCCTCTGCCCTGGTCCTATTAGATCTCTCAGCGGCGTTTGATACCATCGACCATGATATCTTGCTGCACCGGTTGGAGGGGTTGGGAGTGGGAGGCACCGTTTATCGGTGGTTCTCCTCCTATCTCTCCGACCGGTCGCAGACGGTGTTGACAGGGGGGCAGAGGTCGACCGCGAGGCACCTTACTTGTGGGTGCCTCAGGGTCGATTCTCTCGCCTCCTGTTCAACATCTACATGAAGCCGCTGGGTGAGGTCATCAGTGGTTTCGGGTGAGTTATCATCTGTACGCTGATGATACTCAGCTGTACTTTTCCACCCGAACCACCCCAACGGTTGTCAAGTGCTGTCCCGTGTCTGGAAGCTGTACGGGTCTGGATGGGGAGAAACAGACTCAAGCTCAATCCTCCAAGACGGAGTGGCTGTGGATGCTGGCACCAGTACAGTCAGCTGCAGCCGCAGCTGGCTGTGGGGGCGAGTTATTGGCCCCAACGGAGAGGGTGCGCAACTTGGGTGTCCTCTTGATGGGCGACTGTCGTTTGACGATCATTTGGCGGCCGTCTCCAAGAGGGCCTTCCACCAAATGCGCTTGGTGCGCCAGTTGCGCCTTTCTTGACCGGGATGCCTTATGCACGGTCACTCATGCCCTTGTCACTTCCCCGCTTGGACTATTGCAATGCTCTCTACATGGGGCTGCCTTGAAGTGCACCCGGAGGCTGCAACTAGTCCAGAATGCAGCTGCTGGTAATAGTGGGGGCAACTCGTTGCTCCCATGTAACACCAATCCTGCGCAGCTTGCACTGGCTTCCTGTGGTCTTTCGGGTGCGCTTCAAGATTTTGGTTACCACCTTTAAAGCGCTCCATGGCTTAGGACCCGGATACTTACGGGACCGCTTGCTGTTACCTTGTGCCTCCCACTGACCCGTACGCTCACACAGAGAGGGCCTTCTCAGGGTGCCGTCCGCCAAGCAATGTCGGCTGGCGGCCCCCAGGGGAAGGGCCTTCTCTGTTGGAGCTCCTACGCTCTGGAATGAACTTCCCCCCCGGTTTACGTCAATTGCCTGATCTTCGGACCTTTCGGCGTGAGCTGAAAACGCACCTATTTATTCAAGCGGGACTGGATTGAAATTTTATTGGGGTATTTATGTTTTAAGATTTTAAATGGTTTTAAAATTTCGGCCACATTATAATATTTCTTTTTAACCTCTTTTTAATGTTTATATATTGAATTTTTACTTGGCTGTACACCGCCCTGAGTCCTCTGGGAGAAGGGTGGTATAAAAATCGAAATAAATAAATAAAAATAAATAAATCTATTCCCATTGCACAGCTGGCTAATTCATAGGCCAGGAGTCCCCAAACTTGGCAGCTTTAAGACTTGTGGACTTCAACTCCCAGAATTCTCCAGCCAGCTATGCTGGCTGGAGAATTCTGGGAGTTGAAGTCCACAAGTCTTAAAGCTGCCAAGTTTGAGGACCTCTGTCATAGGCAAATGAGGCTGAGCTACATTTCTCGTTGCCTTGGAAACCCCTACATTTCTCGTTGCCTTGGAAACTCCTTTAAAAGAAAGAAGCAGTTGCTACCTCTGCCAAACTACTGCAAGGAAGTATTTAGACACAGGAGAAGAAAAGCAGAATTATCCAGTAGTCGTGGCCGAGTGGTTAAGGCGATGGACTAGAAATCCATTGGGGTCTCCCCGCGCAGGTTCGAATCCTGCCGACTACGGGGAAAGTGTGCAAATTGCTCTCCATCAACTTGTTGAGCACGTTTTTGCGGGGTTTTTTTTGGCATTGGGTCAATTCAATTTTTAAATCTTGGTTTTTTTTAAAAAAAAGGATCATGGGGAACACCCTCCTCCTGGGGGTTTCAGCCACGTCTTTTTTTTTTTTCTAAGCTTGAACCCTGAATAAATTGACCCCCATGCAAAATGCATTCTCAAATTAAGGTACCTAAATCTTGTTCGTAGTCGGCAGGATTCGAACCTGCGCGGGGAGACCCCAATGGATTTCTAGTCCATCGCCTTAACCACTCGGCCACGACTACCAGATGTTGGCTTATTATTTTCTCTAGGTCAATAAATAGACTAAATGTATTTATTCTACAGCCCACCCAACCCCTCTGGCCAATTTTCTTCCAAGCTCAGAGCAACTGAAGTCACAATTTTTGGGCAGAATTAAAATAAGGGATCTTTGGTGCTAAATGTATTTATTTTATAGCCTCCCCAACCAATTTTCTTCCTTCCAAGCTCAAAGTAACTGAAGTCACAATTTTGGGACAGAATTAAAATAAGGGATCTTTGGTGCTAAATTTATTTATTTTACAGCCCTACACCCCCTCCGGCCAATTTTCTTCCTTCCAAGCTCAGAGCAACTGAAGTCACAATTTTTGGGCAGAATTAAAATAAGGGATCTTTGGTGCTAAATGTATTTATTTTACAGCCCCCCCACCCTCCCACCAATTTTCTTCCTTCCAAGCTCAAAGCAACTAAAGTCACAATTTTTGGGCAAAATTAAAAGAAGGGATCTTTGGTGCTAAATTTACTTATTTTACAGCCCGCCCGCCCCAGTAATTTTCTTCCTTCAGGGCAACTGAAGCCACAATTTTTGGGTAGAATTAAAGGATCTGGGCTTGCTTGATTTCCTGCAGAAAAATTTCCTGATTCCTTTCATTCCCCAAACTAGGTAACCTCATCAGTGCTGGCTAGACTTAAAAGTAATAAAATAGCAAACTGATGGGAGTTATAACGTAGATTAGTGCTTTTCAAGCTACTTTTTAAGATATGTGGATTTCAACTCCAGAATTTCTCAGCTAGAAGAGGGGCCGCCACCTCGTGTCAACTACTGAATACCTTGAAAGGAGAAATGCTCTTACCTGAGAATGCTAGAGGAAAATGGACTACGGGGCGATCCAAAGCAGGACTGAACCTGCAAGCGTCAAGTTTGATCTGACCTCCTAATTTTACCGCGATGCCTCCTAAGAAATAAGCAGCCTCCAAAATACTATTGATCGTCAATTTTTCCCCCCCTATTTTGTTTGGTTAGATGGGCACCGGAATAACTCTTAAAAAGAAGAAACAATTGTTCCGGTCTTTATAATAAATTCCTGAAACGACAAATGACCATATTTTTCAAGTTCCCGAACTGCAGGGATGGAGACAACTACCTGTGTCTTAAGAAGCGAATGGAAATCGTTTGCGATCGCCGCTTTCCAGCCTTTTTTAAAAAAACCGTCCTGCGGTCCCAGCATTTCCAGGTGGTGCCCCATCCAGCTAAGCTTTTCAAAGCTCAAGCCAAATTAGCTCAGGCGGGCCTCTAGCAAGTGGCCAGAGAGACAAGAATCGCCCCGCAAGGGAAAAGCAATCCAAAAGGACCAATTTCTCTCTCTCTCTCACACCCACACACCTCTGTTCCCTGCGGGTTCCCGGGATCCCTATGCACCGGTTGGTCTAATAAAAGAGTTCCTTTGCAACCTGGTTGAGAGTTTGATCCTAGGTAGAGGCAGATGCTGGGTCTCCGGCTTGGGCAGGGGGTTGGACTAGATGACCTTACAAGGTCCCTTCCAACCCTCTGTCCAGCGGTCAAAAACCGTTTCTTGTCAACGTTACCTAAACTCATCGGAGAGAAAGCCTCCCAACGATCCAGCAACTAGGGTGGGGCATCGAAAGCAAAGTCACGTTCCTTGAAAGCGATTTTTATTTTTATCCATTTTGATCCATTTTGATCTTTATATATAGAAAAAAATATATATTTTGACTTTTATAAATTTTTTAATGTATCCCATCCATGCTTATGCTTATTACCACATACGTTCTTGACAAATAAATAAATAAATAAAATAAAAAGTAAAGTAAAATAAAAAGTAAAGTAAAATAAATAAAATAAAATGTAGAGTACAGTAAAATAAAATAAAATAAAAAGTAAAGTAAAGTAAAAAGTAAAGTACAGTAAAATAAAATAAAATGAAAAGTAAAATAAAATAAAATAAAAAGTAAAATAAAATAAAATAAAATAAAAAGTAAAATAAAATAAAAAGTAAAATAAAATAAAATAAAAAGTAAAGTAAAATATAAAGTACAGTAAAATAAAATAAAAAGCAAAATAAAATAAAAAGTAAAATAAAATGTAAAATAAAATAAAATAAAAAGTAAAGTAAAAAGTAAAGTAAAATAAAATAAAAAGTAAATAAAATAAATAAAATAGAATAAAATGTAAAGTAAAATAAAATTAAAAAAAGTAAAGTAAAATAAAACAAAATAAAATAAAAATGAATCTCCAAAAAATCCGCCCAATTCCGCCCCGCCCTTCCCGCAATCGAAGTTTGCCTCGCGCGGCTCCCCCCCCGCCCCTTTTTTCAAGGCCGCAAAAGGAGGAAGCGAGACAGCCAATGGGAGATGAGGGCGGGGCTCTGGCCACACCTCCCTACCTCCCATCTACCCCGCCCCTCGCCCGGGAGGTTCCCTTCCCAGGAAAGAGGCAGTGCAAGTGCCCCGTGATCGTAGCGATCGCGCGCGCGGGGAGAGAGAAGGAGAGAGAAGTGCCAAGACAAGACAAGACCCGGGCGCAGGTAAGGCTGCAACCCTGTGACTCGCGGGCGGGGGGGGGGGAGAAAAAGGGGGCTTTTCTCACGACCCTCTCCACTGCTCCCCGAGTTGGGATCGTGGAGAAAGACCCGGTAAAGAAACCCGTGTCGGATGAGTTGGAGATCGCTTTAGATTTGTTTAAATCAGGGTTCTCCAACCTTGGCAACTTTAAGCCTGGTGGACTTCAACTCCCAAGCTGGCTGGGGGATTCTGGGAGTTGAAGTCCACCAAGATTAAAGTTGCCAAGGTTGGAGAACCCTGATTTAAATAGTAAAAGGCGGCCCGGGGTCTTTTTTGGGGGGGCTTTGTGGGGGCGGGGAGAAGGGTTGGGCAAACTTTCCCTTGGTTGGGCTCTGCAGTTAGAAGAAGCCCGGGCATCCCTTGAAGGCGTCCCCTTGGACGCGTGGGATTACAACTCCCATCATCCTGGGCCGGTTTAAGGGCAAGGGTGGGGTGGGGGTGGAAATATATTGAGGGATGGGTGGGTTTGTCCGGTTTTGCTGGTGGGTGGGTGGGGGGACACCGGTTCTAGCGGGCAATGTTTTATTTTTTTAAAAAAAAAAAGGAAAATGGACAGAATTGGATTCTGAGAAGTTTGGGTGAAGTTTGACTCAGCTTCGCTTTCCGTTTGAGGGTGATGTCTCTGTTTTTTAGATGCTATATACATATATAAATATATACATGCACCATACATATATATGAATTTGAATAGAATATAATAGAATTCTTTATGGGCCAACTGTCTGTCTGTCTTGCTTCCTTCCTTCCTTCCCTTTCCTTTTCTTTCCTTTCCTTTCCTTCTTTCCTTCCTTTCCCTCCCTCCCTCCCTCTTTTTTCCTTTCCTTCCTTCCTTCCTTCCCTCCCTCCCTCCCTCCCTCCTTCCCTCTTCCTTCCCTCTTTCCTTTCCTTTCCTTTCCTTTCCTTTCCTTTCCTTTCCTTCCTTCCTTCCTTCCTTCTTTTCCTTTCCCTTCCTTCCTCCCTCCCTCCCTCCTCCTTCCTTCCTTCCTTCCTTCATTCCTCCCTCCCTCCCTCCCTCCCTCCCTCTTGGGCCATATTAAAATGCAGAGTTCCAGAAACAAATTATTACTGAAATTTGATAAAAGCAACTTAAAGTGGAATTGGATAAAATACAATTGGCCAAGGGTGATTGGACACACAAAGAATTTGTCTTCGGTGCATAAGCTCTCATTGTACATAAAAGCTGTAAAGTGATAAATCATGATCATAGTCATCATAAAAATAATGAACAGTACATAATGAACAGTCCCGTTCAGATTTCCTGCCTGGGGCATCCTTAAATTGTTTTTTGTTTTTTTTTAGAATTTTGTGAATTTCGACTTTTAGGATGTAAATTTGCACCTTAATACCATTTAATCTTTTTGTGTTGGTTGTTGTATACATTAGAGAGCTGGTTTGGTGTGACGGTTAAGGACATCAAGCTAGAAACGGGGGCGACTGTGAGTTCTAGTCCTGCCTTGGGTGACCTTGGGCCAGTCACTTTCTCTCAGTCCTAGGAAGGAGGCAATGGCAAGCCACTTTTAGAAAGAAAAAAAAAACCTAGCCAGGTGGAGGACGGACCCTTGCCCTGTGATACGCAATTGCTGTCATTTTTGTGCAATTGGTAGACTAAGGATTGAAGGTTTAGCTTTGTGTGAAGCAAGAGTTGTGAGCCATTTGAAGGGCAATGACCTCTTTGGCTCGTCCGTTGGATATTTGCTCTGAGGTCTTTTAGATCAATCAGCAGCTCTCTGGAGTAAGACCTACGTCTCCTAGTACCACGTCCACATTCATACGCAGCAGTTGCCAGACGTACCCAGGTGACCTCTGGAATAAAATGCAGTATTTGCTCTCTTATCGCTCAGTGTTTTCCATGTATGGACGACTAGGCCTGGCAGATTCTTAAAAAAAAAAAATAAAATTAAAAATTGTATCCTCGACTTACGATCACCATTGGGATCAGATCATCCCTCGCTGAGCGCTGCAGTCGTTAAAGTGAGCGGAGCCTCATTTTACAACCGTTTTGCAGAGGTCATCAAGCGAATCACACAGTCATTAAGCAAATCTGGAATCCCAATGACAGGTTTCCAAGGAACACCCCCAACAAAATAAAGCTCTAAGGCTTGAGGTTCCTCAAAGTTCCAATTTATTAGAGATGTCATGTTGGCACAGTTGGGAAAACCCGAAAATGAAAGCTTCCAGGTTTTCCACACCCAGTTGACAGTTCACAGCCCTGCCCGACACCCATAAGTCCATCACATTGTCCAATCAACTCTTCACACTCAATATGATACAATCTTCAGGCAGTCTACATCAGACGCAGGCAAAAGTCCTTGAATACAGAATGTTGTTATGACTAACTTTCTACCGCTCCAACAACCACCCCCTTCCAACTTCCCCAGCTAAAATATGTGTCAGTTAAGAAGCAAAAAGAAAATTGCCTTCCAAAACTGACGCCCCCATTGACTTGGCTTGTCAGACGCCGTTTGGGAAGGTTGCAGATGGGGATTGTATGACTCCGGGATGCTACAACCAGTGGTGGGTTGCTCCCGGTTCGCCCCGGTTTGGGAGAACTGATAGTGGCAGCGGCGGGAAGCTCTGCCCACCCACTCACACGTCATCAAAAACACTCTTCGCATGCGCAGAAGCTTCTGAGGATGCGCAGAGTCACGCACTTGTGTGCTATCGATAGCGAACTGGTAGCGCCGGGATTTGAAACCCACTGCTGCCTACGACCATGATCCAGATCACGGTGGCAGCATCCCTGATACCGTGAATCAGAATACATACCGATTGCCAACTACCCAAATTTTGGGGGGGAGGGGGGAAAATCTTACGACAGTTGTAAGTGCAAGAACTGATCCCGTGTCAATTTTTTCCAATGACGTGATCGTTTCAATATTCTTTATGAATTTATCAGGTCATGATTTCAAGACATCCAAGTTATTAGCTGGCTTTCCGGTAGTGAATTTTCCTAATTAATTATGTTTGGCCAAAAATGGGAATTTTGGGTTCTGTTTTAAACAGCCTTTCGTTCGCTTTGATTGGATATAACCTCTGGTCTTCACGCTTTGAAAAAAAAAGGAAGAAAAATATGCTTCAATTTTCTTTTCTTTTTTTCATAAAAAAGTTTTATTTTTACAATCATATCAAACAGCTCATCCAATGTACAGTTATATACAATTAGTCGGGCTTGCCCAGTCACCACCACCCTTTTTAACACTCTTCCCTCTTCTACCTTCTTTTACTTTCCAGACCTTCCTCTCCTTCTCTTATCTACATCCTCTCCTCCCTCCACCCTACACCTTCCTTCTCCCTCTTCTACCCCTCTTCCTTCCTCTTCTCCTCTTTCCTACCTCCTACTCTCTCCTCTTTTCTCCCTCCCCACCATTCTAAAATGGTAACTGGGCAGACCCGACCCTACATTAATTATATTTATACATCTTCAATAATCCCTGTACATTAGCCATCACTCCATCCTCTACCCTCAACCCCTCAACCCCCCAACTTCCCAGAACAAAATGCAGGGTATCAAAACTAACAATCATAATCCAAAATAATTCCTAAATTATAATCATAATCACACTCTCAATTCCCCTCTCCTTCAGAAATAAATCTAATACAAAATATTTCCTAAATTTACTCATATGCTATTCAATATTTTTTTATCTGATACTTATTTTGAATATAATCAATCCACATTTTCCATTCTAAAATATATTTTTCTTGTGTATAGTCTTTCAAGTAAGCAGAAATTTTTGCCATTTCTGCCAAATTTGATACTTTGAGTGTCCATTTTTCAATTGTAGGTAATTCTTCTTTCTTCCAATATTGAGCAATCAAAAGTCTTGCAGCTGTTATTAAGTTCAAAATCAATTTAGTCTCTATAGCTGTACAATCCATAATTATTCCTAGTAGAAAGAACTGCGGAGTAAACTTAATCTTCTTTTTCAAAATATTCTGCATGATCCACCATACTTTAATCCAAAATGCTTTAACTTTTTTACAAGTCCACCATATATGGTAATAAGTGGCATCTTCACAATCGCATCTCCAACATTTAGCCTGTACATTAGGATACATACATGACAACCTTTATATGCTTCAATTTTCTAGTGCTGTGCATGACTGTATAGATCAGTGGTAGTCAAACTGGTCCTTGCTGCCCACTAGTGGGCGTTCTAGCTTTCATGGTGGGCGGTAGGGGTTTTGTCCAATAGTGAAGCACTTTCCTTTTTTAAAAAAATTCATAGCATTATTTAAAAACATTTTCATTAGGTTTTCATAAAATTCACCGTGACAATTTAAATTTCCGAAAATATGTTATTTGTATCGCCCGTGCATAAGTTTAGTTCACGTTATGTAAGTGAAACTAAATGGCGCTATAGTGCGATCACAAACAAAAGAGCCTCATCTCAGAATAGCTCGCGCATCTCCCCCCACACCACCCAGCTGTAACAGACAAGCAGAGCCGGTAGCCGGCGCCCCCCCAACCCAATCCACGATGCACGAGAGGCATGCGCAGATGACGATACACTTTATAAATCACCATTATTGTGGAACCGGTGGGCGGTTAGAAAATTTTACTACTAACAGAGATATAAAAGTGGGCGGTAGGTATAAAAAGGTTGACTACCCCTGGTATAGATAGTTCTTGACTTATAACCAGTGATGGGTTTCGGATTATGTTACTACCGGTTTGCCCCACGTGCACACGCTCACTTTGTACGTGCGTGGCCCTGGTTCGCAAGTGCGCCTGTCTTCGACACATGCGCCTGGCCTTCCGTGCATGCGCTTTGCTCAAATGTGTGCCTTCTGTGCATGTGCCCGGCATCAAAAACGTGCCTAAATAGGATGGCATAGAGCTGGGGGGGGGCATGTGTGATTTCCGCTATCAGTTCGGGTGAACCGGTGTCGTGTCCCCCTCCCCCTCCAACGACCGGGTCTAGGAAGTCCATATCAAGCATGGCCACGAAGCCTCTGCAGCTTTGCCAAATTCCTTTCAGATTTCTCAGGGCAGGCAGGAATCCAAGTTGTGACTTCAGCAAACTAAATGAGACTTTGCTTGACTCAAAGTTGTTTGACTCAAGCAGGTCCTTTATATAGGCTGTGGGGTGTGGCTCCATGACTCAGCACTTATCCAGGCCTGCCCCTCTCTTCCTTCTGCTGACGTCGCCTCTCAGATCTCCGGAAGCGAGGATCTTCCCACTTTGAATTGTCTTCTGCTGTTTGAGAAAGGGAGGGGTCAAAAGGCATAGGCCCGAGCAATTCCAATCCGTGGCTGTCTTCCTCTGATGGCTGAGCCAAAGGAACACACGCCGCATCAGTGAGGTTTGTTTGTTCATTCCTGACATCCTCTCCGGGCATGGGGCCAGGGCCAGGGGCTGGAGGCGTGACAGGCCGTTCATCTTCATTATCAGACTCCGAATCTGATAGCAGGCCCGGGAGGAGACGGAGGGGCCCGGCTGAGGAGAGGAGGGAGGACGAGGCACAACAACCGGTCTGAACCGGTTGAATACCATCTCTGCTTATAACCATTCGTTTAGTGACCGTTTGAAATTATAGCGGCACTGAAAAAGGTGATTTATGACAGTTTTTTCCACATTTACAAAGCAGCATTCCATGACCAAAATTGGGGCGCTTTGACAACTGATTCGTGTTTATGACGGTTTTCAGTGTCCTGGGGTCATGTGATCCCCTTTTGTGACCTTCTGACAAGCCTAGTCAATGGGGGAAGCCAGATTCACTTAACAGTTGTGTTACTAACTGAACAACTGCTGTGATTCACTTAACAACTGCGGCCAAAAAAAGGTCATAAAATGGGGCAAAAGCAGTGGTGGGCTGTTGCCGGTTCAGACCGGTTCGGACGAATCGGTAGTTGTGACCTGCAGGGCCCACCTGCCCCAGCATTATGTCATCGTATTTAGCGGCGTTTTTTAAGCTGTACGCAGGCGTGCAAGCCACGCATGTGAATAAAGCATTTTTGGTGCTGGGTGAATAGGTTGTTAATTCATGTGCCGCTCCCCTCTGAGCAAAAGTCACTTCATAACTATTTCGCTTAGCAACAGAAATTCAGGGCCCAACTGTGGTCGTAATTCGAGGACTCCCTGTATATATCTTCATCAGGTCTCCCTCATTGTATTTTCTGAAATCTAAAGAATCTCAAAATGTCTCACCCCGCGTCGTGCTTTTGAATTTCTTCATGAGTTAGCCCTCTTTTCCAAATCCTTTTTCCCATGTGAGCAGAGCTGTAGAATAGAATAGAATAGAATAGAATAGAATAGAATAGAATAGAATAGAATAGAATTTTTTATTGGCCAAGTGTGATTGAACACACAAGGAATTTGTCTTGGTGCATATGCTCTCAGTGTACATAAAAGAAAAGATACCTTCATCAAGATACAACACTTACAACACTTAATGATAATCATAGGGTACAAATTTCCTATTCCTTAATCTATTTAAAATCTCCGCTCTTTTACCTCTCTTTCTTTGCTTCTTCCGTTTGGTTTTTTTGGTAATCCATGGCTCCCGGGAAATTGCTTCTTCCTGTGTTAGACTCTCCTCCGCGTTTGTAAAGATGGTGGGGGGCGGTGAGATCACAGAAAGCTGCTCCTTAAAGAAACGTTGCTTAATTTTTAGATGGTCTCATGAGTAAGAAATCTGTAGTGAGTCGCAGAGAATAATTAAAAATAAAGAAACCATTAGAGAGCTGTACACAGTACAGTTAGTCCTCACTTAATGACAGTGTTATGATGGACAACGCCAAAGATACTTAAAACACAATTTTGAAATTTCGATAGCTGCAGCACACACACATACACACATGCACACACACACCCCCAGGGGTGGTATTCACTTACTTTCCCTACCTGTTTGCAAATGTGAGTGCATGTGTGTGCTCTCTTGCTTCACTCTTATGTGCCACTTCTGTGCATGCGCAGGCCTTTTGTTCATGTACTTTGCTCTCGTGCACGTCTTCCGTGCATGCGCACGGCCTCAAAACCGTGCCGAAATAGGACGGCATACAGCCAACCTGCGATTTCCGCTATCAGTTTGCCTGACCAGTCTGAACCAGCTGAATATCACCTCTGCACACACCTCATAGTCACAAAATTTTGGGTGCTTGACAACCAACTCAACTTTATTATTTAGTGTTTTGACGTGACATGACTATGATTTTCAATGTTTTTTTCCTTAGTTTCTTGTGTTGTGTAATCCCAACTTGTTAGATAAAGCGGGTTCGTTTAACATAATCCACACAATTAACCTAATGTCTGGCATACTTGCTTAACAACTCTCGTAAAAATAGGTCACACAATTGTCACGCGGTAACCCGCTTAATGATCTCAACAACACATGACTATAATTCTGCTCTCAATCACAGTCATAAGTCGAGGAGTACCTGTATTGAAATTCTATTTTTTTTTTCAGTTTAACATTTTTATTGAATTATAAAATATTGTAAAATACAAAATACGAAAGTAAATAGAAAAAGCAGCGGGGAGGAAAAGGGGGAAGAGAAGTGAGGAAGGATTAGAAAAAATAAAAGAAAATGTAGCATTAACCTCTGACTCCCTCTGTTAACTTCAAATTTTATTTGGCATTAACATCAAATCACAACTTTTTGCTTTTCCATAATACTATGGACAAGTCATTTCTGTAAAGATCTCTCAATCTAATCCGTAAAACTCAAAATCAAAGTTTCATTCTTTTCCACTTCAAGCACAAAGTTCAGAAGTGGTTTCCATGTGGTACCAAAAGGACTTGTGTTCTTTGCTTTAATCAAAGTGGTCAGTTTTGCCATTTCAGCCAACGCCGTCAACTTCTGTAGCCATGCGTCCATAGTAGGAATCGAATTGTCCTTCCATTTTTGTGCATAAAATAGTCAACATATATAATAACAAAGTTCCAATTTTTTTCTTCAGTTCTTATTCCATCGGGCCCAAAAGTAAAAATTCTGGTTTCATTTTTATCTTCATTTTCAAAATTTTCTGTATTAAAATATGAATTATGCTCCCTTTTTTTTTTTGCGTTATCACGTGTCCAGCGTAGATGTTTAAAAAGTCCCTTTTTTACTTTTACGCTTCCAACATTCATTTGACATACCTTTACACATCTTAGATAACTTATTGGTGTTATCAGTGGTGGGATTCAGCCAGTTCGCACCACTTCGGGAGAACCAGTTGTTAACTTTCTGAGCAGTTTGGCAAACTGGTTGTTGGGAGAAATTATTAGGGCAGAGAACCGGTTGTTAAATTACTTGAATCTCACCCCTGGTGTTACTCTTCTCATCCTTCCTATTACCTATCTCCTCCTACTTATGACTATAACCTTGTTGCTTGTATCTTCACAATTTATATTCAGCGGTGGGCTTCACATACTGTAGCAACCAGTTCGCCCAGCACCGGAAATGTGAGCGCGTGCATATGTGTGGTGTCACAAAACACGGCAATTTACTCGTGGACACATGCATGCAACATCCAACAACACGGCAATTTGCTCATGTGTGCCGTTCGCACATGTATGCAATATCAAAAAACAGGGCAATTCACTTGCAGATGCTGTCCGCACATATAAGATAAAGGTAAAGGTTCCCCTCGCACATGCGTGCTAGTCATTCCCGACTCTAGGGGGCGGTGCTCATCTCCGTTTCAAAGCCGAAGAGCCAGCGCTGTCTGAAGACGTCTCCGTGGTCATGTGGCCGGCGTGACTCAACGCCAAAGGCGCACGGAACGCTGTTACCTTCCCACCAAAGGTGGTCCCTATTTTTTCTACTTGCATTTTTTACGTGCTGTTGAACTGCTAGCTTGGCAGAAGCTGGGACAAGTAACAGGAGCTCATCCCATTACATGGCAGCACTAGGGATTCGAACCGCTGAACTGCCGACCTTTAAATCAACAAGCTCAGCGTCCTAGCTCCTGAGCCAGCGCATCCCTTTGTCCACACATGTATGTCAAAAACACAGCAATATAGGACTGGAGGTTGCCACTATCGGTTTGTCCAAACTGGCTGAAAACCACCTCTGTTTATATTGCTTTATTTAGTTTCCTAGTATAATTTGATTGCTTGTTTAGTATCCTATGACTATCACTGAGTGTTGTATCTTATGATTCTTGATGAATGTATTTTTTATGTACACCGAGAGCTTATGCACCGAAGACAAATTCCTTGTGTGTCCAATTACAGTTGGCCAATAAAGAATAAAGAATTCTGAATGCCAGATAATATTGAAATTCTATTTTGTATGTATATTGGTAAGTTTCCTCATTGCCTTGTCTATTCTATTCCCTCAGGACAGACATGGTGGTTCTACATTATTATCAACGGCCCAGTGAGGCCGACAGTGGCCTCAACAATCTTCTTCAGTCTGCCCAAACTATCTTAGGCAATGGCGCCCAAGCGGTCCAGAAGGAATTGTGCTTCAACGTTAACTGGACGGGTATGAGAATTGAATGAAATTTGATTAGATCCATGTTGCTCAACCTTGTCGGCTTTAAGATGTATGGCAGGGATGTCAAACTCGATTTTATGGAGAGCCGCATCAGGGCTGTGTTTGATCTCGGAGGGGGGTTGGGGGAGGGACAGTTCGACGTTACTCGTTGAGACTCTGTTTTTCGCCACCACATCTCCTCTAGTCATCTGACAGGGAAAATGGAGCTCGTGCGGTCCGCGCTCAATGGGGCTCCAATTTCTCTGGCAGAAGGTGTTGCGGCTGAAAACGGAGCCCGAGTGGGCCACGCGCAGCCTCCCTGGGCTCTGTTTTTGCTGGCAGAGGTCTGCAGGAGGCTGTTGTGGCCGAAAACAGAGCCTAGGCAGGCTGCAGGAGGCCATCATTGTCACTGGCAGAGGCATCGCGGGCCGGTCCTTCACTGTTTCCAGGGCGGCCCTGCAGGCCAGATCTAAACACCCCACAGGCCAGATCCAGCCCGCGGGCCTTGAGTTTGACACCCGTGATGTATGGACTTCAACTCCCAGAATTCCCCAACCAGCATGGCTGGCTAAGGTATTCTGGGAGTTGAAGTCCACACATCTCCAACCTGGCCCACCGTAGATTCTAATGGAGGGTTTGGAATGAAGAACGGAGGGAAGCCCGCTAGCATGGTGGTCTTCTTCCTGTTTAAGTGATCACGGTTTGGTTCAGAGCTTGCTCATCCCTCTCTTAACAAAGATATGGCTTGCTGGGTTGTAGCCCCTTTGAATTATGGGGAAATTGGCTACTGTTTTTTTGTCATCCCTGTTTTGTCACCAGGAAAAACGCTCCCGAGAACCCAGGAGATGGAGATGTTGCAGTGGGTTTTTGGCTGTCCCTTTGAAGAAAGCGACATCGCACCCAAATCGTTTCTCAGTCCACGCCCGTCTGATCTGCTGGTAGAGATCGGTCCACGGTAAGTCTTCCGGTGAAGACAAAACTGCACTGTTTAAAGAAACACACGAACAAGGACGTGGTACTACTTATTTCCAATGACATAAATTCCCTTTTTATAAGTCCTGGGACTAGCTTTTTTTTCAGTTCATAGTTAACAATAAATGTCAAAGTGGGTGTCAAAAGATAAATATGCACATTGCCTAATTCAGTGGTAGTCAACCTGGTCCCTACCACCCGCTAGTGGGCATTCCAGCTTTCATGGTAGGCGGTAGGGGTTTTGTCCGATACTGGAGCATTTTCCTTTTTTTAAATTTAATTGACTTTTTAAAAAATTTTCATAGCATTATTTAAAAACATTTTCATTAGGTTTTCATAAAATTCCCCGTGACATAAAAATAAAATTATTACAAGATAAGAGAATTAGAGGCGGTTTTGGGCTACCCAATTGGGAACTATATTATCAAGCAGCAAATACGATGTGGATTAAAGAATGGATAACCCTAAAAAATAATAGAATATTAACTCTGGAAGGCCATGATTTGTTATTGGGATGGCACGCCTTTTTATGGTATGGACAAGCTAAATCATAGGGCTATTTTAGAAGACATATAGTCAGAGAAATGTTATTAAATTGGGAAAAGATTAAGAAAAGTCACTTCTTAAAAATTCCAATGTGGGTTTCACCCATTGAGGCATTCTCTTACTCAATAACATTTAAAAAGGAACATATTGTTAGATATAATGAATTGTTGAATGAAAAGGGAGAGTTAAAATCCAAATTAGAGGCAGAGGGTATAGCAATGAATTGGTTTGCATACTTGCAAATACAATCCAGATATGATAATGATGTTAAAACAGAAGGCTTTTATAATAACCTTACGAGTTTTGATGAGATTTTAACAGGTTCAGATGACAACCTGATAAAGAAACTGTATGGATACTTACTAGAGGTGAAGTTAGAGGAAGAACAGGTTAAAGAGACAATGATTGCTTGTGGGAGGAATTTTGGTCCTGGGATAGATAGGTGGCATCTACCCCCAAAAAGAATTGCTAGAATGTCTAAGGACAAATCTGAAAAATGTTGGAAATGTCATCAGATACCTGGATCATATTACCACATGTGGTGGACATGCATTGAAGCTAAAAGATATTGGACTAAAATACACAAGTGGCTATAAAAAATGATTAAAAAGCATATTGAACTTTAAGCCAGAAATCTTTCTGTTGGGAATTATACCAGAGATATATACTAGAGATATAAAATATTTGATTGTGAATATTACTACAGCAGCTAGGATTGTATTTGCAAAAAATTGGAAAAATGAAAAGTTACCTTTGCAAGATGAAATAATTAGAAAAATGTTGGAATGTGCAGAGATGAGTAAATTAACATTTGAAATTAGAGAACAAGAAGATAAACAATATTATAAAAGATGGGATTTATTTTATAATTGGTTAAATGGAAAGATATGTTAGGAAAAATGAGTATAATATGTATGGAAGAGATGATGATTTTGTGAATGCACAGGAAGATATGTTAACACCCTTACAGCACGTTGTAATGGAATTTATTTGATGAGGTTTTTTTTATTTTATGTTTAAAAATAAATATATTTTTTCCAAAAAAAAAAATTCCACGTGACAATTTAAATTTCTGAAAATATACTATTTGTATTGCCCGCACGTAAGTTTAGTTCACGTTACGTAAGTGAAACTAAATGGCGCTATAGTGCGACCGCAAAAAAAAGAGCCTCATCCCAGAATAGCTCGCGCCTCTCCCCCCACATCACCCAGCTGTAACAGACAAGCAGAGCTGGTAGCTGGTGCCCCCACCACCCAATCCACGATGCGCGAGAGGCATGCGCAGATGACGATACACGGCGCATTACTGTGGAACTGGTGGGCGGTTAGAAAATTTTACTACTAACAGAGATACAAAAGTGGGTGGTAGGTATAAAAAGGTTGACTACCCCTAGGCTAAAGCCATCGTTTATTTAATTGCTGCTTGTTAAAGAAGTCACAATTAGCATATATAACATTAAGAGTTTCGAATTTTTTTTTCCTGACGGAAGCAAGACCACTCTGTGCACAGAAATGGAAGGTCACCTCGACCCCCACAATGGATGAAGGGCGGCAAAAACTGATGGAGTTAGCATAGCAGGGGTGAAATGCTACCGGTTTGGGGCAGTTCTCCTGAACTGGTAGTAAAAAATGCTACCGGTTCACGAGAACCGGTAGTAAAAATATGCTAATTTTTTTTTAAAAAAAAGTTCCGACGATCCCGCAGCACAGCTGATTGTTGCACAGTTGATCGTCTGAATTTTTTTTACTTTTTAAACTTAAAAAAAGTTTTTAAAAAAGTTCCTGTGACAAAGCTGTGTGTCAGTCAGATGTGCTGTGTGATTTATATTCGCTAGAAAGCAAAAAATCTTTTTTTTTTTTTGGCAAATCTGTCCCCCTCCCCCCCCCACTGCTCTGCTTACCTTTGCAGACTCAGAAAAGACTTCTTAGCACCTGCGGTGCGCATGCGCACAAAGCAAACCGGTAGCAGACTTCAGATCATTTCACTCCTGTAGCAGAGATGGCTCAATTGACTGCTCTGATAAAAAAAAAAAAAAACACAAATACCTTTCCTTCGACTTGGAAACCACTTCTGGACTTTGTGCTTGAGGTGGAAAAAGATGAAACGTTGACCTTGGGTTTTACCGATTAGATAGATTTGTGGTTACAGTAATAGCTAGTTTCTGTTATTATGAAAAAGTAAAAAGTTGAGGGTAGAACTTAATGTCTTATTTTACTGCACCAAAGGAGTCAGAAGTCAATGCCTTTCCCACACTATTCACTTCACTTTTTCCTTTCCTGTCTACCAATGACCTCACCCCATTCCTAAGTGGACTATAAGGGGCGTGCATAAGTGCACAAAAGTGCCTACCGTTCCTGTCCTATTGTTTGCTTTCAATATATGTTCCTGTATATAATGTTATGACAAAATAAAATAAAATAAAATAAAACCTATATGATTAAAAAAAAGAAGTCACAATTAGATGCCTTCATTCATTATACTAAACAATAATGGTGTACAGACTACAGCAGTTGTGGCTGTGTTTGCATGTTAAAACCGAACAAACTATATTGTAATGTGTGAATGCCTCTTCGTCCTCCTCTCCTCCTCCTCCTCCTTCTCCTCCTCCTCTTCCTCCTCCTTCGCCTCTTCTTTTTCTTCTCCTTCTCCTCCTCCTTCTTCTCTTTCTCCTCCTCCTCTCCTCCTCCTCTTACTCCTCCTCCCCTTCCTCTCCTCCTCCTCCTCCTCCTCCTCTTCCTCTTCTTCTCTCCTCCTCCTCCTCCTCCTCCTCCTCCTCCTCCTCCTCCTCCTCCTCCTATTCTTCTTCTTCTTCCTCCTCCTCCTCCTCCTCCTTCTCCTCTTCTTTTCTTCTCCTCTCTTCTTCTTCTCCTCCTCCTCCACTTCTCCTCCTCCTCCTCCTCTTCTTCTCCTTCTTCTCCTCTTCCTCTTCTTCTCCTCCTCCTCTTCTCCTCCTCCTCTTATTCTTCTCCTTCTCCTCCTCTTCTTCTCCTCCTTCTCCTCCTCCTCCTTCTCTCCTCCTCCTCCTATTCTTCTTCTTCTCCTTCTCCGCTTCTTTTTCTTCTCCTTCTCCTTCTTCTCTTACTCCTCCTCCCCCTCCTCTTACTCCTCCTCCCCTTCCTTTCCTCCTCCTCTTCCTCCATATTTATCTTCATCTTCTTCATGCTTGCAGGTTGAATTTTTCTACAGCCTATTCCACCAATGCTGTCTCGGTGTGCCGGGCGGCTGGGTTGGAAAACATCGACCGAGTTGAATGTTCCCGACGCTACCTTTTCAAGGTATGTGTCTATTTTTCTATTTCCTTCTTGTTTCCCCTCCGCTTCCCACACACACACATCTAAGAATTCTTTTACACAGAGAAAACTGGTCTGCACCCTCCCTGCAGGGATGAAGATTCTTCAAGGATAGTTGAATAAATCTTTCAGACCATGCCTGATTTCAGGTCGTACGACCTCGACGTATGACCACAACAGTGCCCAAAATTTCTTGTGGCTAAGCAAGACAATCCTTAAGTAAATTTTGCTCTGTTTTACCACCTTTCTTGCCACAGTTGTTTAAGTGAATCTGTTCTGTCCCCCCTCGCCTCCGTCTGAGCAATGGCTTAATTAGCCGGCACTATCAGCTCTGGCAGCAAACTAGCGAGCGTCTGCCAAGTGACTCTATTATCTCCCTTGATGCCGATGACTCACCCAGGAACAAACAGTACTTCAGCTCTATTTAAGCAGTTGATTTGCCTGCTATGAAGAGGCATAGCAGCCTTCACTGCTTTTATATCCTGTGGGGTGTGGCTCTATGACTCAGCACTTCCTAGGCCTGCCCCACCCCTGCTTCTGTTGTTCCCGCCTCTCCTGCCTACGAAACCTAGGGTCCAGCCAGGCCTGATTGCCATCAGCTGGGTCTGGAGGCGTGGCCCGGGGGGGAAAAAGAGTTAGGGGACGGAGGCCTCATTATCTCCTCCACCTGGCCTGCTTCTGGCTCCTGGAGCTGAGCCAGGGAAGCCGGTGCTCCCGAGGTAAGTCCTGATGGCCCTTCCCCCTCATTTTCGGAGTCATTTTCTGGCAGGGGGCCCGGCTCGGGGGGCGCAGACACAACAGAATCACTGCAGGTGTTCAATCAGTCACACGGCTGTTGTGTGGCTTGGCTTCCCCATTTGACTTTGCTTGTCGCAAAAGGGGATCGCGTGATTGGCAACGGTCATAAATGCATACTAAGCGTCCAAATTTTGATCATGTGACCACAGGGATGCTACAGTGGTTTGTAAGTGTAAAAAATGCTCACTGGTAATTTTTTTTTTTAATGCTGCTGTAACTTCAGACAGTCACTAAACTTACAACCAACATTGTAAGCCAAGAATTACCTGCAGTTACTTTTTCAGTTGATTGTGGATCAATTCCCATAACTCTTCCAGCAATAGAGTGTTGTGGTCCATTAAGCAGCCTACAGAGCTGGCAATGAGTCGGACAGCGATGAGGCTGAAGTGAGGCCAGGGCCATTGGGAAGTGAGGTTCAGACTCCAGAGCCTCCAGAGACTGATAGTAGTGAGGCAGAGGAACAGGAGGAGCTGCCAGAAGACAAGAGTAGCTCAAGCAGAGAGAACAACTCGGGAGTAGGGCCAAGAGATGATTGGCCCCTCCCATAAGGCTTAAAACAGACCAGCACTGGTGTTTCAGCTTTGCGGGAAAGCAACGTTGTAGCTGCGTTTTCTGCTTCATCTTCTGCTTCATATACGTCTTTGTTTTTGTGGCTTCTGGATGCTTGCCAGGAAGGGCCTTTGGCAGTTTGCCTAATTGGACTAAGGTTTGTGAGATAACTGAGGAATTTGTGTTGGGAGGCATTTGTTTTACTTTGAGTTGAACGATGCTGGGAATGAAGTAATTCCCAGCTGTTCGAATAAAGTTTGTTTTTCCACAGACTAAGTTTATTACTACCTACTTGGGCCTGGGTCACAACATAGAGACCCTCCCATTCTACAATTCTTGGTTGGAATTGCACTCACTAAGAATGACAAACCCTGAGAATTATAGATTTGGTTTTAAGACTAGATAATCAGTTTCCAAAATGTCTGGAAAATCTGATAGAATTCATCACCAAGTTCTCATCCCGAAGATGCTTTTTCAGGAGGCAACTGGACTTTCTCATTTTTTCTGTGAAGACGTTTTGCTTCTCATCCAAGAAGCTTCTTCAGCTCTTATTGGATGGTGGAGAATGGAAGGATTTATTTTCCTCGCAGGCAGCTGGTCATTTGCGCCTTTTAGAGAGACACCTGGAGGTTTATCTGTGTCCTCAGAGTCACCTGAGTGGTGCAAATGGTTCCTGTAGTTTGCAATTTTCTGGAAATCCATTCATACTCCCACTGTTCAAAGGATGTTCAACCCCAAACTGCGTAGCTAAAGCAAGCATCCAGTCAGAGCTGAAGAAGCTTCTGTTGTGGTCCGCCAACAGCCTGCTGAGCTGGCAACGGAGTGGGACAGCGATGAGGCTGAGGAAGAACATGGGCCAGTCCTGGGGGCTGGGGAAGGCTGGAATGAGGGCTCTGCGTCGGAGGCAGAGGTGGGGCCAGGACCATCTGGGAGTGATGTGTGGACTCTGGAGCCTCCAGAGGCTGACAGTAATGAGGCAGAGGAACAGGAGGAGCCTGTTCCTAATGCACGCATGAGAAGAGCTGCCAGAAGGCAAGAGCAGCTCAAGCAAAGAGGACAACTCGGGAGTAGGGCCAAAAGATGATTGGCCCTCCCATAAGGTTTAAAAGACCAGCAACGCGTTTGGGCTCTTTGCGGAAAACAATGTTGTAGCTGCGTTTTCTGCTTCATCTTCTGCTTCATATACGCCTTTGTTTTTGTGGCTTCTGGATGCTTGCCAGGAAGGGCCTTTGGCAGTTTGCCTAATTGGACTAAGGTTTGTGAGATAACTGAGGAATTTGTGTTGGGAGGCATTTGTTTTACTTTGAGTTGAACGATGCTGGGAATGAAGTAATTCCCAGCTGTTCGAATAAAGTTTGTTTTTCCACAGACTAAGTTTATTACTACCTACTTGGGCCTGGGTCACAACATAGAGACCCTCCCATTCTACAATTCTTGGTTGGAATTGCACTCACTAAGAATGACAAACCCTGAGAATTATAGATTTGGTTTTAAGACTAGATAATCAGTTTCCAAAATGTCTGGAAAGTCTGATAGAATTCATCACCAAGTTCTCATCCCGAAGATGCTTTTTCAGGAGGCAACTGGACTTTCTCGTTTTTTCTGTGAAGACGTTTTGCTTCTCATCCAAGAAGCTTCTTCAGCTCTTATTGGATGGTGGAGAATGGAAGGATTTATTTTCCTCGCAGGCAGCTGGTCATTTGCGCCTTTTAGAGAGACACCTGGAGGTTTATCTGTGTCCTCAGGGTCACCTGAGTGGTGCAAATGGTTCCTGTAGTTTGCAATTTTCTGGAAATCCATTCATACTCCCACTGTTCAAAGGGTGTTCATCCCCAAACTGCGTAGCTAAAGCAAGCATCCAGTCAGAGCTGAAGAAGCTTCTGTTGTGGTCCGCCAACAGCTTGCTGAGCTGGCAACGGAGTGGGACAGCGATGAGGCTGAGGAAGAACATGGGCCAGTCCTGGGGGCTGGGGAAGGCTGGGATGAGGGCTCTGCGTCGGAGGCAGAGGTGGGGCCAGGGCCATCTGGGAGTGATGTGTGGACTCTGGAGCCTCCAGAGGCTGACAGTAATGAGGCAGAGGAACAGGAGGAGCCTGTTCCTAATGCACGCATGAGAAGAGCTGCCAGAAGGCAAGAGCAGCTCAAGCAAAGAGGACAACTCGGGAGTAGGGCCAAGAGATGATTGGCCCCTCCCATAAGGCTTAAAAGACCAGCAACGGCGTTTGGGCTCTTTGCCGGAAAACAAGGTTGATAGCCTTGTCTTACTGTATTTATTTCTTGTCGGTGTCTTCTGAACTTTTGCCAAGAAAAGCCTTTGGCAGTTTGCCTAATTAGACCAAGGTTGGTGATAAGACTGAGGAATTGTGTTAGGAAGAAATTGCTTTGATTTAGTTTGGGCGACCTTGAGAGTGAGGTTAATTCTCAGCTGTTCTAATAAAGTTTGTTTGTTTTTAAACTGACTGCGTTTACTTGGGCCTGAGTCACAACAGCTTCTTGGATGAGAAGCGAAAGGTCTTCAAAGAAAAAACGAGAAAGTTCAGTGGCCTCCTGAAAAAGCACCTATGGATAAGCCATGACCTGGATGACTGAGAATCTCCATAGACCAGTTTCTCTTTCAGAGGGTGCTCTTGAATCCACTCTTTTTGATATCCAAAGTTTTCCTCATCAGGTGCATAAAACCCCCTCTTGAATTTAGAATCCAAAGGTTGATTTTGTTTCTCCAGTGTGACCAACTGCCCACATCGTCTCAGGAGACAAAACTAGTAGCTTCACTCTACGACCGGATGACAGAGCAGACCTATCCCAAACCTATCCAGAGTTTTGCGGTAGCAGTCCACCCCGAAGCAGTGTTCCATGTTGATATTCTCGGAGAAGGAAGACCGGCTCTCGTGAAGGCCAACAACCAACTTGGTATGAGCTGGGGAGGGTAAAGAGGATGGGGAAATATTTGAGAACTATTTAACGAGGAGATTGCATGCTGAGTTCGTAGAAGCTGAGTTCTCCGGTTTCAGTTCCACAATATAAAAAAGATACAGAAAGAGTGCAGAGAAGAGCAGCAAAAGATGATTAGGAGACTGGAGGCCAAAACATATAAAGAACGGTTGCTGGAATTGCAGGGGTGGACTACTGGGGGTTCGCAGGGGTTCGGGAGAACCTCTAGCTAAGATTCTGTGCAGTTTGGAGAACCCCCAAATCCCACTCCTGGCTGGCCCCGCCCACCCTGCCCTGTGCCTGCCTGGAGTCTCCACGTGGCCCATTTTGAATGCAGGTAAGTGCAGGGCACGCATGGAGGTTCAGGGAGAGTCTCCACGCGGCCCATTATGGATGCAGGTAAGTGCAGGGCACGCACGGAGGTTCAGGGAGAGTCTCCACGTGGCCCATTTTGAATGCAGGTAAGTGCAGGGCACGCACGGAGGCTCAGGAAGAGTCTCCACACGGTCCATTTTGAATGCAGGTAAGTGTAGGGCATGCGCAGAGGCTCATGGTGGGGGGAAATGGGCCTGCCGGAAGTTTGGGAAGAAATCCGGGCCCGTTTGTGGCCTCCAGAGGGCCTCCGGAGCCTGGGGCGGCCATTTTCGCCCTTCTGGAGGCTCGAGAAAAGCCTCCAGAGAGCAAAAATGACACACACACCCCACTGTGGTGCAGGAGGCTTACTAGGCCACGCCCACCATGGCCATGCCCACCCAGCAAGCAGGCAGAGAACCCCTTGCTAAAATTTTTGAAGCCCACTCCTGTGGAATTGGGTATGTCTAGTTCAGTGACAAGAAGGACTAGGGCAGCGGTTCTCAACCTGTGGGTTGGGACCCCGTTGGGGGTCGAATGACGATTTGCCAGGGGTCGCCTAAGACCATCGGAAATATGGGAAGTATACTTGCGAGTTGAAGAATCGCGCTTCAGTGGTTGACTTCACAAGCCAGCTGCAGGCTCTTCAAATTGCTAGCCGAATTCGGCTTCAGGTGTGATCAATTAAAAAAGAGAGAAATCTTTGCTCTGATGTCTCCCTCCCAAGCCAGCTGCAATCACTCCCAATCGCTAGCCTAATCTGGCTTCAGGCGCGATAAACTTAATAGGGGAGGAGTCTCCGCTTTAATGCCTCCGTCCTCAAGGCAATCGCAAGCAGTTCAGATCGCTAGCCAATATGGCTTCAGGCACGATAAATTCAAAACGAAAATATTTTTACGGTTGGGGGTCGCCACATCGTGGGGAATTGTATTAAAGAGGTTGCCACATCGTGGGGAATTGTATTAAAGGGGTCGCAGCACTATAAAGGTTGAGAACCACTGGACTAGGGGGTGACATGTTAGCAGTGTTCCAATATTCGAGGGGCTGCCACAGAGAAGAGGGCGGGAGTCAACCTATTCTCCAAAGCACCCGAGGGCAGGACAAGAAGCAATGGATGGAAACTAATCAGAACTAATTTAGAACTGAGGAGAAATTTCTGGCTGGGGAATTTTGTAAGTTGAAATCCACAAGTCTTTTTTTTTTTAAAAAAACACCTGTATGTTTTATTGTTATATTTTTCTTTAATAAATATTTAAAAAAAACTTAATATATATATATATATGAACAGCAAGTTGTCTGAGTGCAATTCGTTTTGAATAACAAAAAGACAGTAAACATAGTAATCATAATATGCATATCGTTAGTAATGGTCACACAGTAATATTGGCTTTAGCTTATCCATACTAAAATACGTTTATGGTATAATTACTCATTCTCTTAATCTTTTTCATTTCTAACCTCTGTTTCGGTTAGTTAGCCATTGGTAGGAGAAATCCCATGTTAAAAAGTGTTCTGTTTCTTCTTTATTTTTAATGTTAAATCTTGTTGTGACCTAGGCTTCCCAATAGCATGACTCAGACTCCTTGTCCTGACAAAAAACCCTTTTTTTATTAAGTTACTGTGAATTCTTCTCATTCACATCCAGCAAAGTCTTTCAAGGGAGAATTTACAGTCATAGACCTTACCTGGCTTGGAGAGCTGCCAGGCCGATAACTTCAAAACATGGCAAGGAGTCTCGGAGACTCACAAACTAATTGTCTCCTGCAAACTCCACTCTCCTTTCTCTCCTCTTTATTTCCTGTGGGAGGGGCCATTCACCGTCCACCTGTGGCTTTACTCCTGAGTCAACCCTTGTTCCTTAGCTGTTCCCTTTTCCTGGCAGCCCTGCGCATGTGCAAACTGGGAACAGGCTCCAGCTGTTCTTCTGCCCCATTGATGTCCGTCTCCGAAGGCAGCTGACAACTGTCAGATGGCCCAGGCCTCATCTCTGCCTCCTACGCAGAGCCCTCATCGGAGCCTTCCCCAGACTCCAGGACTGGCCCATGTTCCTCCCCATTCTCCCTGTCTGAGTCTGCCACCAGGTCTGCTGGCGGGACACAACAAATGTGTCCATCCACAGGTCTTAAAGTTGCCAGGTTTGAAGACTCCTGCCCAAGGACATCACCACCCTTTCAAATGACAAAGCGATTCCTTCTCATATCCTCTTACATTTATTCATTCATTTGTTTTAATGCAGGAAGGGTTGGGGTAGAAATTAAGCCACACCAGTGGGTCAACCTCCATGTTTCTCTGTTTCCCTAGGTCTGGCTTTTGATTCCTGGGACCTGGATTTCTATACCGCTCTCTTCCAAAAATTGGGCCGAAACCCCACCAGCGTAGAATGCTTTGATCTCGCTCAGTCCAACAGGTATTTCTTTTGTTATGGGGGCCAAACAACTTAGTTGTTTATGTAAACCTAATCTTGCATAGTGTCGTGTCCCACTCCCCCTCCGACGACCAGGTCGAGGAAGTCCGTATCAAGCGTGGCAACGAAGCCTCTGCAGCTTTCTCAAATTCCTTCCAGGTTTCTCAGGGCAGGCAGGAGTCCAAGTTGTGACTTCAGCAAACTAGATGAGACTTTGCTTGACTCAAGGTTGGAATGCCAAAAGCAGGTCCTTTATATAGGCTGTGGGGTGTGGCTCCATGACTCAGCATTTATCCAAGCCTGCCCCACCCTTCCTTCTGCTGGCGCCGGAAGCGAGGATCCTCCCACTCTGAATTGTCTTCAGCCGTCTCTACTGTCGGCATCTGGGAAAGGGAGGGGTCAGAGGGAGCAGGTCCGGGTAATTGCACCACTTGGCTGACTTCCTGCTCTGACGGCTGTGTCGAAGGAACACACACTGTATGAGTGAGCTGTATGGAGTTTCTGTTTTCACTCCTTGACTCCTCTCCGGGCATGGGGCCAGGGCCGGGGGCTGGAGTCATGACAGGCCGTTCATCTTCATTATCAGACTCGAGTCTGATAACAGGCCCGGGAGGAGATGGGAGGGGCCCAGCTGAGGAGGACAAGGCACAAAACGTAGCTTCTTCTCCGGTAAGATTACATACAAAACATTTGCTAGACCAATTCTCGAATAAGCTCATCTGTCTGGAACCCGCACTGCATATCGGACATTAAT
The DNA here is from genome assembly GCF_028640845.1 of Ahaetulla prasina. NCBI lineage: Eukaryota > Metazoa > Chordata > Lepidosauria > Squamata > Colubridae > Ahaetulla > Ahaetulla prasina. The sequence continues at coordinate 11,749,856 of NC_080542.1, read as the reverse complement.
ACAATTGAGCGTGTCTAGAAATATTTCACAAGAAGAGTCCTCCACTCCTCTGCTCGCAACAACATACCTTATGCCACCAGACTTGAAATTCTGAGTTTAGAAAATTTAGAACTACGCCGCCTTCGGTATGACCTGAGCATAGCTCATAAAATCATCTGCTACAATGTTCTTCCTATCAATGACTACTTCAGCTTCAACCACAACAATACACGAGCGCACAATAGATTCGAACTTAAAGTGAACCGTTCCAATCTCGATTGCAGAAAATATGACTTCAGTAACAGAGCTGTTAATGCCTGGAATGCACTACCTGACTCTGTGGTCTAATCCCCAAACCCCCAAAATTTTAACTTAAGACTGTCTACTGTTGACTTCACCCCATTCCTAAGAGGTCTTTAAGGGGCGTGCATAAGAGCACCAGTGTGCCTACGGTCCCTGTCCTAATGTTCCCTTTAGTTGCATTCATTTTATGTATTCAGTTCATGCTTATACTTACATGTATTATTTAATATGTATTTGACAAAATAAATAAATAAACTAAAATAAATAAAATAGTTGCCTGAGTTGAAAAACGCTGTCTTGGAGTCCCAAAGGTGCTTTCTTTCAAGAGGCAACTGGACTTCCTTGTTTTTCTTTGAAGACGTTTTGCTTCTCATCCAAGGAGCTTCTTCAGCTCTCTGACCCCACTATCCAGTCAGAGCTGAAAGAGCTTCTTGGGTGAGAAGCGAAACATCTACAAAGACAAACAAAGGAAGTCCAGTTGCCTCTTGAAAAAGCACCTTTGAGACAACCATGACCTAGATAATTGGAAATCTCCATAGACCAGTGATGGCTAACCTTTTTCTTATCATGTGCTGACTCCACCCCCTGTTTTGGGCCTAACAGACCTCCCTGCAGCCTCCTGGGCCCAAAAACGGGCCATGGGGGGAATAGCCCCCCCATCCCCCCACCCCGTTTTGGGCCTAGCATGCCTAACTGCAGCCTCCTGGACCCAAAAACGGGTCGAGGGGGGACGCGCCACACACTCCCGCGCTCCCCCCCGCTCCTTGCGCATTTGTGGGCGACCCCTGCCCTGCGCATGCACACACGACCCCCCTGCGCATGCGTGCGTGTCTCCCTCATGCGCCCTGCCCCCCCGCGCATCTCAAAAATCCCTCCATTCCTCTACCCGCAATAAAATACCTTATGCCACCAGAGTCCAAATTTTGGGCTTAGACAACTTAGAACTACGCCGACTTCGGCCTGACCTAAGCGTACTACATAAAATGATCTGCCACAATGTCCTATCTGTCAAAGACTACTTCAGCTTCAACCGCAACGATACACGAGCAAATAATAAGGTACAAAGTCGAGGTAAACCGCTCCAAACTCGATTGCAGAAAATACGACTTCAGTAACAGAGTGGTTAGTGCCTGGAATGCACTACCTGACTTTGTGGGTTCTTCCCCAAACCCCCAAAACTTTAAGCTCAAACCGTCTACTGTTGACCTCACCCCATTCCTAAGAGGTCTGTAAGAGGCATACATAAGTGCACCTGAATGCCTACCATCCCTGTCCTAATATTCCTTTTTACTTACTCTTTTCATGTATCCAAACTATGTTTATACTTTTACCTGTTACCTTATAGAGGATTGACAAAATAAATAAATGCAAATAATAAATAAATAAAATAAAATAAAATAAAATCAGCTGGCAGGCAGGGGGTGCGCATGCGCGGTGGAGCTGAGCAACAACTCACGTTCCTGCAGAGAGGGCTTTGCGTGCCAGCTGTGGCACTCTTGGCCATAGGTTCGCCATCAGGGCCATAGACGCTTCCTTAGAGCCTTCCTGGTGGAAACTTTGAACAGGTTGGACAGGAAAAATGCAACAAGAATCCCATTTTACAGGAAGTCCTTGACTTAAAAGGACTGTTGTGTCTTGTCCGCTCTCACCGCAGCCGGGGTCTGCTTATCTGCTCCCGAACACAGAGGAATGTATGCCTCCCGGCCCCAGTTCTGGCTCCATGCCCAGACAAGCTGCAGAGGAGGGGGCACCTCCCGGTCCCAGCCCTGGCTCCATGCCCAAGCAGGCTGCAGAGGAGGGAGCATCCCTCGGCCCCAGCCCTGGCTCCATGCCCAGGCAAACGGAGCAGCTAGACCCCTCCCCCTCCTCCACAGCATGTGAGCCTGAGGAAAGTTTACTTCCAACAACAGCTGATTGGAGTGACCCTCGCATCAGAAGATTGGATAGGCGGAGGCAACAGAAGGAAGGGAGGGGCAGGCCTTAATGAGTGCTGAGTCATGGAGCCACACCCCATGGCCTATATAAAGGATCTGCTTTCTGGCAGTCTCTGAGTCAGGCAAAGTCGAACTTATCTTGCTAAAGTCACTTACTGGTCTCCTGCCTGCTCTGAGGACTTTGCTAGGACTTTGGGCAGAGCTGCAGAGGCAAGCCTGATTCGGATTTCCCTGACCCGGCCGTCAGCGGAGGAGTGGGACACGACAAGGACTTGACATTTAAGGACCAAATTACAACAGCGCTGAAACAGACTTGACATTTAAGGACCAGAGTTACAACAGTGCTGAAAGAAGTGACATAACCGTTTTTCACACATGAAAAGCTCTGCAGCATCCCTGGGTCGCGTCATCAAAATTCAGTTGCTTGGCCACCGGCTCATATTTATGACGGTTGCACTGTCGTGGGGCCACGTGGCCTTCGTTCACACCCTTCCGATGAGCAAAGTCGACGCGGAAGCTTGATTCATTTAACAACAACGGTAGCGATTCACTTAACAACTAGTGGCAAGAAAGGCTCTCAAAAAGCTCACTTAACAACTATCATGCTTAGCAAAGGAAATGTTGGTGTCGTGTCCCACTCCCACGCCTACGAATGAGTCAAGGAAGTCCGTAACAAACTTGGCAACGAAGCCCTTGCAGCTTGCCAAGTTCCTTCGAGGTTTATCAGGGCAGGCAGGAGTCCGTTGTGACTTCAGCGATAGAGTCCGATAGCAGCAAACTAGATAAGACTTTGTTTGACTCAAGGTTGGAATGCCAAAAGCAGGTCCTTTATATAGGCTGTGGGTGTGGCTCCATGACTCAGCATTTATCCAGGCCTGCCCCATCCTTCCTTCTGCTGGCGTCGCCTCTCAGATCTCCGGAAGCGAGGGTCCATCCACGCTGAATTGTTTTCAGCTGGATCTGCTGTCAGTGTCTGGGAAAGGGAGGGGTCAGCGGGGGTAGGCCCAAGTAATTCCAGCACCTGGCTGGCTTCCTGCTCTGAAGGCTGAGCCAAAGGAACACACGCTACATGAGTGAGGTTTATCGGGCTTGTCCTTTCACTCCTTAACTCCTCTCCGGGCATGGGGCCAGGGCCGGGGGCTGGAGTCATGACAGGCCGTTCATCTTCATTATCAGTCTGATAAAAGGCCCGGTTGGAGATGGGAGGTGCCCGGCTGAGGAGAGGAGGGAGGGGCAGGCCTTAATGAGTGCTGAGTCATGGAGCCACACCCCATGGCCTATATAAAGGATCTGCTTTCTGGCAGTCTCTGAGTCAGGCAAAGTCGAACTTATCTTGCTAAAGTCACTTACTGGTCTCCTGCCTGCTCTGAGGACTTTGCTAGGACTTTGGGCAGAGCTGCAGAGGAGGGAGCATCCTGCCCCAGCCCTGGCTCCATGCCCAGACAAGCTGCAGAGGCAAGCCTGATTCGATTTCCTGACCCGGCCGTCAGCGGAGGAGTGGGACACGACAAGGACTTGACATTTAAGGACCAAATTACAACAGCGCTGAAACAGACTTGACATTTAAGGACCAAATTACAACAGCGCTGAAACAGACTTGACATTTAAGGACCAAATTACAACAGCGCTGAAACAGACTTGACATTTAAGGACCAAATTACAACAGCGCTGAAACAGACTTGACATTTAAGGACCAAATTACAACAGCGCTGAAACAGACTTGACATTTAAGGACCAAATTACAACAGCGCTGAAACAGACTTGACATTTAAGGACCAAATTACAACAGCTGATTGGAGTGACCTCGCATCAGAAGATTGGATAGGCGGAGGCAACAGAAGGAAGGGAGGGGCAGGCCTTAATGAGTGCTGAGTCATGGAGCCACACCCCATGGCCTATATAAAGGATCTGCTTTCTGGCAGTCTCTGAGTCAGGCAAAGTCGAACTTATCTTGCTAAAGTCACTTACTGGTCTCCTGCCTGCTCTGAGGACTTTGCTAGGACTTTGGGCAGAGCTGCAGAGGAGGGAGCATCCTGCCCCAGCCCTGGCTCCATGCCCAAGCAGGCTGCAGAGGAGGGAGCATCCTGCCCCAGCCCTGGCTCCATGCCCAAGCAGGCTGCAGAGGAGGGGCAGGCCTTAATGAGTGCTGAGTCATGGAGCCACACCCCATGGCCTATATAAAGGATCTGCTTTCTGGCAGTCTCTGAGTCAGGCAAAGTCGAACTTATCTTGCTAAAGTCACTTACTGGTCTCCTGCCTGCTCTGAGGACTTTGCTAGGACTTTGGGCAGAGCTGCAGAGGAGGGGCAGGCCTTAATGAGTGCTGAGTCATGGAGCCACACCCCATGGCCTATATAAAGGATCTGCTTTCTGGCAGTCTCTGAGTCAGGCAAAGTCGAACTTATCTTGCTAAAGTCACTTACTGGTCTCCTGCCTGCTCTGAGGACTTTGCTAGGACTTTGGGCAGAGCTGCAGAGGAGGGGCAGGCCTTAATGAGTGCTGAGTCATGGAGCCACACCCCATGGCCTATATAAAGGATCTGCTTTCTGGCAGTCTCTGAGTCAGGCAAAGTCGAACTTATCTTGCTAAAGTCACTTACTGGTCTCCTGCCTGCTCTGAGGACTTTGCTAGGACTTTGGGCAGAGCTGCAGAGGAGGGAGCATCCTGCCCCAGCCCTGGCTCCATGCTCAGGCAAGCTGCAGAGGAGGGAGCATCCCCCGGCCCCAGCCCTGGCTCCATGCCCAAGCAGGCTGCAGAGGAGGGAGCATCCCCTGGCCCCAGCCCTGGCTCGATGCCCAAGCAGGCTGCAGAGGAGGGAGCATCCTGCCCCAGCCCTGGCTCCATGCCCAGACAAGCTGCAGAGGAGGGAGCATCCTGCCCCAGCCCTGGCTCCATGCCCAGACAAGCTGCAGAGGAGGGAGCATCCTGCCCCAGCCCTGGCTCCATGCCCAGACAAGCTGCAGAGGAGGGAGCATCCCCCGGCCCCAGGCCTGGCACCATGCCCAAGCAGGCTGCAGAGGAGGGAGCATCCCCCGGCCCCAGCCCTGGCTACATGCCCAAGCAGGCTGCAGAGGAGGGAGCATCCCCCGGCCCCAGCCCTGGCTCCATGCCCAAGCAGGCTGCAGAGGAGGGAGCATCCTGCCCCAGCCCTGGCTCCATGCCCAGACAAGCTGCAGAGGAGGGAGCATCCTGCCCCAGCCCTGGCTCCATGCCCAGACAAGCTGCAGAGGCAAGCCTGATTCGATTTCCTGACCCGGCCGTCAGCGGAGGAGTGGGACACGACAAGGACTTGACATTTAAGGACCAAATTACAACAGCGCTGAAACAGACTTGACATTTAAGGACCAAATTACAACAGCGCTGAAACAGACTTGACATTTAAGGACCAAATTACAACAGCGCTGAAACAGACTTGACATTTAAGGACCAAATTACAACAGCGCTGAAACAGACTTGACATTTAAGGACCAAATTACAACAGCGCTGAAACAGACTTGACATTTAAGGACCAAATTACAACAGCGCTGAAACAGACTTGACATTTAAGGACCAAATTACAACAGCGCTGAAACAGACTTGACATTTAAGGACCAAATTACAACAGCGCTGAAACAGACTTGACATTTAAGGACCAAATTACAACAGCGCTGAAACAGACTTGACATTTAAGGACCAAATTACAACAGCGCTGAAACAGACTTGACATTTAAGGACCAAATTACAACAGCGCTGAAACAGACTTGACATTTAAGGACCAAATTACAACAGCGCTGAAACAGACTTGACATTTAAGGACCAAATTACAACAGCGCTGAAACAGACTTGACATTTAAGGACCAAATTACAACAGCGCTGAAACAGACTTGACATTTAAGGACCAAATTACAACAGCGCTGAAACAGACTTGACATTTAAGGACCAAATTACAACAGCGCTGAAACAGACTTGACATTTAAGGACCAGAGTTACAACAGTGCTGAAAGAAGTGACATAACCGTTTTTCACACATGAAAAGCTCTGCAGCATCCCTGGGTCGCGTCATCAAAATTCAGTTGCTTGGCCACCGGCTCATATTTATGACGGTTGCACTGTCGTGGGGCCACGTGGCCTTCGTTCACACCCTTCCGATGAGCAAAGTCGACGCGGAAGCTTGATTCATTTAACAACAACGGTAGCGATTCACTTAACAACTAGTGGCAAGAAAGGCTCTCAAAAAGCTCACTTAACAACTATCATGCTTAGCAAAGGAAATGTTGGTGTCGTGTCCCACTCCCACGCCTACGAATGAGTCAAGGAAGTCCGTAACAAACTTGGCAACGAAGCCCTTGCAGCTTGCCAAGTTCCTTCGAGGTTTATCAGGGCAGGCAGGAGTCCGTTGTGACTTCAGCGATAGAGTCCGATAGCAGCAAACTAGATAAGACTTTGTTTGACTCAAGGTTGGAATGCCAAAAGCAGGTCCTTTATATAGGCTGTGGGGTGTGGCTCCATGACTCAGCATTTATCCAGGCCTGCCCCATCCTTCCTTCTGCTGGCGTCGCCTCTCAGATCTCCGGAAGCGAGGGTCCATCCACGCTGAATTGTTTTCAGCTGGATCTGCTGTCAGTGTCTGGGAAAGGGAGGGGTCAGCGGGGGTAGGCCCAAGTAATTCCAGCACCTGGCTGGCTTCCTGCTCTGAAGGCTGAGCCAAAGGAACACACGCTACATGAGTGAGGTTTATCGGGCTTGTCCTTTCACTCCTTAACTCCTCTCCGGGCATGGGGCCAGGGCCGGGGGCTGGAGTCATGACAGGCCGTTCATCTTCATTATCAGTCTGATAAAAGGCCCGGTTGGAGATGGGAGGTGCCCGGCTGAGGAGAGGAGGGAGGACGAGTCACAACAGTTGGGCTCCATGATGGTCATAAGTCGAGGACTACCTGCGTTCTCATTTAAGCCAGGGGTTCAAGAGGAAGTGTATTTCTGGTGGCATAACAAGAGCTGGCGGCAGATTCTGGAGAGGAGGAATGGGGCAATGGGACTTGAAAAGATAAAGTAAGATAAGATAGGATACGGTAAGGCAAGACAAGACAAGATAATAAGATAAGATGATGAGATGAGATAAGATAGGAAGATAAGATAAAGTTTTATTGTCAGTTTTTTCTATGAACACACTGACACATTAAAAAATGAGATTCTGATGCTTCCTTTCAAAGAATATACGTATGTATGTATGTATGTATGTATGTTTTCGTAGGTTTTCACGGGTATAAGTATGCAGGTCTTGGCATATTCAGGTCTTTTCCCGTGTAAGATTGAGAGTATTTTGGCAACGTTTCGACGAGGTCTCATTCGTCATCTTCAGGCTGGTGCTTATGGCTTCGTGCTTGTGCGAGCAAAGCATGATCGGAGCTGCCGTCTCTCTATAAATACTGGAGTGTCGGCTTTGTTACTGTAAGCGGGTTGGTTGGTTGTGTGATTGTATCTTGATTGGTAGGTGGGGTGGGTGTTTGTAGATTAGTTGGCTGTTTCGTAGCATCCTGTGTGGGTGTGGTCCTAGTTGTGTGCCCATTAGTCTTTTGTGTTGTAACGACCAGGGTAATGGGCTGTGTGGAAACTATATAGTGTTTGCAGATTGGTCGGCTGCCTCGCAGCAACCTGTGGGGGTGTGGTCCTAGTTGTGTGCCCATTAGTCTTTTGTGTTGTAACGACCAGGGTAATGGGCTGTGTGGAAACTATATAGTGTTTGCAGATTGGTCGGCTGCCTCGCAGCAACCTGTGGGGTGTGGCTCCATGACTCAGCATTTATCCAGGCCTGCCCCATCCTTCCTTCTGCTGGCGTCGCCTCTCAGATCTCCGGAAGCGAGGGTCCATCCACGCTGAATTGTTTTCAGCTGGATCTGCTGTCAGTGTCTGGGAAAGGGAGGGGTCAGCGGGGGTAGGCCCAAGTAATTCCAGCACCTGGCTGGCTTCCTGCTCTGAAGGCTGAGCCAAAGGAACACACGCTACATGAGTGAGGTTTATCGGGCTTGTCCTTTCACTCCTTAACTCCTCTCCGGGCATGGGGCCAGGGCCGGGGGCTGGAGTCATGACA